>NC_090924.1:605739178-606042208 GCF_040938575.1 Ambystoma mexicanum
CCAAAATTGAGATATGTATTGGGGTCCCCTGTCTGATATGATTTTGGAAGGGAGTCCTTGAAGTCGGAATATGTGTTCCAGGAAAATTCCAGCAAGTTCTGAGGAAGATGGTAGTTTGTATAAGGGCGTAAAGTGAGCCATGTGAGTGAACATGTCAATGGTGACCATGATAGTTGTGTACCCCCTGGAAGGTGGCAACTCTACAATACAATCCATAGCAATGAATTCCCAGGGCCTTGATGGTAGTGTAGGTTGGAGCAGGAGTCCCGCCGGTCTCTTGTTGTCATGCTTGTTTTGATTGCAGATTGCACAGGTTTGGATATAGCGTTGGATATCGGCTCTCATTTTAGGCCACCAAAACTGTCTTTGTATCAAACGGAGAGTATTGAAGATGCCACGATGTCCTGAATGGAGGGTATCGTGGCAGAGGTTCATGATCCTTTGTCGCAGTTTTTGTGTAGGAATAACCAGGTCATTGCCTTTAAACAGATACCCATCCTTTGTTCTGAGATTCGATCGATTCTTTCCAGTAAATTCCTTCCAGATCTCGGAGGACTGGGTTTGAATTTGAATGTCTTCCAGGAGACTGATTGCTTGGGCTACAAAAATTGTGTGAGGAAACATCTTGGGAAAGGATCGATCTTCAAGATTTTCATAGTCGGGATGTCGGGACAAGGCATCAGCAATTATGTTGTGAGTCCCAGGAACATGTTGTATTTGGAACTGATACTGTGTGAAGAAGAAGGCCCAGCGGGCTTGACGACTATTTCTACATTCTAGGGATTGTAGCACTTGAAGATTCAGATGGTCCGTATGGACCTGAACAGGATGTTTTGCCCCCAAAAGTAGATGACACCACTCTGTAAAGGCTTGACGGATGGCTAACAGTTCCTTTTCTAGGACAGAATAATGAGTCTCGCTGGGAGTTAGAGTTTTTGAAAGATAAGCAATGGGGTGTTCTAATTTGTCCTCGAGTTCCTGCTTGAGAACTGCTCCAATGGCGTGGTTAGAAGCATCTAAGTCCACTATGAAAGGTCGATCGATGTCTGGTTGAGCCAAGATGGGGGCTTGTGTAAACTCCGATTTTAGTCGTTGGAAGGCTTTATCTTGGGCTGCTGACCAGAGAAAGGGAGTATCCTTCTTCAACAGTGTAATGATTGGCTGAACTATCTCTGAGAAGGACGGTATACATTTCCGGTAAAAGCTGGCAAGCCCCAGGAAGGATTGAATCTGCTTCACGGTGGTTGGGCTGGCCAGGATAGTATGGCTTTTGCCTTTGATTGGTCCATTCCGATCCTTCAGGACTGAGGACGAATCCTAGATAATGAACAGTCGAGACATGGAAAAGGAATTTCTCGGGTTTAGCCAGGAGTTTATCTTCACGTAATCTTTGTAGGACTCCCTTAACATGTTCTTCATGCTTGAGATGGTCCTTGGAGTATATTAAAATATCATCCAGGTAAACTATGATGAAGAGAAACAGCATATCGGAGAACACTCAGTCCATGAAACATTGGAAGACCGCCGGGGCATTGGCGAGTCCGAAGGGCATAACCAGATATTCAAAATGTCCAAAGGGTGTTCTAAAGGCTGTTTTCCATTTGTCACCCTCCTTTATACAGATTAGATGATAGGCACCTCTGAGATCCAATGTCGTGAAGACTACCGCTCCTCTCACCGCTTCCAGGATGTCCGAGATTAAGGGTAACGGATTACGGTCCTTGAGGGTACATTGGTTTAGACCACGATAATCAAGACAGGGTCTAAACTCCTTGGTATCTTTTTTGGGAACAAAAAAAACAAGGCTCCTGCTGGAGACTTGGAGGGTCGTATGGTGCCATTTTCTAGGTTGGTATCCAAATATTCTCGTAGAGCCTTTTTCTCTGGCTCGGGTAGTATGAACATCCTTCCAAAGGGAATTACTGCCGTAGGCTCAGTATCTATAGCACAGTCTTCAGGTCTGTGAGGGGGTAGAGACTGAACGATAGCAGTTGAGAACACACCCGCGTAATCCTGATAGGCCCGAGGAACCTGGGTAATATTTGAAACTGTGAATGGGCCTTGCTGTTTTGTGGGCGTCTCTTCTGGAGAGGATGGCGAGGAGTCCATGGATAGACAATGAGATATACAATGTTCAGAACCAAGAAACAAGGATCCTGCCACCCAATTGATGTATGGGTTGTGCTTCTGTAACCAGGGCATACCCAGTACCATTGGATAATGGGCAGACTTTATGATGTCAAATCTGATATTCTCTCTATGATGGTTTATGGAGAGCTGGATCTCTTTGGTTTGTAAGGTGATGGGTCCTGAAGAGAGGGGCCTTCCATCGATAGCTTCTACAGGCTGCATGATGCCCCGAGTTTCATATGGAATGTGGTGGGTAGTGACCCAATCTTGATCTATAAATATCCCCATGGCCCCACAATCCACCAATGCCAGAATAGGGTAGGTTTCTTTCTTGGAAGGCGATAGGAAGGCCTGTAGGATCACTAGATTGCTTTGTCCAGGAGAGTTCAAGGATGGAATAGATGTGGAGCAAACATCTCTCTCCCGAAACTGCGCTTCATCTAGGATCGGGAGCTGGCGTTTCCCGAACGCTGTGGGGGGAGCCAAGGGACATTCCCTCACAAGATGTTTGTCTGAGGCACAATACATACACAACCCAGTGTGAATCCGTGGCATTCTTTCTTGCGGGGATATGGGTCCACGGAAGGCCTTCAATTGCATGGGTTCTGGGTCTGTAGAGGGGGCAGAAAATGGCTCGGGTTTGGAGGGAGGTTCTATGGAGCCTTTTTGGCAAGTCATCTTAGTCTTCTTCTTTTCTGCCTTCCTTTCCTGGATACGGAAGTCTATTTGTAAGGAGAGATCCATAAGAGCCTGGAAGGAACTTGGGCGAGCTACCCTTGCCAGCTCATCTTTGATTTCCTCATTCAATCCTCTTCGAAAAAGGGTAAAGCAGGTCTCCAGGGACCAATATGCTTCCTTGGCTAGTTGCTTAAAGCGTGTCACATAGGTCAGCATATCCTGGGAACCTTGTTGGAAGTCCAGCAGCCGCTCCTGGGCACTGTAAACCTGTTCTGAACTGTCAAACATGGCCTTTAAGGCTTGTACAAAGCCATCATAGTAATCCAGGAGGGCAAGGGCGTAGCCCAAGTTAGTGTATTCCCTGAAAGATGCGAAATCATAAAGCCCACCTTTGCTCTGGGGGTGGAGAAGTAATAGGGCTTAAAAGTAAAGTGGACTAAACAAGAATCAAGGAATCCGCGAAGGTTTCTTGATGAGCCATCATATTTATCCACAATTCCGCCCAGCAGTACACTTTCTTTGGTTGCGGAATCACGTGATAGGACTAACTGTTTTAATGCAGCATTCTCGGCCTTTAGATTCTGAACATCTGTTGTTAACTCCTGCATGCCGCGCATGACGTCTTGCACAGCCGCCTCCATGTCCGTATCACTGTCGTTTTGTTGGCGTCTCAATCTGTCACAGGTTTCCCCCCTTCTCACCTGTTTGTGTTCTTTCTTCGTTGGAGTCTTCCTTCGTACGGTACGGGTCTTATACAAGCCCGCGCGGGTGTCCTCGGCTTCCAGCGTGTGTTCAGCGATCCAAATCCTGGATAGTTCAGAATGTCCGGGAATTCCTGGAGCAGTGAAGCTTACACTCGGCAGAGTGTATGCGGAGATCCGGGATGAAAAGGAGGGCAAGGAAAATGGAGGAAGGTGGAGGGTTCAAAGGAGCCAGGAACCAGGAGCAAGAAGTTAGCGAGAGCGAATTTCGGCAATACACGTCAACCACAGTAAACAGTAGTGTTGAGACGCGCAGAGCCGCGGGGGCATGGCCGCTTTATAGAACGTGATGTGTGCGCCGCGGAAACTGGTGCGCAGCGTTCCGTGGTCTGTGGCCATGTTGGATGTACTGCTGCGTGTAGGCCTCTATGGGTCAGGGACCAGGAAGTCCAAAAGGGACGAGTCCGATGGTTCATGACACACATGCAGGCTTGTCCTGTGTTTGGGTTAGAAACTTGGGTTCCTACACACACGTCCCTCCTGCTTCCCCTTTCCATGGGCTCGCAAAGGGTGTGACCAAGTGACAGTAACTTACACAGAGGCATTGGGCTCCCAAAGGTTGTGTGGGCAGTCTGTAGTCCAAACTGTGTATACATCCCTAGTGGGGATTGGTGTTGATTTCTCCACTGCATGGTTGATTTGTATATTGTATTACATACAGGACTTTTTGCATATATACATGTAGCTTCTTCATGTCTTAACGAGCCTGTCTCCATTGCAGATGCAGTTCATGTTGTATGCAGTACACTGCCACATTTGCCTACCAGCAATAAACTGCAGTTGGAAGGGGTCGATGTGCTGCCTTTGTCAGGTTGTGACACTTGAGTACTTTCATTTTTTACTGTCATACGTTGCCACTGTTGGATGCTGTACTAATGTTTTGTCTTGCTGGTAAGTATTTGTTAATGTGTGCTGTTTCTTTTTCATTAGTGAGAGGAAATTGTGTCTGGCCTGTTTCCATTTGGGGTTAATTTATAGAATGGGTACTCCCAGTTTTTTGATGACGGGGGGTTGACACTATCGAATGGGAGACTAGTATATCAAAGCAAAAACAATAATAGGTCAACTACCCCTTCCTTTAGTCCCTGAGTGACACAAAGTATAGTCCAAATCGATCTGGTTCACTTTCAGATAAGTAAAGGCCACAACTTATTTAAAGTTAAAATAACAACTTCTTTATTTTCAGAGTATCTTCTGCACAACATAAAAAGGACATAAATAGGTCCTCTAAACCAAAAACCCCAAAACAAATAAAGTACAAACGGTGTCAACCACTTACAATCTAATTGGTGTGTTTACACCATACTATCAAAAATAAATACAGAATGAGGATCAAATCAACAAAGTGTTTGTCTAAAAGATTAAGACAGGGAAAGAACAGTTTACAATCCTGTATCAAAGTACTAATAAGTCTTGTTGGAATTGAAATGATATTATGCCTCCTATCGCAGTATTTGAATGTGTGTTGGCCTACGCCAAGTTGTCTAAAATATCATGTAAATAGACTCCGCGGCAAGGTCTTGACCTTAACGAAAAATTGTGTAAGTCGCCATCTTGGATTTAGCCGCCATTTTAGGTTCTCTTGTAAAGTGGAAGTCACCCTGAACATCAAAATGGAGGTCGAATGACATTCTGAGTGAGATTCTGGCCGTTGTGACCTCCGCACACATGAATAATTAATATGCCTGCAGGCCACTTGTCGGGGTTGCGAACTAAGACCTTGTCCTATCCCTGACCTATGTGTAAATGAACAACTGTATCAGCAGAACTGATCAAAATGCATACATTATGGGATTGACCTGGCAAGGAACCCTAGGCCTGGTCCCAAGAATGGTTAACCCGCGAGGGGGTTGGCCAGGGCTGGATAAAGAATATAAAAGCCCAAGTATTCCAATGTACGGTCTCTCTACTAATGCATCGAACCTTTGTTGAAGTTTGTTACGTTACTCTGAGAGCCGAATAGCTATCCGTTTGTCAATTGACTTTGGTAACTGTTGTAGCTTTTAAATAAAGCACTTTGTATGTCCTTTGTAACCTGTGTTGGTGTGTTTCCTTTGGGCTTCCCAGCCTCATATCCATTTTTATGTTTTCACAGTCTGGGGTTAAGAACCTTGATCGCTATTGCATTTGTTAATGTGACCACAGTCTACGAGGAGTGTTGTTTATTAATTTGTTTAGTACTCATCTACAACACTTGGTTGATTTGATCCTCATTCTGTATTTATTTTTGATAGTATGGTGTAAACACACCAATTAGATTGTAAGTGGTTGGCACAGTTTTTACTTTATTTGTATTTGGGTTTTTGGTTTAGAGGACCTATTTTTGTCCTTTTTAAGTTGTGCAGAAGATACTCTGAAAATAAAGAAGTTGGTATTTTAACTTTAAATAAGTTGTAGCCTTTACCTATCTGAAAGTGAACCAGATCGACTTGGACTATACTTTGTGTCACTCAGGGACTAAAGGAAGGGGTAGTTGACCTATTATTGTTTTTGCTCTGTTTCCATTTGGGACAGTGCACTTTGTGACACTTGTGTCATGTGTTGTGCATTCATTTGGTTGCTTTCACATAGCATGCCATGCCATGGTGTGTTGGGTAGCTGAGATGGGGTTAGGGAGGGGTTGGGTAACATGCCACTATTTGGTTGTAATATTTTGCAAGGGGGTAGTCCTTCATGCTGCATGAATGTGTGCCTTTTACCGACACAGCATTGGGTGTGTTTAAGTAGCTAGGGATGCACACAATGTAGCACTTCCAGGTAAACAATCTCAGGGTGGTATGGTTGTGACTGTTGACTATCCCATTTGTCATCATCATAAATTGTCAGCTGGTATGTGCCAGGCCTGTGTGCACTCCGCAGGGGTGGGATTTTAGGTGAAGAAATTTGCCACAAGCTGGGAACGGGCTGCCTCACCACGTGCCCTTTCACCTCCCATGCACAGCGGCTGTGCATGTGGTTGGGGATGTGGGGGCACCACCATGTCCACCGGCACGCCCCGCCAGGTTGCAACGTTGTGCAGGACACATGCTGCCACTATGATCCTGCACACTACTGGGGGCGCATATAGCAGCTGCCCACCAGAGCGGTCAAGGGAGCGAAAGCGTGACTTCAGCATTCCGAATGTGCGCTCCACTATGCCCCGGGTTGCAATATGGGCTGTGTTGTATTTTACCTTGGGTGGTGTGGTGGGGTTCCGTATTGGCGTTATTATGTAGGTGCTCAGAGGGTAGGCACTGTGCCCTGGGGAGGTGATAATGGTTGTCATTAGTTGGGTTTTCCCATTTCTCAGTGTCTGACATGCATGCATGTGCAGAGGCATTTGTACTCACCAATTAGCCATGTGTGGCCATGCCTCCCAGCTTCCAGGTCCCGGTTTAGGGGTGACATTTGGAATATGAAACTATCATGGCTGGACCCCGGATAGTTGGCATATACTGAGGTGATGATTCCCTTGGCATCACATACAACCTGCATGTTGATGGAATGCCAGTGATTGCGGTTTCGATAGATGTGCTCAGTGGCCCTGGGAGGACGTAGAGCCACATGGGTGCAATCAATGGCATCTAGCACTTTGGGGATGTGTGCCACCCCGTAAAAGTCCTGAACTACAGCCTGCCTTTCTGCAGGTGTTCTGGGCATGTATATGTGCCTGTGGACTGAGGGGCGTGCAGTCATGATCGCCAACACCTGGTGGAGGCAGCGTGACTGTGTGGCCTGTGAGACACCCTCAACTATGGCACTTGTCCGCTGAAATGACCCAGTAGCCAAGAAATGCAGTACATTGAGCACCTTTTCCAAGGGGCTCAGTGCTTGGGAGCACAGGGTGAGTGATGGGAGTTCATCCTCCCACTCAGCAACCAGTTCTAGGATGATATGGGGTGGAAACCTGTACCTCCCATAGACCTGGTCATCAGGCATCCCAAAAAGGCTGGTCCTGGGTAAAAAAATGCGGGGCCTGGCTATCCTCCTCCTCCTGCGGTGTCTCAAGACCACTGCTGCGAGGAACGGTATATTCATCGTAGCGTATGAGCTTGTTTGTTGTTAGCGCGCACTTTTATGCTGCGTGGGGCCCCTTAAGCCTGCTTCCTTCTGGCGTACGTGTTTCCGGATTAGTGTGTTCTGTTTGGCGCAGGGGTTTCCCTTGTTCGATTCCATGAATACGTGTTGGTAGCGCGTGTGTGGGCATTGCGAGCATTTACCTGCAGTACTTCCCCCATAACGCCCACATTTTCACGCGTTGTTCCCCATTCCGCGTGTTACGTCCCGTATTCTGTCCCCTTTTCTTGTGTGCGCTACACGTTGTGCACTTTTACTGTGATCGTTGCGCATGGTGTTTAGTGACGTGTGTGCCCGTGTGCGCCACCCACTGATTTGGCGCACATCCCAGGGTTTACAAGCGCAGCGCATTCCATGAATCGACGAATGGCTGCGTGCGCGGCTTTAGCACGCGTGCGCTGCGATTTTTGTGCTTGTGCTCCCCTTTTCGGCGCACATTTATTCCATGAATTTTATTGTTCTTACCTTTTTGTTGTTTCTTTTATCACTTCACAATTCAAAGAAAAAACCTCATCACCCTGTAATGATCAAATTCCTCAAATAATAATGGCCACTAAAATAAATGAATCTAATAGCTTTCACAAAATCGAAGCAACATGCACCCACTTGATTCAAAGTGACCCCCGCTAGAAGCGTAGGTGCCCAAATGAAGGCTGACGAAGTGGCCCTTGCAATCTGACAACACATGCAGTCTGCTGGTAGGGAGGATAACTCAGGGGCAACGTGCTCGCCTTGGAAGCAAGACGACATGGAGCAACACAGGTTCAATAACCGGTCTGGCTTAGAAACCTCTGGGTATTAAGCGCGTTTTAAATAACCTATCATATCAATGGTTTATAGTGATTTTTTCGAATGCCATTTTCTCGACACAATTCTGCCGATTTTCTTTTTCAAATGTTTATTTTTTTATTTTATTTTTGAAATGGGGGAGTTGACCCAAACCCCTTTTTTAACACTTTTTTTTACTTACGAAACACAAAAAACATAAAATAAAAAAATAATACATTCGAAGAAAAAAAAAAAAGTTTAATACATTCGAAGAAAAAATGACCGGATACCCATATCAATATATGCAGGCACAATATATGTTACCAGGAGAGAATGGAAGGAGTTAAATTGCAGTGAGGAGGGACCATCGTTTTATCACCACTCCCTCTTTTCCCCCCACATACACAAATACACACGAAACAAAGAGATGCTAACTGGGCTTCTGCTCTTTGAAAAACTCCTGTAGTTAAGTGCTGTTTTCCCAACAAGTTCAGTAGTCTCATTAGTTCAGTGAAACAATCCAATTAGAGGTTGTTGGGGAAAGTTCAGAAACACCGCCTCCTTGGCCTCCAATGCCCATCTCACGTTCTCCTCCTCCCTCTGGGACGCCAAGAGGCGCACATGGAGGGTCCCCTGCTTTTCAGAAACGCAACGATATGAATTTTATATTTCCCTGCAAAGCTACAGTCGTGTTTTAATCAGATTCCGAGTGGCTTGTTCACTGCAGCCTGGGCCTCCAGGGAGCCCGGCTCTTTAGCCTGAACGTTAACGCATGCGCATAGTTCATTTATAAGAGGCAGCGAGAGGAAGAGATTGAGACGCAGGCAACAGGAAGGCAGGTTAGCTAATAAAGAGAGTCTCGCGAGAGGCCTGGGATTAATCCCCAGCTGGGGGCAGATATTTTCTCTGTACGAAATAAATGAGTCAAGCCCTGCGAAGTCAGCCAAATTATCCCAACAGATGCCAGTATAACTAGTTCTCCTTGGACGTGTGCCACCGGAGAGTCTATGAACTGTGCCGAACGACATTTTCCGGCAGACTGGCAAAAACAAACTTTAGTGAAAGTCTAACAGAGAAAGGGCAAAGCGATTTTCACTGTGAAAAGCGGAGCAGGAAACCTTTTCAGGCCTGTCAGTGCCAGTGGAAAACAGCGATAGGTATTAATGGGTAATGGGTATCGGTGTTCATGATCTCTGTATCCTGACATTGATTGGCTAGAACATGGATGCCATGCTGTTATAATTAATACCTCTTGATTAACAGTGGAAGTCTGAATGCTTTCATATTTGGAGACTTTCACCCCCAGTGGGTTGATGGTATACTGAAACCCCTATAGTATATTGCCTATAAAAACAGAAAGGTCTCTGGACGACGCACCTGTTTTTACAACGAGGTTCTTACTTTTAAGCGTTCTTAGTCACAAAATATAACAACTGCTGTGCATGACAATGAAACAGTCTGTTTCATTGTCATGCACAACAATGAAATGAAAATAATGATATCAAGAAGAGCGGAAAATGCATGCATACCAACATTAGCCATTCCATTCGCGAGACATTAGTCCAGTCCTGTTCTTAACTTTGAATTCTGGATTCACCCAGAACTACAAATCACAGAACGCAAGGCAACAAACAGGCCTTGATTGGTGTTTTATGAATGGGATGAATAGCGTTGGAATGTGTGCATTTTATTCTCTTCTTGATCTTTTTTTTCATTCAAAGATCTATATTTTGATTTGTCAATTGATTTTCTTCTAGAGGCCAGTCCAGCTTTTTATTTCTGAGAGCATCAAACTATTTCATGGTCTCCATTTGTGACACTTTTACTCCTCAATGTCAAAGCAAGAAAAGCGCCTTTTCAAAAGTGCCACATACATTTTCAGGTGCCACCTTCCAAGGAAACATTCCACCCACCAGGTAGGAAAATGAGTCATTCTAAGGGACTTGTTACTGATCCAGGTGCGCTTTCTCAACATTTCTTTGCTAAGTACCTAGAAGCAGTAGTTATTCCTCTTATGTGAAACATTTGATTTCCACCCTCCTGGTATTAAAGCCCTTGGAAGGGGTACCTGATGATGGGTGATAGGTGTACAAACCGCCTTCTTGCCCAAGGCCACTACTAATGTTATTGTATTGTAGTTGTCATTTATATATAGCCTTTTACCATTATTATAGTCTCAATGCGCTGGTCGTAGGAACACCCTTGGGGGACCGGAGTCCAGAGTGTTGGAGGTCACAGAGTAAGATTCGAATGCGTGCATGCGTTTGGCCAAATAAGGCTTAGCAGGGCTGGCCAGGCTCTGGTAGAGAGCAACCCATGCAGTCAGGCATGTGGATGGGTGCTGAGAGGAGTCAGGAGATGGTGTGAGTGCTAGTGACTCACCATGTGTTCAGCGTACCCACATTTATCATAGGTCTTCACTGCATACAGATTTCACATGTGTTGAGGCATAGTCCAGTGTACGTAGGTAGAGAATTATGTAAACAGCATGACAGCATTTTTCACAATCCTTGCTGTATTCTGATGTGTGCAGATAACTAACTATGCCTGCGGCCAGTGTCCGCCGGAGTGGTGCATTATACGTATCTAACAGATTTGGTGGTGGTTTATTGTATGTGCACTCGATCAGCTATTGGCTCCTTCTGTTGATTCTTGTGGCGCCTCGTTCTCCTGGTCCTCCCATTTGGCATAATAGTCCTTCATTCCTAAGTCCTGCTACTAGGCAACACTCCTCCAACATTATGTCCTGGTCCTGGCTACACCTCTTTTGGATTAGACCACATCTCAACTACATCTGCTGCAAAAAAAGGTTCCATACACTGACAACAAAATGTTTGGCTTCTACCAGCAACACACCCGGCAGCCAAACCTTCCCCCTTCAATGTTCTGAAAAGCACCGTCTTGGGGATGGTAACTTTGCTACCTGCCCATATATATGATCAGGAAGCCCTTAGCAGTGATGGCAGGACCGGCCACAGGATCCTGATGGGAACCAAAACACCAGTTGGGGGAGAGTAGACATCTTCACCACCATCATCGTACCCGTCCATCTGCCCATGTCCTGTCCAAGATCCCAAAGAAAGGGATCTGGCGGTGCAGTGTTTAATAGAATGAGAGGTCCAGAAAATAAAGTATATCTATCACGAGCTAGCAGATTATTTATCGATACCCCTAGATCCAGCATCTCTGATTTCATAAAATTATTCTTGAAGCCCAAAACTTTGTTATATCTATTTAATTCATCCAATAAGGATGAGCGGGAGAGAGCTGGAAGTGTAAGGCTGGCAATCATGTTGGCCACAAAAATGTTAATCTTCTATACAATGTTGCCAAATTTCACACCACAGAGGGCAGGGTTTTCTCTGCTTAAGAATGCTAAATACTCCATTAGCATGGCACATAGCAATGGGGATGGGGAACACCCTTGCCTAGCTCTGTGTCTGAGAGGAAAAAATGCACCCTTATGTAGATGGAGGGGGAACGATACTTGGTCAAATGTGGCTATATCAGGCAGAGGAAGCCCCAATCCACCAGAAAAAATGTATGTATTTAATTTATGTATTTATTGTGGAATAGTTTGAAACAAACCTTAAAAAAATGGATCACAAAAATTAATTTCATTACTAGCTCAAAATTAAAACCAATATCCAACAAAACAATATTTCTAAAGCTGCCATAGAATCAATACTAATTATCAAAAAATACATACAAAACAGGTTTATGAGTTTCACCTTAAAGTGCGCAGATATAAATACAAAATATTACTAGGTTAATAGTTAACTAGATCTGTTGGCCCAATGCGCATCTGCACTGTAATGCTTCTGTGGAGAGTGAAAGCTGGTATTCCCCACTCATACAATGAAATAACCAAATAATGAGACACCAATGGACACACCCCAGCAGGGAATGAGACCAGGACCAATTGCGAGTGAGTAAAAGAAGAGACTTTATATAAAGTTAAAATGGGGCACGCAGAGGACTCTGCTACTCCGAGAGCGCTCTGCCCAAGATAGAAAAAATACACGTTATATTACAAAAACACGTCATTAATGACGTGTGCTATAGGGGATACAATAAGTATTGCTCATTGGTTGAAGAAGACAAGACATTACAGATCATATAATCGTGTTGCTCCAGGATTGGTGAACGCTGAACTTGTAACTTCTTGAGGAACATGGGTCAGCTGTGCTTGTCAGGTAGTGGTGCGGGGTCAGGCGATGTCTGTGCAGTTATATTTCTCTCTCTATAATCTAACACATCACATCAATCCTAGTCATGCAAAATTTAGTATAGTACATAAACTTCAACAATATATATGGTTATGGTATTATTATGGTTAAGTTGCTGTTTCCATAGGAAGAGCACTTTTTGGGCAGCTTATAACTCCACTCCACTTGGACGAATACTCACCAAACTTTCCAAAAAAAAGTATATGGGCCACTCTGGATTTTTTTGCAAAGTTTGAAGATGTTTGGTCCAGGGGGGGCAAAGTTATAGGAGGGGTCCCAAAATGTCTTTTGTCCCATAGACTGAATGGGGGAAAACTTTGAGCACGGCTACAGGCCAAACCGCTGGACGGATTTCAACCAAATTTGCGACAGTGGCATGGGCTTGGTCGTGAAAGCGTGCTTTTGTAAATTTTGTGACAATCCATCCAGTAGTTCCCTTAAAAACAATCAAAAAGTATGTGTCTACAAATTAGTGATATCTATGTCCTCTCCGCGGTCACACTTCCCTGTTCGCTCCGTGGAGAAGATTGCAATTGGCTATTCCATGGCGTGCTGGCCGTGACCATGTTGTGCTTTCACCGATTGGTTGAGGCACAGCGTGAAGTGCGTCTTAATCTTTCGATACGTCGCCATGTTTACTTCATTTTCTGTTGAACGCGGACATCGCCGCTAATATACCTAAACGAAGAAGACACCAATGCACTTGTTACACTTATGGAACACTGTTTCGAAGGGTGAGCGTTAATGAGACTTGGTAGTAGAAAGTAAAACTTTGAAGTATTCTTGATACCACTGTCGTACGGTGTAGTGAAACTTGCTACTCACAATACGAAATGAACTTACTGCGTCCATTTTACAATACATAAATAACATTACTGCGGGCAGACTGGCGGGAATCTGAGGCAGCCACCTGCTCTATTTAGTACACACAGCAGTACTGCGCGTGTACGGGAGTAGCGGTTCTCATGAATAGTCGCTGGTATGTTGTTGCAAAATGAGAATGTATTTGCATTTGCAGTAAAGGCCACTTCATTTTCTGTTTGAAATACAAGTTCGGTACGGCCGCATATTTGTCGACAGTCATAAGGGGCAGTTGTTTTTTAACCTTGAGGACCAGGGAAAGAGCAGAACGAATGTAGGGAGTAACAGAAAAACATATCGTTTGATAAGGTTATGCTTCAAAAACGTTTGCACCAACCATGAAATATTAGTTACACTACTGTCTGACTTCAGCTAACGCGATGGAGCCGGTCCACATCATGTAAGTGTATTTTTCCTGCCTATATACCCAATTGACATTACATTTTTACTTTGGGAGAAAAAACAATTTTTTTCCTACTGCATTACAAAGTTTAAGTGGCGTTGAATTTTTTTCCCCATTATGGACATTGCACATTGTCGCCGTCTGCAGGGTGCCAGTACATTTCCCTAAATTAAATTCGTATTTAGCAGTAAAAGTATGTGTTGCAGAGGTTGCGTAGTGATATACATTTCATTTACGCTTTTCCTTGAGATACTTCATTTCCTATTGTGATTGTCACGGATTACAGCTGCCGAGTGACGCCTTTAACCTTCAAATGCAACTGTTAATTACTGCTTGTCTGTGCGTCATATTGCACATTGTCACCGTTTGTAGGGTGCCAGTACATTTGCCCAAATGAAATTATTCTTTAATAATAAAAGTATGTGTTACAATTTTGTTTTGTGCAGAGGTTGCATATTGATATATGTTTTATTTACACTTTTCCCCTCAGATACTTAATTCCCTATTGTGATTGTCACGGATTACAGCTGCCGTGTGATGCCTTTTTTAACCGTCAAATGCAACTGTTCATTACCGGTTGTCTGTGCGTTATAATTGAGTGGGATGATCGTGTTGGACCTCTCTGTCCGTACGCTGCTGTCTCAATAAGAAGTAACATTCCATCGTTTCTGGTGGTGTAGATCACAGCGGTTGACGTCGTCTTGCACATCAATGTGGGAGGAAAACGACTATTGTGGCGGCAATGTTCACTTTCTGTGTGTGAAATAAACCAACGTGCCCATTACCATTTTCATTGTCGACGAAAGACAGAAACGTACTACTTCTATGGAAATGTGCATAGGGCAATCATTTTGCACAGTTCATTGTGAAACACAACTACTTTACTAATTGCTTAGGGCGATGATTTCGCTCAGTTTATTGTGAAATAAAACTACTGTACTAATTTTGCAATGTCCGTGTTTTTTTTTACAAATTTACTCTCTGCTTTCACAATGTGGCATGCTACATTGCATGTTGTAATGTGTTCTTTTGTAGGTGCTACATCACGGCACGTACGTCAATATGGACGCATTTGTTTAAGCTTCCAAGGAACGTTATGGAGAAATGTACTGCATACCCCATTTACTTTGGCTACCGGATGGTCAGGCCCATATCATATGCTTTAGTGCCGTCAGGCCAATTTCTGTCACCGTCAGACCAATTTTTGTCACCCAGATGCGCTATTAACCAACATTAGTTCAGAATACTTACTATCTTCTTAAAAGTGGGAAAATGAGGTAAGGTCCATTGAAAGTGTTTGGTGCACAGAAATGTTTGTAAAATAATACATGGTTACAACCTCCCAATACACATATCTTCACACCTTTCGACCTGTGCCACTTACGAAATTATGTGTCGAACGGTGAGTGGTTATGGTGTTGCTTCCAGTATTTCTAACATCATTGCGCTTACCATCACAGAGTTTGTTTCAGATTTTATGTAACCGTACTCCTTTGCGTTTTGTAAGCACATTTTTACAGAAAAAAATGAGTACATTTACAACACATGTAAGTAAAGGTCATTGCCAACCCCTGAAAAGGTTTATGTTGTGTATGTGATAGTGTTTTGATGTTTAACAAGTGTACTCATGTACATAACAAATCAACGGTACAGCTTCCGTCTCTGAAGGGTAGCATCTATGTATGGTTAGTGGCCACAATGTCGGGGATGTGGCTACTGGCCATTACTGGAAGGGACAAAACATTGCATAGAGGTCGCCATGTCCACCAGGGACTGCCTTTCTGGTAAAGGTGTTGCTTATAACCATACATTTCTCAAGGAACACAAATGTGGTGCTGCCTTTACGGTCACACAGTTTCATTTTTGCTTTCTGTAGCCTGCAATGGAAAGCGAAGAAGGGTTTCTATCCAACACCCGCCTTCCCTTTCTATGGTGGCCATCTTGAAAAAGGATTTGTTTTCTTCAGCCGAGAACACCGGAGGCGTTCCGTTTGAAGACAAAAATCATTTTTCTTGGTAGCACGGGTTACTGCTGTAAAATCTCGATTGCTTATGGCATTCATCCCCCACTCTTTGGGGAGGAATGAGGGTTAATGATCCAGGTACGTCGGTATGCACTCTTGCTTATATTCTGTTGCACGCTTGCCTTGTGGAGTTCTGTGCCGGAAATGTTCCATTTTCAAGTTTGTACAAGAATATACAATGTACTTCTCCACTATCACCCAGTTACACATGTCATTGTGAAGTGCGTATGACTTTTCGAACACGCCCCCATGCTGTGTGCCAGCATATGATAATGTGGAATTCTTCAGAAGGTGGGCAGTTACTTCAAATGTTCCTTTTCAGTAGTATGCTTATGTGTTACTATTAGAACCCTGATATAGTACAACATTTTTGTTAACGTACTGTTATGATGTATTTACACTACTAAAAACCTATGGCATTCAGTTAAAAAAACATTGTTAAAGGGACGTTATGCTTACGTTGCTCTCCCAAAAACCTGAAAATTCACTGCAAAAAAACTTTTTTGAGGGGACGTTATGGTTAAGTTGCCCTACGAAAAACCTGAGCACTTCACTAAAAAAAATGTTTGCCCCCCCATTATGGTTCAAGTTAAATCTGAAAAACCCCTGAAATTCGCCAGTTATGGCAGACTGAGCCCCCATACTTGCCATCACCACTGTGCACTGCTAACAGTCACACCCTGAACATGAAAGATGTATCTCAAATGTAACTGATGACATCACTGACCACATCACTTTTAGCCCCTTTGTTTTCGTTCCCTGCTCTATATATATGTACATTCAGTAAAAAAACTTTGTTAAAGGGATGCTATACTTCACAGTGAAACCAAAAAACACTGCACATTCCCTCATTATGGTAAGCTCAGCAACCATAACTCGCAGCGTGCATTGCTAAGACTAACACCCAGGACATCAAAGATGACATCACAAATATCATTCATGACATCACTGATGACATCACATGTCTGTCTCACTTATTTTGGTGCATTGCAAAATCTAGGCCAGGTGGTTTTATTCACTGACAATCACAATATAAAAATTGAAAAGGTGCTGTATATCAAAACGGTAACCTTGTGGTGTGTTCTTAAAGTACTTTCCTTTATGTTGGTTAAGTGTCTCTTGGATCAAACAAGGGTGTTTTACTGTTTGTTAGTACAAGAAGAATATATGGCCTCGCGGGATTAGTAATATGGGGGTGAACTGGGGTGGCACATGAGCAGGGGTCTTGCAAAGGTTACATCAAAGGAATACGAGGTTAGGGGGTTTGAGGTTTATAATTCTCAAGGAGGGGTCTGTCAGTGCAGAGGCAGGTTTGTGGAGACGGATGAATTTTCTATCACCAGGCTCTAGCCCAGTCACACGCAGGGCAGTGGTCTCAGAGGAAGAAGAGAGATGCAGTATTAACTCGCAACAATTCACGCCCAAGCTTCCGTGAGAACAGAACAGCTGTGGAGTCGGCAGAAGGGGAGGAGGTGGGGGATGGCAGGCTGGCTGTGCGCAGTGAGAAAAGGGGAGAGGGCAGGCCTGCGTTCAGGGTGGATGCGTGACCTAGCAGAAAATGGAGTCTAGCTCATAAGACGTGCACCGTTATGTATCGCTCAATGGCTACATCACACCTTGGCCAGAGGTGCGCTGTTAACTGTGGAATGAGCATATCATGTGCGTCATCAGGAATAAAGGGGGGCCTGGGAGACCCTTCCTCCCTTACAAGTGGTCATTTGAATTCTGGACTAATCACCCTAAAGGTTTGATGCACTTTTGTACCACACAAAAACAATAAATAATAAGATCTTTCACAGTTTCTCTCTGTTTCACTCCCATAGAGGCGACAAGCTGTAAACCTTTAGGTATTTGATGTCTATGGTGCTTTCTTTGCAGTGTGGTAACAAGTTGAACTTAAATCTCAGAATCAATTTAGGGCAAGAGAATTGTGCTGAATTCTTTATTAGGGTTCCTAGTTTCCTTGGAAATTGTATGTATTCTTGCTGGGTTAGATATCAACTAATTGTGTGTTTCTTTTGGATCCAAAGTAGATCCCAAATAGTTTGCTTTCGTATGGATGGATTAAACATTTCCTTAGTAATATCAAAATTCAACTCCACTTTGTGTGATTCATATAATTTCATGAAGCTAGTTGATATCAGAACTCTGCATATGTTATAAATGAAGGGAGATCATGGTAGATGGAGCTAGGGACAGTGTTGAATTTTTTCGTAATATATTGGGAGTTTTTTCCAGCGTATTAATGCTTACCATCAAATTATACCAAGCACATAACGTATTATTGCCAAAGGAAATGAAGACAATAACTTTAATTCACATTTCCAAATTCTCCCTTCAGAAATAGTAAGCCATCTTTATTTTTTGTCAAACTCAATTTCTAAACATACACAATATACAAGTAATCTTCATTTATAGAAATTGATTGATGGTGCAATAGAAAAGCTCTCAGATTTTACTACAATTTGTCGCATTTGACTAATAAAGATACATTATTACCTTTCCACCTGTCAAGGGTTTTGACCCATGTTGAATCCTTAGACTGGGTAGATGTGGGGATGAGCTGGTGCCGCTCATTATTCTATCCCAGAACAAACTAAATCAATAGACTGGGTTGATGTGGGGATGAGCTGTCGCCGCCCACATTCACGCCAGAATCCAGGAGAACTGCGCAGTTGGCACAAGACCACTCCAAAGATACAACCTTCTTGTGGGGGGTTCCACATCACCACTCTAATGTAAGGATGCCTATTAAAATAATAGCAAAAATCTCCTGTCAAATTCAAGACAACTCAAAAATTGATGCAGTACCGACAAATTCCCCAAGGCAGCGCTAGCTGTCTAAACTCTGACAGGGACACTGTATTTAGGAGTTGCAAGAGGGGCAGGGACTTCAAAGCTTGTTGGTTAATTGAAAATCTTAACCACCTGCTGTTCCCAGAGGCCAAGAGGCTGAGAACTCTTAACACCCCAGAGACTCACAACAGGAGGCAGGATATCACATGGCTCTTCTGAGTGAGAGGGAGGGGGTTTCCCCTTCAGCCTGGAGGAGAGAGACAAAAGCCCCTTTCAGTTGAATGGGGTATGTTAATTTTGAGTGTTTCCTGTCAACAGCCCTCTGCCAGCAAGGAGAGACATGTGATCACTGACCCACCCAGACTTCTGGAGGCGGACCCAAACACTTTGGGGAGTTGAATTGCAACAAATATATATTTTATAGAAACTGTGATAACTTATTGTAACCAAATGACAGGAATGTACAACTTTGAGAGCCTTAGTATGGAAAATGCCCTCACGATTTGAGTCCAAACTCCGATTTGTACCATGTTCTGGGGCAAAACCCCGCTAATTATGAATATTGTAGACACTGTATTCAAGCTAGAGACATGGAAAGTTACTGGGATATATGTGGAAGGGAAATGTAGCTTTGTATAATTTTTGATGAAAAACCAATGTTGCAAAACCCACTAAAATCGAAAATAATTTGCCATTTTTGAATGCAAGCTCCTAGAAACGCCAGAGTCGGGACAGGGACTATCTTTAGTAATATATGATGTGTGTATGTGATGTCAAACAACTGTGTACCTGGGAAATATGTATTTGGATCAGGAATAGATTTGTGTGCACATTAACCAGGGGAGTGTCATTTCTGCAGGTCATAAAAATTACATCACTCTGACACACTATCCCTTCCCAAATCAGGGACCAAATGATCTATTGACCTATCAAATCAAGAGAGGGGCAGGCTTAGTGATGCTAGCCTCTCCACCCACTTTTTAAAAAACATAAAAAGAGACTGCTGGGACAGGTAGAGAGATTCATTTTCCATTTCTGCGGAGCATTTTGACGGCCGACATCCCATCCAGACAGAGACCAGAAACAGGGACCTATGTACAGAACTTTGAACCTAGAAAGCTCACTGCAGGCCTTCAGAATCCAGCACACCTAACCAAACTATTCAACAGCCGGGCGAGCTGTGTGAATTCTTTGCCAAGAACTTTTGCTGGAACCGCAGACCAGACCCAGACCGCTGTGAGCAGAACCAGAGATCCGGATCGCTGTGAGCAGAACCGGTGCCTGATTGACCCGCCGAGAAGAGAGAACCGCCGCTGAACGTGTTGACCAGATCCGTGACAAGACCCATTCATTTCAAAATTAGGAGTGTGTATCCGCCAGAACTGTGCAGAACCCAATCTCTTAGTTAAAATAATCTAATCCAAACTATTTTAACCTATTAGAACTGCCTCCTAGAATCGTGTCATTCTGTCATCTTTAAAACTGAAAACTGTCATCTGTCATTCTGAGCTTTAAAATTTCAAATCCAAAAAATTACTTTCAAAAAATCGTCCGTATCTCCGGAACCGTTTGTGCTAGGAATGAGATTTAACTTCATCTGAAGGCTTAAAATCTAAGCTTTCCAACAAGCCTAGAACCTAGAACTCCTTATACTTTTACCGCAATGGCGATTTATGTACTGCATTTATTCCACCTTGCATTTCCTTGAAACCATAAAGCATTTCAGCTACCTCATCCTCTATACTACTTCTAAGTAACCAAATCAGTTTACCAGTAGAACATTATCCATTGTTGATCACTGTCATATTTTAAGTGTGATATCCAATATTAATTTATTATAAAAGTGTGATAGATATATATTGTTATATTTCTCAAATAAACCTTTTAATTTGCAAAACAAACCTACTTCTTGGCTCAGTGGGGTCAGGGGGATTCTAAGAGGGGGGTGTTATACAAAGGTTGTCATCCAGAGTACTGAACTGGACATAAAAATACATCAATAAGGCAGACTAGGCATTGACTTAGCTGTAGTGTTGAAGTGAAGCCGCTTAACAGAGTGGGGGCTCGTAGCCGGGATCTTCTGGGTTAGATTTATCACTTGTGCAGATTAATACAGTGTGCTAACTGACAGGAGACATACATCGGGTCGGATCACCACGCTGTGTTACGCTGTAAAGCACTCCTCAAAGGAACGCTCTAAGGAAACGGTCTGTTTTGCAAAAATAAAATACAAACATCTGTAAGTCAGGAAGGAACTCAAATTCCAGAATGACGACACTGGTAGATATCAAAATAGCCAGAGAGCACTTCTTACATAAGCTATTTGTGAGAGGTGAGTGGACTCATCAGGACCAAACGGTCTGGTTGCAGGCAATCGCGCAACAGGTCACTGAAACAGGGTCAGATATATGGAGAGATCAGGGTCCCCTACATGTGACCCTGAGTGAACTATATATGGCCCCTGAAGCCAAAGATGAATATAATAAGATTGCCAGGATAGCGGCATATTTGTACCTATATATGGGAGCCATACAGAATAAATGTGCTGAAGGCCAAGATCTGGCAAATAGGCAACAGATGGCGTTAGAGAAGGCCCAATCTGATCTGGACTCTTCTGAGCAGAGGCTGCTCAGGAGCCAGGAGTCAGAAAAGGACAGCAGACAGTACATCACTAAAATAAAGGAGGATATGGATGTGCTGTAACAGGAAAAGGCGGACCAGGATACCAGATTTATGGCCTTGCAAAAGGAGTACCAAGAAGGTTTGGACTCCTTACTGCAGAGCCAGAAAAGGCTGGAGCAACAGTTGGACTTCAATAGGGCATGTGCTGAGCAGGTAGTCACCCTGCAAAGCCACCTAGATAGGGAGAAGGCAGAGAGCAATAAACTGATTTTGAAAGACCTGGATACCCAGGCAGAGTTTGACCAGGAGCGCCAGAAAGCTGGTGCCTTCCAAAGGCAAAGGGACGACCTGGCGGCACAGATGCAGGCTCTTAGTCAGGAAAGGGATACCTTAAGCCAGGAAGTCTGCCACTTAAAAAGGAAAATGGAAGAAAATCACCTGGCCCTCCAGGGACTGGGTGACCTCCAAAAAGAACACCAGAACTTGTTAGAGCACACCAGGAGGGTGGAGGATGCTCTGGCAATAAAGGAGCAGGCCAATAGGGACAGAGCTCAGGAGGTAACACTCCTGCAGCAAAGACTGGCCCAGTACTCCAGGACCAATCAGGAGGCACAGAGAGAGAATGAGGCTCTCTGCCAGCACAATGATAGGCTCCAGCAACAGGTAGCGATGCAGGAGAGACTGATAGAGTCTAGTAAGGCCTTAACTGAGGAACTGAAAGCGCAGGCTCTTGCATTGCAACAGGGAGCAGGGGCGGATAGAGATGAGGTTCGCTGGGAAAGAGAAACTCCTGAGCATAACCTCAGGAGCCCTAGTACCAGAGGCCTTCATCTCTCCCAGTCCCTGGACTCTGCCACCCCCATGGCCCCTCACGCACATGAGCCCAGGGCCAAGGGGATGGCAGATTACTATCCAGCTAGAAGTATGGGGCTCATAGGCTAGTACCTCCCAGGAATGGATGGGCGGGCATCCGGGTATGGGCACCCAAGCACAGTGCAATTTAGTGGGGAACCCCAGGAGAGTAGGCCCATTAAGGGCATCCTGAAAACCTCTGCCCAGTTAGGTCAGTGGGGGGGTACCCATCAAATCCTGGCAGCAAGGAGGTGTTACGCTCACCTGACTCCCACGGAGGCGCTGGCCTGGTTCGCGCTGCTGTGACCTCTTCTAAGGTGATGCGCAGGGTTCGGAAGACGGACTGGACCGGGCCCCCAAATCTGGCTTGTCTGGCAAAAATCCTTCTGTAGGCAAAAATAGGGGATTAACTGTCTGCGGGGTAATGCAATCGGCCTCCCACTTTCCCCTCTGACCCTCCTTGAAACCCTTCTGTGATTTCTCGTAGCGTCTCACCTTAGCGTCTGGAAGGACGAGCTCTCCATCCTGCTTCTGATGCAGGGGCGCGTTGGTATCCAGTTACTTCACTGGATTTTCGGATTGGTGAGAACCAAACTTGCTTGGCTTCCAGGTAAGTTTTTTGATAAGAGGTTCCCCTTGTGTCCATGCATTAATGTACTAATGCTAGTGTCTTTTTCCCCATAGGGGCCGGGGTACGGAATGCCGGGAAACAGGCAACGACCCGAGATGAGAGGTGAAATCCTTGTAGAAATCAGGTAAGTCTTTAGTGAGCGTTTTTTGGTAATGTCTTTTCATTCGCTCATTAACGCTGATGTCTCTTTTTCCCCTTAGGGGCCGGGGTCCGGAAATGCCAGGATGCGGCGCGGACCCGAAATGAAGAGGGAATGAATCAACAGGTAAGTCTTAACATGGAGATTTAGCTTTCCTTTTTCCCTTCCCTCTCTCACCTTTTGTTCTCGTGTTTTTCTCCCTACGCGCTGGGGCGTGACTGCGAATCCGGATGATCGCTGCTGAACATGGAGGCGCCCTGTAAAGGTGAGTGGAATGCGGCGCTGCAGCGATCGACGCAATGAGCTTTTAAATTAAAGTCTTCCTTTTCAGGATTGTCGCTGAGATGTCCCCGGGATGCGGATTTAGCAGGTAAGGACTTTTCCTTCTTCTGTTCTCTTCTTCTCTTCCTTTGCAGGTGATCCAGGATGCAGGCAGGCGTGGCAGAAGTCAGGATGCAGGAGCAGACACGGTGAGCGTCCAGCTGCTAGATGCAGAACAACGCGAAGCACGTGTGGCTGTTCGGGTGGGGTTTAAATAGCCTTGGAAGAAGTTCCAGGTATGCATCCTTCCTCCAATCAGGTATGTATCCTTCCCCGACCACGCCCGGATGGTAAATTAGTCCCACAGGTAAAGTAGTTCCTTTCAGGCCTCAAGGAGGCCGGGATCCTGCAGCATGGTCTGCATCAGGTAAGTGCACCCAAGCATTCCCATAATGAGCCTGGCGCCTATGGCGCCAGGACTGATGTCTTTTATGAGCCTGGCGCCATAGGCGCCAGGACACTGTCCAAAGGGCCCCTATATGGGGTTGCTGGGTCCTTCCTTGGGGAATGGATGTCCGCTTTCAGGGACACCGGGCTTGAACCGCCTCCCCGGGAGCGGGCATCATGACAGCACTCCCCCCCAAGGCCCCTCCCAAGGTTGTTCCCTTCAGGGGTTTTGGTTTGTCTGGGAAGAGTCAGTGGAATTTCCTGACTAATCGAGGTGCATGCACATGGTCGCTGGGTTCCCACGACCTCTCCTGAGGTCCGTACCCCTTCCAATCAATTAGGTAGAACAGTTTTGACCTAAACATTTTTGAGTCTAAAATGTTCTTCACTTCGAATTCGGGCTCCCCATCTATTAGAATAGGTTCTGGAGGTTTGAGTAGTCGGGTTTCGGGTACCACTGGTTTCAGAAGCGACACATGAAAAACAGGGTGAATTCGCATACTAGCTGGTAAATCAAGTTTAACAGCCACTGGGTTAATTATTGCCGTAATAGAATAAGGTCCCAGATATTTTGGGGTAAAAGTTCGAGGCCCTTTGAGTGGTAAATGTCTGGTAGCTAACCACACTTGATCCCCAATCTGATACGGAGGTGCTTCACTCCGATGTAGATCAGCATTCTACTTGTATTTTCTCTTGGCTTGTTGTAAATGCGTAGTTGCCTCTTTGAAGGCTTGGGTAATTGTAGAATGCAGATGTTCTACTGCAGGCATTCCGAGGTTCTGAGGTGAGTCAAGGTTTGAGGTTCGAGGGTGATGCCCAAACAAAGTATAAAAAGGGCTGTGGCCAGTTCCAGAGTGTACCGAATTATTATATGCGTATTCGGCTATCCAAAGAATGTCTTTCCAGTTGCTTTCAGATTGCTGTAACATACACTGTAAGTACTGTTCAAGGGTCTGATTTGTCCTCTCGGTCTGACCATCAGTCTGAGGGTGGTGACTGGTCGATAATCTTACGTCGATCTGCGCTATTTGACAACATTTGCGCCAGAAGTGGGAAATGAATTGGCTTCCCCGGTCAGAGATTAGTATAGATGGGAATCCATGTAGCCGAACAATATTTTCGAGGAATTCTTTAGCTAGGACAGAAGCTGAAGGTAAACCTTTCAAAGGAATAAAGTGGGCCATTTTGGAAAACAAATCCACAATTACCAGCCGAACAAGGAGGCAGGTCCGTAATAAAATCCATTGATAGGGTGTGCCAGGGTGCTGGTGGTATATCTAGAGGTTGAAGGAGACCGGCTGGTCTTTTCTTTTGACTTTTATTTTGGGCGCAAACACCACAGGACATCACAAAAGATTTAACATCTTTTCGCCAAGAGGGCCACAAAATTGTTGTTTCACCTTTTCCTCTGTCTTGGAAATACCGGGGTGTCCCTCTATTAATGTATCATGATAACCGGAAATAACTAGTTTGTGTAATTCCTTATGTGGCAGGAATAAGCGTCCTTGGAAATAAGGTGAGTTGTTTCACTGTGGCTTGAATGTCTTCAAGCGTCTGTAACAAAGTCATGCCTAGAATCCTCTGTTCGGGAATTATTGGTACTGGTTCTGAGTTTGTATCAGATTCTCCCATTCCAATTCGGGATAAGGCATCTGCTTTGCCATTCTTGCAGCCAGGTCGATAGGTAATCACGAAATCAAATTCAGCGAAAAACAAAGCCCATCGGAGCTGCCGTGATGACTGAGCCTTGGCGGTTTTCAAATACTGTAAATTCCGGTGATCAGTGATCACTGTGATGGTATGTCGAGCGCCAAGCAGATAATGCCGCCAGGCTTTAAAAGCGGACTTAATGGCTAACAGTTCTTTGTCCGTGATTGCATAATTAATCTCGGGTGCCGAGAATTTTCTGGACCAAAATGCTACGGGATGCAGTTGGTTGGTTTCGGGATCTCTTTGGGACAGGACAGCTCCCATGGCTAGGCTGGATGTGTCAGTCTCGACGACATAAGGGAGATCTGGACGCGGGTGTTTCAATATAGGTGCGGAGGTAAACTTATCTTTTAAATCCTGAAAGGCCTGCTCGGCTTCTTCAGACCATTCAAAACGTTTATTTTTCCTCAAGAGTGCAGTAATGGGTTGTACCACGCGTGGAAATTCCGGGATAAACCTGCGATAGAAATTGGCAAAGCCGAGCATGCTTTGAACCCCTTTTACAGAGCTAGGTGATGGCCATTTGAGGATGGCATCCACTTTTCTTGAGTCCATTCGGACTCCTTTGGGTGTCAGGATGAAACCTAGAAACTCGACTTCTGTGGTATGGAAAACACATTTCTCCAATTTAGCAAATAGTTTGTGTTGGCGCGGTTTTTCAAGTACTGCCCTGACGTGTTTTCTGTGATCAGATTCCGAAGAGGAGTACACCAGAATGTCATCGATATATACGACAACACAAACATCGATGAGTTCCCGAAGGACATCATTCATGAAGTATTGGAAGGCAGCCGGCGCGTTACACAATCCGAAAGGCATCACCTGGTACTCGAATAATCCGTATTTAGTACGGAAGGCAGTTTTCCATTCGTCGCCTTCTTTAACTCATACCAGATGATAAGCCCCCCGGAGATCTAACTTGGTGTATATGCAAGCGTCCTTCACCTGATCACGGAGTTCAGGGATCAGAGGCAGAGGATAACGGTTTTTAACCGTTATCTGGTTCAATGCGCGGTAATCGATACAAGTTCTAAGGTCGCCTTCTTTTTTGGGCACGAAGAACAAAGCCGAGGATGCCGGGGACTTTGACGGGTGAATAAAACCATTAGCTAGGTATTGATCCAAATATTGTCTCAAATGCAGATTCTCAGGTTCGGTAAGGGCATAAATCCTTCTACAAGGGGGTTGTGCACCGGGCACCAGATCGATTTGGCAATCGTACGATCTGTGAGGAGGTAACGTGTTGGCCTGTTCCTTTTGGAAGACGTCCTGAAAGTCTTGGTATTCCGGAGGTAGTTGCATGGAGGCAGAGGTTACAGATGCTAGATTAATCTTCAGGTTTTCTGGGTAGCAGGTTTGTGTACAATCCGGGAAGGTTATTCTCTTAGCTCGCCAATCAATTCGAGGATTATGTGTCTCTAACAAAGGATTGTAAGAATAACCTGAAACTGTGGAGCCCTGATTACATCAAACACAACACCCTCCCGATGGCCGTCGGGACCAATAAGAGTCACCTCAGTAGTGGAATGTGTTACCGGTCCAGAGGCAATTTCAGTTCGATCGACTGTGGTGATGACATCTTTGCTGCTTTTAGGACGGAGAGGGAGGTTAATCCTAGAGACCAATTCACAATCAACATAGTTTCCAATAGCCCCACTATCGATGTATGCCTTTATTGCATGCAACCGCTTAGGCTGTTCTGGATCTACGAGAACCATTGGCACAATGAAATGCGAGGTCTGAGAGATAGTTTTCAAGCTCGGCAAGCGGACCTCAACACTTGTCGGGCGGAGTCATTTCCCGAAACAGTGTCTTCATGGTTTTTATCAGCGGCTTCTACCGCCTTTCGGGGCGGTTTTGCCGGGCAATCTCGTAGAAAGTGTCCAGAATCCCCACAATAAAGACATAATTTTAACTGCCGCCTCCTTTCACGTTCCTTTTGAGCTAAGGGTCCTTTAACCCCTCCAATTTGCATAGGCTCAGAGACATCAACTCCCTTGTGATTAGCATGGGTCTTGACCAACACCCGGGTCTCAAACCTGGACCGATCTGCTTTTCTGTTTTGAAGTCTGTGATCCAATTGGATCACTAAGTCTATATACTCTGCATTCTTGGGGCGGATTTACAACTTGGGCCAAGACATCTTTAAGTTATCCGCGAAGGCCTCGATAAAACAACGTGACTCTTTTATCCTCTGGCCATCCCGTTTCCACAATTAGTCTATTAAAGGTTGCAATATAGGATAGGAGGTCCTGATTGCCCTGTCGCAGGATAGAAGTTCGTCATCCAGAGCCTGCCCCTGAGGCCCCAGGTCTGCATAGCAAGTGCAAACGACACTGATTCATGAATACGGCGAATCGTTTGGGGTCCCCAGCAAAGCGTTCGGGTGGGGCCAGCGGCATGTTTCCAGGTAGATTAATCTGCACAGGGTTACTTAATGGGGTGGGGCCAGCGGCATGTTTCCAGGTAGATTAATCTGCACAGGAGCGGGGTTCCCTCCGGAACCGGGTAGAGGAGTTTGCGCAGCTTGACCTTGCAAAAGCTGTCTGGCCAGGTCATCAGTTCTTTCCTTAGATATTATTAATTCCCTCCTCAGGGCATTAGTCTCTTGACGAGCGGCGTGTACTTCGGCCCGTAATTCCCCCAGTAATTGGGCCAACTGATCAGTCTCAGAACTTTCCATAGCGCCTGGGTGGGAATTTGTAGGAAGGCTTCGCGTTCTGTTACGCTCACCTGACTCCCACGGAGGCGCTGGCCTGGTTCGCGCTGCTGTGACCTCTTCTAAGGTGATGCGCAGGGTTCGGAAGACGGACTGGACCGGGCCCCCAAATCTGGCTTGTCTGGCTCGCAGAAGTATCCTTCTGTAGGCGAAAATAGGGGATTAACTGTCTGCGGGGTAATGCAATCGGCCTCCCACTTTCCCCTCTCACCCTCCTTGAAACCCTTCTGTGATTTCTCGTAGCGTCTCACCTTAGGGTCTGGAAGGACGAGCTCTCCATCCTGCTTCTGATGCAAGGGCGCGTTGGTATCCAGTTACTTCACTGGATTTTCGGATTGGTGAGAACCAAACTTGCTTGGCTTCCAGGTAAGTTTTTTGATAAGAGGTTCCCCTTGTGTCCATGCATTAATGTACTAATGCTAGTTTCTTTTTCCCCATAGGGGCTGGGGTACGGAATGCCGGGGAACAGGCACCGACCTGAGATGAGAGGTGAAATCCTTGTAGAAATCAGGTAAGTCTTTAGTGAGCGTTTTTTGGTAATGTCTTTTCATTCGCTCATTAACGCTGATGTCTCTTTTTCCTCTTAGGGGCCGGGGTCCGGAAATGCCAGGATGCGGCGCGGACCCGAAATGAAGAGGGAATGAATCAACAGATAAGTATTAACATGGAGATTTAGCTTTCCTTATTCCCTTCTCTCTCTCACCTTTTGTTCTGGTGTTTTTCTCCCTAGGCGCTGGGGCGTGACTGCGAATCCGGATGATCGCTGCTGAACATGGAGGCGCCCTGTAAAGGTGAGTGGAATGCGGCGCTGCAGCGATCGACGCAATGAGCTTTTAAATTAAAGTCTTCCTTTTCAGGATTGTCGGCGAGATGTCTCCGGGATGCGGATTTAGCAGGTAAGGACTTTTCCTTCTTCTGTTCTCTTCTTCTCTTCCTTTGCAGATGATCCAGGATGCAGGCAGGCGTGGCAGAAGTCAGGATGCAGGAGCAGACACGGTGAGCGTCCAGCTGCTAGATGCAGAACAACGCGAAGCACGTGTGGCTGTTCGGGTGGGGTTTAAATAGCCTTGGAAGAAGTTCCAGGTATGCATCCTTCCTCCAATCAGGTATGTATCCTTCCCCGACCACGCCCGGATGGTAAATTAGTCCCACAGGTAAAGTAGTTCCTTTCAGGCCTCAAGGAGGCCGGGATCCTGCAGCATGGTCTGCATCAGGTAAGTGCACCCAAGCATTCCCATTCCCTATGGCGCCAGGACTGATGTCTTTTATGAGCCTGGCGCCATAGGCGCCAGGAGACTGTCCAAAGGGCCCCTATATGGGGTTGCTGGGTCCTTCCTTGGGGACTGGATGTCCGCTTTCGGGGACGGCGGGCTTGAACCGGCTCCCCGGGAGCGGGCATCATGACATGAGAGATCTGAAGACTCCTCTGAGCATTAGGGGACACAGGAGACCAGGTCCCCACATTCTGACAGCCATTCCTAGGCTCGCAGAATCCGGGAAAACCTGGAAGATCAGACAGGCACCTCTGGGAGCAGTGCTTCTGAGTCAGAGGATGAATGGACCAGGGTTACCCGAACCAAAAAGGCCAATAAGGCAAAAAGGGCCTTGCTTAAGGACCCATTGAAACAAATAAAGGCAATAAGGAGTGTCATCACGCCTTATCATAAGAAAGCCAGGTATTCTGTTTGGGAACACTTGGAGCTCTATGAGCAAATGATGGAGACTTTCCATTTGAAGGACAGCAGTAGCTGCATCCAGTACGTCAAATGGACCTTCTCACCAGAATACTCCAGTTTCTTTGCAGGGCTGGAGGATCAAAACCATTCAAGGTGGTCCTCATACAGGGCGGCCATCTTGAAACATTTTTCTGTGCACAGAAATCCTCAAGAGGCTCGCAAGGCAGCCTACAATTTGCAATGTGGGGAGGATCAGGCCCCACAAGAGTTTGTGCAAGAATTAAAGCGTGCTTTTGCGCAGACCACCAGAAGGGTGCGCACGGATAGCAGAGAATTTATGAATACGTTTTTCCATGCCTTACCCAAATACATAATGACCCAGCTCGTGAGAGATTTTCATGAGAACAGATCTTTAGACTAGGTCATTGAACAGGCTACCCGGATCTATGTGGTGCAGAAGCCCATCGAAAATAAAAATAATGCGCAGAAAAACCCCAAAACCAACAGCACCCCTGCTGCTGCCAAGGTGGCAGAGGTAAAGGTCACCCCCGTTTTGGATTTGGAGATGGGGGGGCCTAAAAACCTGCCTGCGCCAAATAATTCACAGCCCAGAAGGCCCTCGGGCCAGTCACAGACAGGGAGTCGAGGAGGTAGTCCCACAAATGGGGTCCCTCACTCCCCTGATTATGTAAGTCCCCACTACAAGGGAAACCGACCCACCCTGGGTTATGTGTGGACTCCTCCAGCCCAAGGGGGGGAATCCAGCCAAGCGCCTAACCCGGGTAACTTCCCTCCTAACTTCCCACAGGAGGGCAGAAATTCTCCAAATCCTGGGCAGAACTTTTTCCCAGGTATCCACCCAATTTCCAACCCCAAAACCATCCATCCTTCTTTCCCCAATTCCCTGAGCCCATATAACCTAATCCGGGAGAGGGAAGGCCAAGGGTGGAGGGGTACCCAAATCTTCCCAATCCGGGGTATTACCAGAGAAGGGATAGCTACCCTTCCCGGGATCAGCCCAGGGGAGAAAATAGAGCCCCGTATCAACCTGAGCGGGTTTCCCAACTTGAGCGCCAGGTCCAAAATATGGCACGAGATCTGGGTCACATACTGAGGGCTCAACAGAACCCTCAGATGAGCATGCCACCGCAGAATGCCCCAAACTCTGGGCCTGGTGCTCCAGAACAATGACGGGGGCAGCACCCCGATAACCCACCGGTTCCCAGGGAGGAGGCACAAGGGGAAGGGGGGTGTAAAGCCTTGGAGGAAGCTTCCTTCCTAACTTGTAAACAGCCCCTGGAAAACCAGGAACCGGAAACAAAATCTCCTGCCCCTGAAAGCCTGCCTCCCAAGGAGCAGAGGGGGGGTAGGAGAAACAAAGGACCCAAACAGACCCACTTTGTGGAGGTGGTACAGGTCTTCCAATTTGAGGGAGAGGGATCCTCAGAAGATCCTGGGAAAAGGATCTTCTCCTTCAGAGATGGGGGAACTCCTCCCAAAGAAGAATGGGTCCCAAGGGATGCCAATTCAGACTGGGGAGATGTGGAGACTGAGCTACCGCCGTCCATCATCTCATCCCAGAACCGACAATACCAAAATCCCATGGGTCAAAACCATCCTGATGATTGCCTCCAAAAAGGGGGGGACGGCCCAGAACCCAAAACCATTTCCAGTTGCCAACTTTTCCTTTCAGATTCCCCAGGCTCTCCAAAGAATTCTGCCCAAATCTCTTCACTAGCAATATCCAAAACCAGAAAGTTAGCCCACCAGTTGTCCAAAAATGTGCATTATCTGTGCCCCCTTGAGGAGAAGGAGGGAAGATATTATGCCCTGGTACAAGTACAGGGGCAGGGTACAATTTCGGCTCTGGTGGACACTGGATCCCAAGCTACCCTTCTGTCCAAAAGGGCCTTTGATGAACTAAATGCAGGAAGGTGGGAGAATTACCGTATCCCTCTCACCTCTCTTCCTGGACAACTGCAGAACTTTGACGGGAAGGAAATTCCTGTCGAGGGGACTGCAGATTTGGACATCAAAATTGGGCGACACAAGGTGAAACACCCGGTCATAGTAGTGACTCCAGAGGTCACCCCTTGTTTACTAGGGAATTACCTCCTGAGAAGGTTGTCACCCCTAATAGATTGTGTAAACAAGGTCCTCTGGACCCAGACTAGCCGACCAATAAAATTAAAACAGAGTGTCAACCATGTTAGTTTAAACGGCACCTGCCACATGGTTGAACAAAAATCAGACCAAGTAGAATTTCACTTCCAGAACAACCAAATTCCAGACGTGACAGTAATGGCAGTAGGACAACAGACTGGTGGTGGTGGGTCCTCTCTATTTCTGAAAATCAACCTTCCTTCCAGTTTAAGGTGGTATTCCACACTGGAAGGAAATACTCTGAAATTCTTTACCAATCCACAACCAGACATTCCCACCCCAATAGTTCAGAAAGATGTGAAATCAGCTCAGAGCCTGGCTGATATTCAGCAAATTGGAGATCAGTTGTTCATCCCTGTTCAGTTAAATGATGGGAAGGACTCTGTTCTCGGTCGAGTGTGTGTGAACAACGGTAAGAGCTTCATTAGCGAATCCATGTTCCGCCAACTCCCAAAAGATCCAGCCATTCCCACATTCAAACTGATAGACAAATGGGAAATGGACCTGGAAGCACCTAATTCCAAACATCTCCTGCCAAGCAGGTGTATGCTCAAAATCTCCATTGGCAACAAGAGCATAGTCCATAATTGTTGGGTCGTGCGAGACGTCACTGCCGCCTTTTACTTAGGCAGTGACATTCTCAATCACTTTGCCATTAGTTTGGACCTAATAAACTTCAAAGCTTGGTCCCGATTAGCGGATAATCCCATGGGCTTTGATGATCCAGAAAAAGCATTTAGGGCAGCTCAATTGCTACCTTATGCAGTTGAAATTCAGATTAAAGAGGAAGTCACCATCCCAGAAAGGACCTGACAATTCTCTCTGGGTGTGAAAGTTAAAAGAGGACAAACATTGAAAAACCCTGATGCTTACATACATCTAAATGCTTCTGTCCAACAGCAAGGGTTGGGGGTAAGCCCAACTCCATTAGTCAACATAGAACATGACACCATTCCAATAGAGGTGGATAACAGCGACTTAAAGAGTATTACTCTAGCTGCAGGCACCATTATTGGAATGGCGGTTGATGACTGACATTTTTCCATTGATCTAGGAAATTAACTGTTAGGAACAATCCCCAAGGACTGTTTTGACAGTGACAGTGAGGACAACACCAGGCAGGATTTTCACCCGGCACAGGGGGCACTTCCTGGTGTACACTTCTTGCCCTTATGGTAAGGAAGATGTGACTTGTGACTTCAGGCGGGATGAGGTGATTTTCCAGGTCCATGAGGGCTGCCTTTCCCACCTGAAGCCTCCAGTCCAAATCAGCACTCTGACCAGGGACTTTTCCACCCAGCTGGAGGTGGCCGCTGAGATAGCAAAACCAGAAGTCTTTCCAGGCTTCAGGCAGATGGTGGAAGAGAGAGTCAACCTAGCCGATGCCTGTGTGACTCTGGAACAGAAGCAAAAGTTGAAACAAGTTTTCTTGGATTTCCAAGATCTCTTTGCGGTAGACTCATATGACTGTGGTCGCACCGACATCCACACCACAACAATTCCCACGGACCCTGGAATGACTCCAGTGTTTGTGAAGCAATATCGTTTGCCTCTCGCATCCATGGAGTCCCTTACTGAAATAAATAAGAACCTTGAATCCCAGGGAATAATCTGTCCAGTACACAGCACCTTCAATAATCCGGTGCGGGGAATATTGAAGCCAAACGGCCAGTGGAGACTCTGCGCCGACCTTAGGGAGCTCAACAAACGGGTCCATACTTCTCGATGACCTCTGCCCTACATTAAACAAGGGCTGGCCCAGATTCAGGGGTCACAGGTATTCACTGCAATACACCTGACCAATTGATACTGGACCGTGCCTGTCAGTAGGGAGGACCAATACAAACTGGCTTTTACCTTTGGGGGCCAGCAGTACACCTGGACATGGACTCCCTTCGGATACCTCAACTCCGGCAATGAATTCAACATTTTCCTACATAAGGCCATGCCCGACATGGGTGCGAGGGGTAACCTGGCTTATGTAGATGATGTCCTCATCAAAAGTTCATCTGTGGAGCAACACATAGCGGAGATCCGTTATTTTCTGACACAGTTGAGGGCCGCCGGAGCAAAACATTCCTTTCAGAAAGCACAGTGGTGTAGAACCCGTGTTAATTTCTTGGGGCATGAGATTACTCCTCAGGGTCTCTGTCCCCAGGAAAAGAAAGTGGAAACACTCCAGAAACTGAAGGATCCCACAACTCTGCGGGAACTAAGGAGCCTCCTTGGACTGACTAATTACAGCAGAAAGTTCATTGAAGGCTATGCAGAGACCACTAGACCCCTGATTCATCTCTTGAAGGGGGGGTCAAGTGGGAATGGGGTCCAGAACAATCCGAGGCAGTAAGACAACTCAAGAGAAGCCTCTCACAAGCACCTTGCCTAGCTTACCGTGTCAGAAACAAGGAGTTCTTCCTGGAGACAGGGTTCTCTAATACGTGCTTGACGGCAGTATTATACCAAAAGCATGACAAGGTCAATAAAGTAATCTCCTATGCGAGCAAAACTTTATCCTCTGTGGAGGAAAAATTCAACGATTGTCAGAAGGCACTCCTGGCAACGGTTTGGGCATTGAAGAATTACCGCCCGTTTATCCAGGGGGAACACATCATAGTGGAGACTCCACACCAGCCTCTGCAATATCTCCAAAGTGACAGAATCCGGGCCGGAAATGTGAGTAATTCCCGAATTACTTCCTGGATTCTGTCAATGCAAGGCTTTCCTGTGGAGGTCAGATATGGCCAAAACAAGAAGAGTCCCCTCGCGCAAGGTCTGGCTGACTTGCATGATTGTGCCAGAGAAAACTGTCTCGAGGACGAAAGTCTAAAAATCAAGGACAACATGGAGACATACCTTAATTCCCCACACAAAGTCTTTGAAGAAGACAAGTGTGAGGGAATGCCCACTGTCTATGTGGATGGATGCTCTTAACATGTTGACAACAACGGGGAGAAAGAACTGGTGGCCGGCGTAGGGAATGCATGGGTGAATGAGTCCCCAGAACCCTCCGCTGGATACAAAATTGGTCCCCAAAGTAGTCAGGTGGCAGAGTTGATGGCTGTGCATCAGGCCATCCTCACTGCCGTCCAACATCAACTCCACGAACTAGTCATAATCACAGATTCAGATTATTTAAAGGAACGAGTTTGTGGAGCACCTGGTTAATTGGAAAACCAGAGGCATGTTATGTGCTAATAAACCCCTGAAACATGGGAAGTTAATCCAAAATATTGATGATCTGGTCACCTCGAATGGGATGACCATCTATTGGAAAAAGTTCAAGGGTCATTCCAAAGTAGAGGGACCAGACAAAACTGGAAATGACTTAGCTGATCAGCTGGCCAAAACCGGGGCCATCCAAGGGGAGCTAATAGAAATAGAGTCCCTGTTGGGGGAAATCCAGGTCACTGCTATCACTAGGTCCCGGACAAATGCTCACAATGATCTTTCAACTGCACAATGGAGTAAGGAGACCCCTGATGCTGATTTGATCACAGCTCAGAAGGGGGATCCAATAATTGGTAAGTTTTACCAACACATTGAGGACCCTGAGAACTTTCCCCTGACGGATACCGATTACATTGGGAAGGAGGACCTAAGAGTGTTGATGAAATGTCCAAAAAGGTTCTGAATCCAAGACCATTTGTTGGTAAGGAAATCCCAAGCTGGCCATGATCAGTGGGTGGTCCCTACCTCATTCCGAAGCCTGATGTCAAGTCACGCCCATGATGCGGCCACCGCCGGTCATAGGGGGTTTCACACAACACTGGAAATCTTAAGAGAGGTTGCATACTGGCCACACATGGGGCAGGACCTCGACCAATACTTGAAGGGGTGTCTTGTGTGTGCACAATTTCAGCCATCATCCCTCACTCACCGTGCGCCTCTCCAAAAGAGGGGGATGACACTACCATGGTCAGATTTGCAAATCGACTTTGTAGGCCCTGTAATTCGCTCGTCTAGAGGAAACAAGTACATGTTGACCCTTACATGCTTGTTTACCAAGTGGGTGGAATGTCTCCCGGCCCCAAACTGCAAGGCAGAAACAGCAGCTGCCCTGATGATTAGCCACATCTTTTCCCGTTTTGATCTACCTCAAAGGATTGAGTCAGACAGGGGTAGCCACTTCACCAGTGAAGTAATGACAAATATGTGGGAGATACTGGGGGTCAAAAGGAAGTTACATATTGCTTACCGGCCAGCTTCCTCTGGGGCAGTAGAACGTTACAACCGAACCATTGTGAGCATCTTAAAAAAGTTTGTGGCAGATTCTGGGCCAAGTTGGGATATCCGATTACCTCTGGTCCTAATGGCCATCAGATCTACCCCTTCATCTGCAACTAAAATGTCACCATTTGAGTAGATGACCAGACGCATGATGGTGCTTCCACAGCATCTGCTCTACAGGACCCAAGAGCAGACACTGATAAATGCCTCCACAACTCATGAGTATGTGGAGAATTTAAGGAAACACCTTCAGCATGCTTTTGCCCATGCTCAGCGGAATCTAGAAAGATCAGCTGATAGCATGAAAACCCACTACGACCTGAAGACCACCAGGAAGGAATATACTGTGGGGGACTGGGTCTATGTATACAATTTCCAAAGGAACCAGGCCAAACAGCGAACATTTTTGCCTACATGGAAGGGACCATTTGAAATTATAGACAAGATCTCCCCTGTAGCGTACAAGATCCGCATCCCCAAAGGCAGTTCAGCAGAGGGGGAAGACAAGTGGGTACATATAAATCAGCTAAAGTGATGCCATCCCAGGCACACCCTGCAGCAACTGGAGGAGTCCTCTGCAATACCAGAGGGTGCTGCTCCAGAGTAAGTCAGTTCAAACTCAAAAATATTCCACATATCAAAAATATAGTAACCTAATGCAAATGTTCCCTTTTATATATTGTTTTTAAAATCAGTCTGCAAAATGCATTCGGATGTATAAAATGTGCATGTTCGCCACACCATTAATAGTGGTGGAAAAATGTCTAGGAATGTGTATTGCCGCTTTTGCTTTATCATCCTAGGAGAGAGGAAACCATGGAGACTGACCAAGGAGGATGACCGGGGACCGGGAGCAGAGACCAGAGGGGCCCGGGGTACCGCCCAATATTCCCATCAGGACCGGCGAGGAGAACCGATCGATCCAACTGGGTGGAGGAAAAGATGCTGAACTGTGCCATATACAGAATTGGAAGAAGATAATGTGGACATACCAGCACAGGGCTTAAAACATCCTTGGCACCCGACTTCCCCTTGACTCGAATCAAAGCGCAGTCGGGCGGGGGGGGTTGTTAAGGGTTTTGACCCATGTTGAATCCTTAGACTGGGTAGATGTGGGGATGAGCTGGCGCCGCTCATTATTCTATCCCAGAACAAACTAAATCAATAGACTGGGTGGATGTGGGGATGAGCTGTTGCCGCCCACATTCACGCCAGAATCCAGGAGAACTGCGCAGTTGGCACAAGACCACTCCAAAGATACAACCTTCTTGTGGGGGGTTCCACATCACCACTCTAATGTAAGGATGCCTATCAAAATAATAGCAAAAATCTCCTGTCAAATTCAAGACAACTCAAAAATGGATGCAGTACCGACAAATTCCCCAAGGCGGCGCTAGCTGTCTAAACTCTGACAGGGAAACTGTATTTAGGAGTTGCAAGAGGGGCAGGGGCTTCAAAGCTTGTTGGTTAATTGAAAATCTTAGCCACCTGCTGTTCCCAGAGGGCAAGAGGCTGAGAACTCTTAACACCCCAGAGACTCACAACAGGAGGCAGGATATCACATGGCCCTTTTGAGTGAGAGGGAGGGGGTTTCCCCTTCAGCCTGGAGGAGAGAGACAATAGCCCCTTTCAGTTGAATGGTGTATGTTAATTTTGAGTGTTTCCTGTCAACAGCCCTCTGCCAGCAAGGAGAGACATGTGATCACTGACCCACCCAGACTTCTGGAGGCGGACCCAAACACTTTGGGGAGTTGAATTGCAACAAATATATATTTTATAGAAACTGTGATAACTTATTGTAACCAAATGACAGGAATGTACAACTTTGAGAGTCTTAGTATGGAAAATGCCCTCATGATTTGAGTCCAAACTCCGATTTGTACCATGTTCTGGGGCAAAACCCCGCTAATTATGAATATTGTAGACACTGTATTCAAGCTAGAGACATGGAAAGTTACTGGGATATATGTGGAAGGGAAATGTACCTTTGTATAATTTTTGATGAAAAACCAATGTTGCAAAACCCACTAAAATCGAAAATAAGTTGCCATTTTTGAATGCAAGCTCCTAGAAACGCCAGAGTCGGGACAGGGACTATCTTTAGTAATATATGATGTGCGTATGTGATGTCAAACAACTGTGTACCTGGGAAATATGTATTTGGATCAGGAATAGATTTGTGTGCACATTGACCAGGGGAGTGTCATTTCTGCAGGTCATAAAAATGACATCACTCTGACACACTATCCCTTCCCAAACCAGGGACCAAAGAATCTATTGACCTATCAAATCAAGAGAGGGGCAGGCTTAGTGATGCTAGCCTCTCCACCCACTTTTTAAAACACATAAAAAGAGAGATTCATTTTCCATTTCTGCAGAGCATTTTGACGGCCGACATCCCATCCAGACAGAGACCAGAACCAAGGACCCATAGACTACAGAACTTTGAACCTAGAAGGCCCACTGCAAGCAAAAGTATTCTCAGCAGGCCTTCAGAATCCAGCAAACCTAAGCAAACTATTCAACAGCCGGGCGAGCTGTTTGAATTCTTTGCCAAGAACTTTTGCCGGGACCGCAGACCAGACCCAGACTGCTGTGAGCAGAACCAGAGATCTGGATTGCTGTGAGCAGAACTGGTGCCTGATTGACCCGCCGAGCAGAGAGAACCGCCGCTGGACGTGTTGACCAGATCCGTGACGAGGCCCATTAATTTCAAAATTAGGAGTGAGTATCCGCCAGAACTGTGCAGAACCCAATCTCTTAGTTAAAATAATCTAATCTAAACTATTTTAGCCAATTAGAACTGCCTCCTAGAATCGTGTCATTCTGTCATCTTTAAAACTGAAAACTGTCATATGTCATTCTGAGCTTTAAAATTTCAAATCCGAAATACTACTTTCACAAAATCGTCCATTTGGCCTTGGTCCACTTGACCCTTTTAAATGCATTATCTTGCATTTTGTCAACTGTATTTCTGCCCATGGCTTTGCATTCCCACCAACTTCTTGAGTTGCCTTTGTACTTGCTGGGGCAATCCTTGGCAAAAAATGTGGTAAAATACTGCCACTGTTTCCCCCACAGCTCGCGTGTTTCAAGAGTCCAGTGCTCTTGAATGCCCGGAATGTAAGTAAGAGGATCTTCGTCTTCTTTCATTATACATGTCATAATTGCACCCATGTCTGACGTGTCAGGATACTGTATCCTGAGAACCCTCCAGACATCTGGACTACAATTATTAAAAAGGCCATCCATCATGCGCTGTGTTCTGTGCTGTCACACTCAAATAGCCTGCTCTCTTCCAAATGTCAGCTCTTTCCCCAAGAATGACTGCTAGAAGACCCTTAATGTCTCCTATTGCCAAGGTATTTCCTCCTGTCATTTTTATCTAATTCATAAATCCATTTTCCTGCACCCGCTGTTTAACTGGGTAGTTTACACCTTAAATTATCCTGGTCCCGCTGCAGCCATGGAATATATTGTGGTCTTGCTCCTCCTTTTTGCAGTAAGGGAAACTGCGTAAATCCTGACCCATAGTCTGCCTAACCATAATGGGGCCACTGGTTCCTGATCGTCTGCTCCCTGGCAACGATCTTAACCTGGTCACATATGGCACTGATTCTCCCTTCTCGCTATACAATTGTCCTTTGGGATTCTCTGTATATGCTACAGGGTCTGGCATCCTATCTTTTTGTTGCTATAAATTGGACCATTGTACTTCCTTATCCGCTTGGATGGCTTCCCTCTGGAGCACATGCACCTCCTCCCTCTTCCCCAAAAAAGGATTATCTTTCTTCGTCTGACATATCTAGTCCCCAATTAGTGTGACTCTCATCCCCTTCACCCTTACTAAGGTCAATCTGCTTAAGGACAATGCCCTTAGCTCAAGGCTGAACAGTTTTTCCTCGTCGCTCCGTGATTGAAAGACCAGCGTGTGATCTCCTTTTCCTCGACTTCCTGATGTGCTTCATCCCCTTAACTCTTGATAGGCTTTGTGGAGCCTGTCTCCAATGCTTCCTATGTTGAAGTTCTCTTCTAAGGTTACTCTAAATGGCTCTGACATTGCTCCCTGTAACAGGAGGAACCCTTCTATACTGCCCCATTGTTTTGCTGGACTCGGTTCCATTAACTCCATTTGAATGAGGTTAATCTTGCGCTCCTGGTGTCTCTTCATGTGCTCTAATTCTCTTTGCTTCCTCGCTTCCCATCTAACTCTTTCCTTTTCTTGTCTTTTCTCCTCTCTACTTGCCCCTGCTCTCCTTTGTTCCTCATTTCATCTCTGTATTCTTTTATCCCTTAATTTCTGCACGTCTTCCTCTTCTCTTTTTCTTTCTTGCCTATCCTTTTCTTTTATCGCTCTCTGTCTGTTATCATACCTTCTTTGTTCCTCCACCCTTTCTACTTTCTTTGTTGCTCTTCCTGATACATCTGTTCTCGCCACTGTCTGCTCTTTCATTTGCATTTGCATTCCTTCAATATTTTCTTTTGTTCCCTGTCCATCCTATCCAGTTAGTTCTTGTCTTCTTTTGCCTTACTTCCTCAATTCTTTTCCCATCCAGCTTGAGTAATATTTGTCCTCCCATCCATTACTTCTGTACAAGCGTTACCTCGTCCGCTTTATCCTTTTCTCCCTTCCATCTCTTGATCTCTCATTCTATTTCTGTCGATACGTTTGATCGCTCACTCTTCTCTTCTTTGTCTTGTGTGACCTTAAAGATCTCCTCTCTTCTCTTACTCTCCTCTGGACTATCATCACTGCTATAAGTGGGCGGTTTGTATATCGGATTACTATACGCTGTCACTGCTTTCAGTTCTCTTAAGGGATACAACCCTTCATCTTCCGTACTAACGCCTTTCACTTCAGGCGAGGTAGGGGAGCAGAAGGCTCAACACCTTACTCCTTACACTGATTAAGCATCCACTCGTCAGGTGGCGGATCCTCTCTCTCTTCCTGGTACATTTCTCAGAGCTCTAAAATAGCAAACCTTTTCTCCAATGTCTCCCTATGTACGTAGCACGCAAGTATGTGGTCATGTGTTGCACTACTGCTTTTGACAGCGACCCCCCCTTGTGGCCATGGCATGAACATCTTATCTGCCGTGCCTTTCACCCATTTCACACTATACTGTTTGAGCTTGGGCATGTGCTTTGGTAATGTCTTACATAAATGCATCAAAGGAGTAATATCTCCCATTGTGACGAGTCTCAATTGACTGTTGATACTTACCAGACCTTATAAAATACCTTCACAAAAACAGCAAATATGAGCGCACTCCAACAATCATCGCTCAAAACCTCTATATCTCAATTATCCCAATCTACCTCTGGGTTGGTATGAACAGTTTCCCTAGATAAATAATATAACTTTTTGACTTTTTATCACTCTACTTACATATATGTCGTTCTTCAACACTTTGATTTCAACACAAATACACAAACTAGTCGACTCCTCACATTTATCTTCAGTGATCTCCCTCATCGTCTTTGCCCCCCCTGATCAATACTCTGATTACAGAGTTTAGATTGTTATCTTATACGGACCTTCCTGTACGTAGCCTAGTTTACTTCGACTGACGTGTATAACAATCTCTTCTAAAACCCCATTGTGTTAGGAATCTCGGCCACTCTCTTCTCTGTCAATACACAAAATAAATCTCCCATTACCTTCCCGTTGAGGATACACCTTTTGCTCACCCCAACCTGGTACAAGGGACCCCACCAATAAGACTCAGACCAAATAAGAAAGTCATCCATTTATTCAATCTAGGCTTTTGCGAAAGGGTATGACTCCCTGCACACTCAGAGGACTGTGCAGGAGTGTGCTAAGCATTCAATGTTCATACAGCTTATATACAATTTGGTTAGCATTGCATTCAATAGCTGGCATGTAGTCAAGACAAAAAACACATTCCGGTGGTTCAACAGTTATCTCTACAGCTGCACACACACCACACCTACCTCAACTTCAGGCGACCTAGTTCACGGAAATCTCTTGTGTGGTCGCATAATTAATGCATATCTTCCGCGACAGACATGCATCCCACCCTGGCTCTGCTCTTCTTCTTGGAATAACAAGGGTCTTAGTCACAAGCTATCAGCCTTCCTCCGAAAGTGTCAAAGGTTTCAGAGAAGGGTTTATCTTGCTAAGAGCACCAACTAAATCAATATGGCCAGCCCTCCTATTCAGAATCTACACCGTTACTTTCCTGTTACTTTCTAAATTACCACAATCCCGTCCTCTCGGTTTGCCATTCTCCTTAATCTACTCACATTTGATTGCTTAGCTCAAGGCCTTCGGTATCGAATCCTTCTCCAATTTTCACTTCCACTTCCGTCTGCAAAGCGCTTGTAGGGATTTTGTCAAAGACGGACCCTGCCCACCATCTCGATTTTTCTTACAAGAATTCTATATCAGCCGCTGTCCACAGGAAACGCTGCAATCTTCCAGCTAGATGGCGAAGCATGCTCGGTCATCCAAAACTCTGGAGTCTACAGGTCGATTTGGGTCGTATTTCCTACCATCCGACATGCTACCAAGTGAACCCTTATTGACTTTTTAATTGAAGTAAGACATAGTACCATGGATGGGATGCAGAATATCCCTTACACCAAATAATAAGACCGACCCAGGAAGTTGGCAAAATGTCTCGTAAGACTGTTTTATTTTCAATTGTCTAAAAGAGGGAGTTACAATGGACATCAACGGACGTCACACAGCATAGTCTTAATGCATTTCATAAAAAAGCATTCTTATATAGCAAATATTCGTTATATGTGACGTCATACTATGTAGCAAAAAAGACAAACCTATGTGGGATTGTGGTTGGCTTTAGGGGAACATCTAAGTATACTTTCTGTACTTGGTGGGATCGTGATTGAGTCTCTACAGTCAGGTGGACAACTTATGCTCACACCTAGTGCAAGTCATCTTCGACAGTTATTAAATACACAATACATCATTGGCTCTCAAACTATAAGGCCCTTCGTTGTATGGCCTTCTACAATTGGTTGGCACACTTCTACTCTCAGAGAACATTCGATTCACTAGCAGCACGTAAACTGATACTCCAGGTGTCAGTGGGTGGACTTGACCGTGTCTCCCCACCCAATTAGCCCCATCTCTCTCATCGCTCATGCCTTCTGCCATTCAGATTTTCTTTGAACTCGGCCTTGTAGTTGCTTCTTGCTCCTGGGAATATAAGGGAGAGTGAGCATGTTCTTATCAAGGTTCAGGCCTGCATGCCCACTTCTATTTCCATCCTGGGCTCACATGACAGGAGACTGTGAATAGGACCATTTTATAACATTTAATTGTCTTAACTGTAGAAACGTGGCACTCATGATGTTCTTTCTTTGCAACTTAACAAGGGATGCCTCGGCTTCTCACGTTCACTGATCTTCATGGACTGATAACGGTTTTGGCTGCTTCAGCCTTTTGACATCAGGCCAGACAGCCTTCTTGGTCTTGCTTTGAGCTCCAGCTAATTCTTTGCTGTGACACACGCATAGCTATCCATCTTTCTTTTTTCATGGGTTTGAGCTTACTAAAATTGTAACATTGAACATACCGATTCTATATAATGACGGCACCACCTGCAGTCTTTTTCACTATGTATAGCCAGCCTTATGATTACTTAGTCTACCTGCATTACTGCATCTGTACAGTTATAAAACGGCTTGCATTTTCTGCAATGCTCTTCACACGTGCAATCTTCAATCCGCATATGGGAGTTTACTTGATTCTTTTCTTTGTCATCAGATTCTATAAGGTCTATCAATCTTCTTCTTCGACCACTCTTCTCAGTGCATCACAATCACTTCTTGTGATGTCACTAGCTTCTTGCCCTCTTATTTTCATATTCCTTCAGGGACTGCCTCCAGGAGACTGTCAGTTCTCCGGGGATACATCAGATAGGGTTTTCTCAGTGGATACCTGGTCTCAAAGACTCTCCTTGGAATAGTCAAAGTCACTGGTGTTGTGAATGTCGCAACTTCTGGTTCTCAGCATATAGGTAGCATGGGGGCAGGACTTCCTGTAGAGGCATTTGGCTGCTCCTCTACACCCTCAAAAACCCTGATGGTGTACTGGAAGACAAAAGTATAGATGAGCATGTAACAACTAAAAGAACCATACAACAGCATTCTTTTGTCTGCATTTCCGTTTGTGTGCCAGTTACTTTAATTTAGAGGTATTCGGGGGGTAATCCTGCCCTAATCTTTGCCTTTTACTCCCTTCCCCACATCCCAGCAGGGCCCCACCAGGGGGATCTTGGGCCCAGGTCAGTGGGGCTGTAGACAGGTAAGAAGTGGATCATGTATCCAGTAAAGATATATAAGTATATTTTATTCCCGCCTACACCTGTCCCCCTATATGGTGCGTGGTACGATCACCCAGATACATATGCCTCACCAGTTCTTAAAAACAGATGCCCAGCCGAGGCAGACAGGAATGCATTCCAAATTACAATGAAACTAGCCAGTGGAATTACTTACCTGCTCCTCTTCCATGGTGCTTGGCATGTGCGTAGATTAGATACTTAACAACTCAGGGGTATAGACTCATACGAACAGTGACAGAACCCATACACCCGACTGTAAACTCTGGCCCCAACAGTCCTCGGAAAGATAGGAAATGTATCAAGGCTATGGTAAGACATGTGACACAGTGCCCTAGTTCTTTTAAAAACTCAGGCCTAAAATGTTTCACCTTACCTAATATTATCATGGCAGGAGCCCAAACTCAGTTTAACAGGCAATCCATGATCAACCCAACATTTGCAGAGACAGCTTTGTATGCCTTGGAGAATATGAGTCAGTATAGGAAGCTTCTGCTTAATATTCTGATTCAAGAATGTGGAGCTATGCTTTGGAATTGTTTGATGCACAGACCAGCTTCCAGAACTCAACCTATACTCAACGTGCCCTAAGTGCACTCCCAAAGTACTGTGCAGTATGAATCGCCCGTTCCAAAGAAAATGCCTAGACTCATTATAGAGAATGTTTCAGCAACTTTCTGGAAAGTGGTGGCTGGTATTTACTTTTCCAAAGCATTCATGGCTCTTTGCTCTGCACCCTTGCACAAAGTGAAATGTGTGTGTAGGTATGCACGGACACTACCCTGCAGAGCTGGACAGGATGTTGCTTGTATTCAGTAAAACCGCGATTGCTGCAATCGGATAATTTTCTGATTTCTCGGGTTTCTTAACCAAACAGTTGAGCTGGGGTTTTCCTGTTACACTAAGGTCTGGGACGAGGGTGAGGGATGTGGGCACAATGCCAGATGACTTATGGGTAATCATCAATCCTCCTAGCAGGGTTGTTGCTATGTCTGCAAAAGACCCGGGGGCTATGCTAATGTCAGAACTGTTGGGACTAGGGGCTAGCTAGCCTTTTGGTTGTAGCTCCGGACATTCTAAACTAGGGCTACAACCAAAAGACCAGGGGCTTTAGCTCCCTTATCCCCCCCTAGCAACACCTTTGGTTCCTAGTTTGACTTCCTTATCACAGTCCTTACACCGTCCCCACCCTCCCTTCAGAGGGGATGGCTTCAGCTAACCAGCTTCAGCTAACTAATGACCAAACATGAAGTTCTATACAAGAGTGTAGTTAGATCTCCTGGAATGGACCGGGCTGTCTCAACTAACATGATAGACCTTCATCTTTTGTGGTTGCCTCAATTTTTGTTGGCTGTTTTTTTCTTTGGCTGTTTTTACAAAACCGAGTGTGGTTTATTTGCAATAATCTGCACACATTCCATAGAGTCAGGGACAGTTTCTTGACCTATCCCTCTTAGATAGGCTTTGCACCATCTGCTGTCTAGGGACAGGTGCTCCTGCCGGGTTAGGGTGTTCTTCCTGAGTGCCAGAACAGCTCATTATCTTGTTTTTCATTTTTGATTACCACAAACAGCATCAACAATCACTTGTTTTGATTCCAATCCACAGATTTATATAATGTTTCTCCTAAATAACCATTTCTTTGTGTACCAGAACTGTTTCTTAACGGTTAGGGAAGGCAGTAGTACTTCCGGCTTTTGTTAGCCCAATAAACCCTGTTGTTATTCCTTGTTCAGCTAACCAACACCATTCTGAAAGAGACGCCCTCTTGTAACCGGCAATGGGGAGCAGGAGAAGTCACTCAGTGCAGCACAAGGAGCAAGTAAATCTTTATATCCTTTGGAGACACCTCATGTAGAAAGGACTCTGATGAGGAAGAGGCGAACAAGGTCTGGTGTTGATTACCCGGAAGTAATCAGGGCATGGTTAATGTTGTCCACTGGTCAGGTATGATTCTGTGCTCCTGGAACATGTGATCCACTGTATCCATTTTTAGCTGTGGAACGCACCATCCTGAGTAATAATCTTTTCTTGAAAAAAGTGCTTGAACTTTATTTACTCGGACAAAATCCTGTTACCAAAAAGTGGCGCGAGTTTTCCAGTTTTGAAAATAGCAATCAGCATAATGATGACATCAGAGGGAATGGCATCACATGACCTTCTACTCCATGACATTGCATGACATTTTGATGAGAGAAAATGCTTTCATAACATGTAAGTTTCCGCTGGACAATTTATGACCAGAAGTAAACCAGTCACTGGGCGAAAATGACAATCCATAGCTCCTTGCATTTTTTTTATTTCATCGATGTGTCCCACGTGACAGTAATCATTTTCTATGGTACCAACTACATGCTCTCTGTGGCTGTATAACCTCAGGCTTGTTGCTGCATTCTTATCCTCTTAGCTCTCTTGCGTCCCCTCTTTCCCAATCTGTTTCAGTCATCCTTACCATCAGAAGTCATGGGAGAAAGTACACCCATCACCCATCCGGGGTGACTTTGATGTTCTGTCCCGATGTTCTAGAGCCACTGCATGTAGCCATGCAGGCACGCAACGTTATTGAGCTAATCAGGCTCCAGCCCCCACCAATTTGTGAGCTGAGGGGCGGGGCTTCCATGCTGAGTTGTAAAAGCAAAGAAATATCGAGGCTGAGTACCACAAAAGGAAATACACCAAACACAGGCTATAAAGATTCACAGATCTTTAATACTGTGCAGTTACAAAGAAACACTGATCTGATACAAATAGGTATCTGGCTCTCGACACCCCGCAATGAGTACCAGCCCGTCAGAGTGGGGAGGGAGAGTGCTGGACAATCTTTGATTCCGTTCCCTTTTCAACTACAAGCGGAACAGAACCACTTGGAGGAGAAAGAGTAGAAGAATCTTGTACAATCGGTAACAAAGGTACTATCACTGGTGCAGAAGACAAATCTACCAGACCCGTAACAGTAGGCAAAGGCGGAGGTACAGGTGGATGAGCAGCAATAGGAGGAGGAACAGTAACCGGAGGAAGAGGAGCAATAGGAGGAACAATAGGAGGAGCAGGAACTACCACGGGAGGAGGAACGACAGCAGGAAGAGGTAAAGGAACAGGAATAGGCACATACGGAGGTGGCGCAGTGGCACCAGGCCTTCGTTCATTTAGAAGCTTGTCAATTAATTCATCAGACACATGAAAATCTTTAGACGGATATATTATCTGAATGCCAAGTTGAAAAGCCCTATCCATATTTCTAACTGATTCTGAATGTTTACTTTGATCATACAATAATGCTTTCTCAGCGTTGGACATATGTCGGCGTGCATGTTTCTCTCTACTTTTAAGTTGCTGCATAGCTTCTTTCTTTCAATTTTGTAATACATCAAATGCTGCTGGGTTGAGCTTTTGTCTTTAACACTATAGACTCAAAATATTCTATGCGGGGAATCTCAAAGCTACCATTGGTTGGCCACTGAAGTTCAGAAGCATGTCTAGTTTATCTGTGCCAAATATCATTGAACACTACACTACCAATGCCATGCTTACAGTACATAGTACACGCTGGCGACCCCTCCTGTGGCGCCAGGCGGCTAAATTCCAAAGATTGTCTGTCTCTGTGGAATGCCCTGAAACAGGCAGACAATTTCTCAGGCATATCAGATTCCTGGTGTTGCCTGGTCAATAATTGTTCTTGCGAGGACACTATGCCAAAATCAAATTATCAGGATACTTAAGAATCGGGTCACAACTCACCTGATCAAAGAACTAAAGGAGGTCCGATTGGATTACAAAGGACAACTAAGGACCCTCGTGGTTGGTGATTTTGGCAAAATTGCTCGCCTCGATATATGGACCCTTGTCAAGATGCTGTCTCGGACCGTGGGCTCACCGTCCAGGGATCGGGTCGTACAGTACTGTTGAGGTATCGCGTCTCATCCAAGAAGGGGCCCCCTTTCTCACCATCCGATCCTGGTCCAATAGCCACGTCAACACTTCAATCTTGAGGGTCCTTATTCGGGCGCCATCTGTAAAAGCAAGGAAATAGCGAGGCTGAGTACCACAAAAGGAAATACACCAAACACGGGCTATTAAGATTCACAGATCTCTAATACTGCACAGTTACAAAGAATCACAGATCTGATACAGATAGCTATCTGGCTCTCGACACCCCGCAATGAGTACCAACCTGTCAGAGTGGGGAGGGGGAGTGCTGGACATCTACACATTCGCATTTTTATACATTTCCTACAATATTTTCCAGCCCCTCTACAGTTTAATAATCTGCGGTCTAGAGTTCATGCCGGGTTCACATATAGCTCATACAATAATATGCACATGGATTACATAGGTTTGTGTTTCCAACAAGTTACAATGGTGAAGTGTATTCCTGGATTTAGCAGTGAGCCTTAGTACATATCCCTTCACAATGTAGTTCTGCCAGTGTTCACGCTCGACATTTACATAACATTGTCCTCAATGTGTATTCGTGGATGAGGCTTGTTTGTGCAGACAATCCTAGGACAACAAGTCATGCTTGGTGCAAGGTCTCATTACCTAGACTAAACAGTCGGCCCTCGGACAGTCTAACCATTAACAGAACCCAAAGGTCGGGAAGGCTTGTTGCAAGTTAGAAACACAGTGCACCATTTTAGAACAGAGAATCACATATGAAGAGAAATCAAAATGGCGGATGATTCTAAAATGGCGGTGAAGTCGATCCAAAATCGGAACTTTGCAACGCGGTTTTCTTTGCAGAGCGACTAGGCTTAGGCCAATATAAATCAAAAGGAGGCATGATATGATTTCCCGTTTAACAAACTCTCCTTTTGGCCTAAGCCAAGTGCTAAACTACAACTAGTCACTTTACGAGTAACTCCACGTCTCAATGTCCATGCAACCTAAATCACAATCATCAGAGATATCAATCGCCATAAGGACTGTAACAGAAATTTCCTTCAACACAAATTTGTGGTCATTCTTTCCGGTGCGCGTACCTTTTGTCCTAATGTTCCCATAGTCTGTGCACAACATCCCCCTAACATTGAACATATGGCAGGAAGACATTGTATACAGCAACAGCAGAACAACAGAATACCCAGAATAATCAATAAGACTGAAAGTAGCTTCCATCCACAAGATCGTAAGAAGTCCCAGAACCAAGCGCTAAGATCCCAATTTCCCTTGGGAACATGCACTTCTGAACTAAGGACGTGGAGATTTTGTATAGCCTTAAAGATGGTTGGGGAGGAATCCTGTTCGAAAACGCAACAAGCGGACCTCACTAATTTACATACTCCACCACGCTCAGCGAGGATGACATCTAATGCCATCCGGTTCTGTAGTGCCACTAACCTTATTGCTTTCTGTTCTAGAGTCATGTTATAGAGTATGTCAGTGGTCCGGTTGATGGTTCTCTCCAGTACTCTCGCTAGTCTCCTGATATCCTCAGAGTTTAGTATTTGCCCCCAAAAAGGTACAAAGGATTTTGCTACATCACCCAGAACTTGTGACGAAGTATCGCCATTCTCGTCCCGCCTTGGACGAGCCCTAGAGATTTCTGTGATACCAGCTATAAATACCCCTGGCAACAGGATTCCTAAATAACAGGTTCCCTGCCAATCCCTAGGTAGCCATGGGTAAGCTTCATTACCGCAAACAAAGTAGACAGGTTCGCCTACATACAAAGGTCTGTCCTCACTGGTCAAGTTCACAACATTGGTGCAACCCTTGAAATCACCCATTGACTGAGTACCATTCCTCTGTATGCAGAAAGAAACTGAGTCGGGGCTATGGTTAACAGTGTAGGAAGGTGACGTGGCATCCCTATTGCCTATAAGAGCCATCTTGAAAGAGATCAGAGATTGAAAAGGTCGAGACAGTCTATCAGAAGGCCTAATGGAAGCAATATTTAGCTTGCTTCTATTTGCAAAAAGTGAGCATCCCAGGGGCGTTATAACTCGTCTTTCAAACTCGTTCTAATTTGTTCCATCAAAGTTCCCTGAGATGTTATCATTTCATCGGCCAAAGAATAGTGCCCTTAGAGAAGCATAACATGCAGTAGTTAGAGGCAAAGGATGAATATACCCTTTGTCTCCGTTTTGCGGTAAATGAGAGCAGACCCAACAGTTAGACCTGTTCAAAATGGCATGTGTTGCATTCATTATAAGCAGTAGTGTGTTATTGTGGTAACTCTGTCTGTGTTGAGAGTCTCTAGGAGATAGAGTGTGCAGATGCACGAAAGATGTAGGTACAGTGGGTACATTTTTAGTGGGCAAAAGTGTTTCGAGTGGATGTATTTCTTCCATGTACCAAAATCCTAAAGCAATTACTATTGTGAAACCGGTTAACATGATTACAAGAAAACAATACGTTTTAAAAGACCATGGCCCTCATTACGACCCTGGCGGAAAGCAACTGACCTGACCGCCATAGCGTAAATAGCGTTTCCGCCATGGCACGACAGAGTAAAGTGCGGCTAATTCTGACCCATCAGGCACGAGCACTACGCCTTGGCGGAAGTGCAAAGTCCGCGATGGCGGAAATGTCCCCAAAACGCCCCTCACCGGCGTCGTACGGCGACCTAGGTGCAATTCCGCCACCGGACATAGCGGTCACCGTAGAGAGCGGCAATCGGAAAATACGGTGACCGTAAATATACGGAAACGGAAGCAAAAACATGGTCCCGGAACGGGAAACAGCACGCCGTACACCTATAAAACCAGAACATTCACACAACCATTAAAAACACTACCCTGAGAGACATCCCAACCCGTCATCCACCCTAGTGAAACCAAAACAATGGGAAAAGTAGCGAAAAAAGCGTGCGACCGCAAGCGGCAGGTCCACTTCTCACGTGAGGAACTCACGGTGCTCACAGAGACCCTCCAGGAGAATGCTGCCGTCGTCTTCTCGACGCAAATGACCAGGACGGCACTTGCGAACAAGAAGGCCATATGGGCCCTGGTGGCACAGCGGGTAAGTGCGGTGGGGACCGCACCCCGCAACCCACAGCAATGCAGAAAGCGATGGGACGACTTGCGGATACGCGTACGGAGTATACTATCCGCCAACCGTAACATTGCCACAGCTACCGGGGGAGGATCGGAATCACCCATCAAGCTGACCCCTTGGGAAGAAATCTGTGCCTCCACCATTGGAATGGAGACCATAGAGGGAGTCGGAGGGATGGAGAAAGGAGTGCAGACATCCAAAGAATCAGGTAGGTGGCCCAAATAAAACTATGCTAAAACCACAATGTCCAATCATGTGAAGTACCATGTGTCCACATAGTGCAACAGAAACACATGTCCAGGAGAACGTCCACTCACATTGGCCTGATAGCGGACATTAAAAGTCAAATTAAATAAATAAATAATTAAAATTCCTAAAAACACCCTCTACACGTGCAGCAGGCACCCCCTAACTGCAGGCTGCAATACAACTGCACCCTCAATCCACACAAAAATGAAACCACCTCCAAGGCCCTGACCCAAATCACCCTCAGGTACCACCCCAATGCATGTGATACATTGCCATTCCAATTTCCACAGACCCATTAATAACGCTCGCCCTCCTTTACTCCACCACAGGGTCCGATTCAAACGACGAGCTCCAGGACACCCCTACCAGCACACCTGCAAAGAGGGCCAAGACCAACGGCCAAAGACCCTCCACCTCAGCTGCACGCATCAAGACACGGCAGCAGCACAAATCAAGTGGCAGCACACAGGAGGGGACTTCAACAGGCACCCCAGCAGCCAGCATGGCCACAACACCACCACCACCACAGGCCCCCCCAATGGATGCCACAGAAGGCACAGCTTCTGGTGGCAGCAGCACCATAGGTGACACTGCATTAATGGCAGCATGCTCCGACACAGAAAACGGTGATGTCGATGTACGATCCATCCATGACCTGTCTCAATCCCCCTGTTTGTTTCATCCCGTACAACATGAGGATACCACGCAGGGGCACTCACAAGACGACGACTGGCCATCCCCCACAAGCCCTGTGTCAAGGCAACATGAGGTGATCAGCCCCTCTGTGACACCACCGCAAATGGCCATGGCCCAGCAGAGGCAACAGTCCCTCGACCAGGTGATCGTGCAACAGCAGCAACTGGCCACGCTCCTCAAGGACCATGCTGATGAATGTGGGGGTACCAAGGCAGCCATAGAAACATGCACAGAGACACTAAGGGCAGAAATGGAGAGAAGCACCAAGAGCCTGAGAGAACAAATGGAGAGAAGCACCGAGAGCCTGAGAGTACAAATGGAGAGAAGCACTGAGAGCCTGAGGGGGGAACTGCATGCGACGTCCAAAGACGTATGTGCTGAACTTGCCGCTGTGCGCCGTGTGCTCACTGAGCTCTCACAAACCCTTAGGGACATGCATGGACGTGAGCAGGCAGAGACATCATCCGTTGCAAGTTCCGTCCAGGGCAGCCCCCAACGTAGATCTGGGAGGAACCTGCGCTCCACAGGCAGGGGTGCCCCTGATACCCGGAGAGGGGGCTTGCAATAGCGTCTGCCCACTGACAATGAGCATCCTTGGACACTGGTGTTCGGGGGGGAGGTAGGAGGGTGGAGGGGGTGTGTTGGGCTTACTTGGGTGGCGGGTCGATGGGGTGTGTAACACAATTTCACATTTGCTATAAACATTTCACAATCATCCAATGAGATGTGTGGACATTGATCTTTGTGTACGAGGCCATCATAGGCGTACAGTTCATATTGTGCATGTTCCAGACACACACAGTGCCACAACTCCCGTGTCCATGTATCAACCACCAGGCGTGAGTGCTAGAAGCATGAATCTATGATAATCTGACGAATTTCACGGCCCTCCTGTGCCTCGCGGACTCCTTGAGGTTCTGCCACATCCCCACCCACATCATGACCATATTCTGGTGCTTGCAGTTCTGCGTCAGGGGGCATGGGCACATTTCTACGTATGCACATGTTGTGTAGCATGACACATGCCATGACCATCTTAGCAACCTTCTCATGGCGGTACAGGAGTGCCCCGCCAGACCTGCTGAGGCAGCGGAAACGACCCTTCAGTAGGCCGAATGCCTGTTCTATGACTACACGGGTACGTGAGAGGGCATGGTTGTAGTCCTCCTCATGCTGGTCCTGTGGGTTCCGGAGTGGTGTAAGGAGCCATCTCTTCAGTGGATACCCGGCATCACCTGTATGTGGACAATAAAGGATGTTTGAGGAATGACATTGCTACGTAAGCACCCCCCCCCTTCCTGGCAGGTCATTGCCGCATCACATACCCCACATTATCATGCATGAAATGAGACTCACCGAGTAGCCAGGATCTGTTCCCTGCATGTCGCTCCATGTAGCGTGGTATTGTAGAGTTCCGTAAAACCATGGAATCATGGGTTGATCCAGGAAATCGGGCACAACAATGTGTAATGATCCTGTTTGAGTCACACACCATTTGTACATTAAGAGAATGATATTGTTTTCGGTTGCGGTACTGGGCCTCCATGGCATGTGGGACAACCAATTCCACATGGGTGCAGTCGATGGCACCAATGCAACCCGGTATGCCGGCAAGTGCATGGAATCCCACTTTTGTGTTCGTAATTTCCTGCTCCGAGCGTGGTAGAGAGATGTAGTCGTCTGCGTGCTTCAGGAGGGCATCGAGCACTTGCAATAGTGTCCGTGACAACAGTGGCTGTGAAATGCCATGCAACTGTCCGACTGTGTGCTGGTAGGTGCCTGTGGCCAGGAAGTGGTACAGACACCACCTTCAGTAGGGGTGGGATGGCGGTTGGGCTATCTATCATGCTCACAAGGTCAGCGTGTGTCATGTCCACAATGGCGGTTATGGTGTCCCGGTCCAAACGGTAGAGGGTGTGGATCTGCTCATCAGTGAGGTTGAACGGATGTGCTCGGAGGCGTGGGATTGCGGGCTGCCTGCGTGGTGGTAGTGGCTGTGCTGGTGGGCCTTGCTGGCCCTGCCTTGCCCTCCTCCTCCTCCTCCTGCGTCTCCTCTGTGCGGCCGGTTGTTGTAGTAGTTGGTGTTCGTCTTCTTCTTGTAGTTGGAGTACTTGCAGTGCTATCAGGTCCCCCAGGGCCAACATCGCAAGTCCTGCCGGTAGCATTTTGGAGTGGGTGTGGTTGTGGGAGGGGGTTGGGTGTGCAATTTGTGTGTTCCAAGCTGTATAGCCTCCACCTGTGGTGATTCATTCCACCTGTGCAACGCTGCAAATCGACGCATGGCATCTTGCTATTACAATCATGTATTTCATCCCGATGGCAGTGAGATCTTGCTTCATATGTTAAATCTGCTATGCTCCCATTGTTTCACATACTATCTTTGCAGTCGGGAACATACTTGTGAAGGGTACGTGGAATGTAGTACTCGATTAACGGTGGACCCTCATGCAGCGCTGTACCGCGGTTCACCGACGGGCGGGGCGTCCCATTTGTGAGTGTAGCCAGTTGCCATTTTCACACACTGCCGCACTAAATGGATGGATTTGTGATTTCAAGCGGTCACAGATGCCTTTTCGACGTGATGTTGCAAATGAGGAATTCGAAGGACAGCGCTTTCGGTTTCCAGCTAGCGGCGAGGAGACGCCTACAGGTCTGACTGCAGATAGAAAGTTCTATTGTTTAATGTCCTTGGGACAGGGGCCATGCCGAGAATGCAATGATTGATATGAATAGTATGGGATGCGCAATAGCGTAGTGGAGGATAAGGCAGGACGTTCCCAAATACATGTTACTTCACAACACTAGAATTCCGGCCTGGAGCACAGTGGATTTTGCAGACTGCATTTAGCACAGATTCAATGGAAATTTCTAATGTGATGTGAGTAAATAATCAGGCGTTTTTATACCGGGATGAGGGAATGATGTATGGATGCATGGACAGATGATTTAATAGAGAGTCTGCCATGTACATGGCTTTTTGGAATCTATCAACTTCCTCTGCGCTATGTGATGCAGGGCTGCCATAGTGGGACCATCGTCTATCTGCCCTTGTTGAACCCTCCCTGTCTCGACGCGCCTTCAAACACTTGTGTCTATGCACGTTACTAATCCCATCTAATGGATTCTGTTTTAACAGACGCATGCACACAAACACTCGTTTGTAATAGTGTTTTCACCTCGATTTATATGGTTATGATTCGCAAGTGATTATTGGGTGCGAATACTCCTTTTGAGTGGGCTAGCATGCATATGGCTGTGGATTTAGTGTGATCTTTGAAGTGAGTAAATCAAATGGAGTTCAGATGCCCATACTATTCTTTTTCGTTTCATTTGGGTGACAGGTATCTCCTCCCCTTTTGCCGCTGCCATCTGTATGCCACTCCTGCAGATGGCTTTTACTCCCGACACCTGCTGCTTCGTGTTAATCAGTGGAGCACCATTACGATCTTATGGGACGATCGCCAATGGCCCACATGCCCTTACGCAGTACTAGTGGCTAGGAGCAACATTTCGAGCTTTCAGCTGGACTAGTGCCTACCTAATGGGACGGCCCTGCGGTTCTAGGCGCTTCCATGTTGCCTTTTGGAACGTGGATGTAGCCCCTGTGTACCATGGAGGAACAGGCCGTCACACGAGAAGAAGCTGGTCATTTATTGCGGATGCAGCCCACAATTATGAGATTTGATTTGGAGTTCATGACCTAATAGCTGTATGGCCCGGGTGATTTTGTTGTGCATTAAATTTTGATTATGATATTGACCTTGTAGCGTTATTCTTTGCAAGTTATGTAGCATATTCCTATTTGTGGAGCGATGTATTGTGAGGAGATCTGCTTTGGGTTCGGCCTTCTGAGCATAGTTGCGTGGTACTGTACTGGGCGCGTTTGCCTACGAAGGCCAGTAAGGTCAGGGATAGGGGCTGCCATTATGACTGTTTTAATGATGTCATGCTCATGGGAGGGGGATTGGCTTTTGTGTAACAGATGCCGGTCAGCCAGGTGGATTGGTGGAATGATGTGATTTTCAGAATATGGCTGGTCACAGGTGCCTGTGTTTGCGTGCGTTTCTTTGAGGGAGACTGAGGTCATGTCCATTGGAATGGCTTCTGTATTCGTGCCATCTGTGCCCTGCTGCTCCCATTGGCCCCTCTTGAGATGTGCCTGGCTGCTCAGTCACTCTGCCAACTTGTGTGGTACATGCTTATGCTGCTGGTTGGTTTGTTTACTGGCAGGAGTACAGGGCTTGTGCAGTCTCACTCAGGATACTGCTTTGTATGTTGCCTTGCACTGGTGTCAAGCGATGGGGGGCCTGTTTTTGTTTGTCTCAGTTTTCAGTTCATGTTGCTGTACTTGGAGCTTCACATGCCTGTGCTGCATCAGTACGGCAATGGTGCCATGGCTAATATGGATGGCCACTCACAAGGCACTTGGAGCCCTACATTCATTTGTTCGTTGGCATGCATGGGTGACTTGTACATTTCACTGGTTGCATTGTTTGACTTCATTGCACCTACGAGGAGTTGTGCAATGTGGCCAGGGAGTGGTGTACAGGCACTCAGTAAGGCCTTTTACGGTTGGTTTGCGATGCCGTACTTCTCGCCATGGCGGAATGGTACTTTCCGCCATGCTTGATGGCGTTAGGTACATGTCCGCTAGGGTCAGAATTCCCGTACCGTTGCGCCATGGTGGTAATTACGGTTTCGCAGTGCGCGCGTGCGCGTACTTGGTGCAGTTAGCGTTGGCGTTCACTACGGTGTCGCTAATGGCATCGTACTTTACGGTGACGGGTCATAATCGCAACGGGCGGTATTCGATGGCGGTATTGCTTTTCCGCCATCGTTTTTCGATTTCCGCCAGGGTCGTAATGAGGGCCCATGTATTCGATCGTCCATTGTCTTTGCTGGCCACACAGTCACTTATTTGTTCCGTACGGGTAGAGGCGATAACAGGCATTGTTCCTTTGAAACTAAAACACTGTAGTCCGTTTTGCTGGTGACCTCCAGATCACACGTTTTCTTAGTCTTTCCCTATCCCCAGCCAACAACTTTCCTTCATATTCAAAAGATGGGTCAAAGGACAAGCCCTATAATTATTTTCCTGTTGGCACAGCCAAACCGTGCAGTAAGTCTAGCTCCGTGGACGCAGATTGTACCTTATGACTCCTGGTACAGTGTGATCTGCGAACAGCGTGTCGTTGCTTCCTGATGGAAGTGATGAATTGCATCAGAATGCAAGCACGACTTCAGGCATATACTGAACCCCAAAAATACATTAACTCAGATATATGTCCTTACCTGTGTCAGACCTGATTACCAGGTCTGTGGCCACTGGTAGGGATTGTCATGTCGAGCACACCAACTGTGTCTGTGCAAATACTATTTGGCAAGCCGAGAAACATTACCACCTGGTGATTGCACCGGCATACTCACACCCGGACATTGCATTTAGAACGTGCCTTTACCTTGACATCGATGACTGCAGACATAAATCCCTGATATGACCCTGATGCTATGCAAAATGGTCCCTACAATGCATGGACATCCGTTTACACTGACAATGCGCATGTTAACATGCACAACTATGACATATGCTACCTCACCAGCAATTAGCATGTGTACATTTGCATTGCTTAGTGACTTACTGTACCAACATGAAACGGCCACAACAATGACCTTCTACCCTTTCTGTCACTCCTGTGCAGGTGATCCTGGATATCCCCTGAAGCCATGGCTGATGACCCCTATGAGGCAACCACAGAACCAGCACAAGCAGGGATACAACTGTGCTCACATCCGTACTCTTACAATAGAGCAGACATTTGTCCTGTTAAAGCCAAGGTTCTGCTGCCTGAACAGATCGAGGGCACACTAATGTACATTCTGGTGACGGTGGGCAAGATAGTCCTGGCCTGTGCCATGTTGAACAACATGTGTATTAGGCACAACATCCTACTGACACCCGACATGCACATGCACCAATCAGAGGTGGAAAAGGATGACAGTGATGTTGAACTGCCATTAGCACATCACAGGGATGCCATGGATGGTCCTGTTGCATGCAATGACCTGATTTACCACTATTTCTTAGTACTTCACACACGCACGTGGCACAGGCCAGCTAATGCACAGGACACGGCACAGTAAATAAATAACTCACAATAAAAAACAATGTCCAGTTATGATTCCAATGCTGCACCAACTGTTATGTGTATAATGAAATTATTTACAAATGCGGAATACCAATCTCTGCCAAAACTATCCTCCTCCCCAACTAACCCTCTCCACTCTCCCTCCCCAACTATCCATCACCCTCCCCCTCTCCAACTATCCCTCCCTACTATTATCCCCAACTATCCCTCACAGCTCCCCTTCCCCAACTGTCTCTACACAACTCGTGTCATGTTCTGCAAGGGTGACTTGCACAAGTCACAGACAGGGCACATGTGTGTCCTGGGCCTATTTACGTCCCCTTTTTGGGTCAGGCGTGTGGCTGTGTGCCGAACTGGACAGCCGCATTGTATGCCGCTTTGGGCTGCTCTGTACGGAACTAGCAGGCGTTGTACTGGTGGATGGTGCGTGGAGGAGCTCTGTGGGCCGTCGGTCTAGGAAGGCCTGGAGGAACATAGCCATTGTCTCAGCTATTGAAGACATTACACTGTTGCCCGCCCGTACCCTCCTGGACATCTGTACTATGGCTTGTGTACAACGGCAAAGTGCACAGGCATTATGATGCCCACTAGCCTGGATCCTCTCATTCATCATCTGCCCCTCCTGGAGGTGCTGCTGCACCTGGGCAGTCAAGGCATTTTGGCGTTGTTCCATGCGGCTGAGTCTGCCATCAATTTCCCTCACACTGGGGGAAGGGTGGGTGTTGTGGGCTAATTGGACCCATGGGGCTGAATAGTAAAGGCACATTGATGCAGTGGTCAGTGGTCTCCCCCATGTCCAATCTACCGTCATCTGCAATCTCCTCTATACTGGACAAATGTGCACGTGCTGCAGTGGTGGTGGTGGTACTTCTGCATCTGGGGCAGCCTGGGTGGGTGCAGCTTGTGCGAACGGTGGGAGCTCAATGACTGGAGCTTGTGTGACCGGTGGTGGATCAATGGCTGGGGGTTGTGCGACCAGTGGTGGCTCAATGGCTGGAGCTTGTGCGACCGGTGGTGGCTCAATGGGTGCAGATGGGGTGACAGTGCCAGTTGTGCCTGTTGAGGCAGTGGTGTCCTTGGTGGAGGTGATGGTGGTAGTCCGTTGGTTCTGGCGGCGTTGACTGCTCGTGCTCCTTCGGGTGCTTGGATGGGCCTCTTCATTGTCAGATGATGTGGCTGAGGGAGTCAGAAAGGCAGGTTGTCAGTGAACAGTGTAGATTGATGAGGCAGCGAATCATGCATTATCTTGTTTGTGCCTGTGCTGTGTCAGGGACATGGCGGGGTACATGGCATGGTGCACTCATGCTTGTGTTATTCGTACTGTGCGGGTGGATGTGTGATGTCTGTACATGGTAGGGTGGTGTGCCGGAGAAACTGTCGTGGTGTACTGACAATTGCTGGGTACTGTGTTAGGGGTGTGGCCTTCATGCTGTGGGGTGTTGGGTTGGGGAGGGTTGTGCCATGGATGGGGTCATTATGTGCCTGCTGCCTGTATCACTTACAGGGATAGGTGGGCATTTCTGCACATGGCTCGGGCTGGCTGGGACGAGCGAGTCACATGTATCCTTTTTGTGTGACGCTGGTCATTTGTTGATGGAGAAGGGGCTTAGCACTGATGTGACTTTGTGCCAGGGGAAGCATGGTGGGTACACATGCATTAAGGTGTGGCAGGGAGATGTGTGGCTGAGTGGAAGCAGAAGCATGTTCTGTTGGTAGTATAGGGTGCATATGCTGTGTTCTAGGTGTATTATTGGTATGAGTGATGTTTTGGGGTATGTTGGTGTATGCACCCAGGTTGCTGGTCTCTTGGGGTGTGGCATGCAGGGATTTATTGGTGTTGTGGACGATGCACTTGACATTCATGTCATATGTTGCTACAGTAGTGGGTGCAGGGTGGACACGGAAGTTGACATTACATTGGGGTTACTTGTACTCACCAGCCTCTTCAGGTGTCATGGCCCGGCTCCCGCAGCACTGACCCCTTTGATGGCCTCGAGGTGCAGCACACTGCTGCATGCCTCCTCCCAGGGCAGCAGGCGAATTGGGGATGCGCTCCTGCCACTTGTGGCCATGCCCTGTTTGCGCTGGGCCGAGGAGGTTGCGCACCCTCAAGCTCAGGTCGTCACACCTCTTGTGGCAGTCTTGCACAGTGCAGGGGGTTGTGCCGACTGCAGAGACTTTCTGGGCAACCTCCTCCCAAATGCTCTTCTTGCGCAACTGGTTCTGCCTGTGCTGGTTATTTGCTAACAGCTCTGCAGCATGGTGGACAATGGTGTCAGATAACATGTTAAGCTATGCCTCACTGAAGTGTGGCTTGCGCCTCCAGGTCTCACAGACTCTTGACATGGTAAAGGTGGAATTTCTGTGGTCAGGAGTGGTGGATGTCGCCTGTGCTTTCAGGATTGCAATGGATTGGGTTTTTCTAATTGCCACCGTCTGATTTCCTGTTCCGGCGATCACTGTTTTTCCGGTCACAGTATTTGAGGTACCACTTCGGGACCGTGTTACCAGATTCTGAGTCACCGGTACCGAGGACTACGGTGTTGTTGTTTTAGGGGGGTTTTGATGGTGTTTCCGGCATGCCGGTACCACCGTTTCTGGCATGCCGGAATGCACGTGCACGCCAACACGTAATCAGCCCGAGATTCCAGCATCATGGGTTGCTGGACACAGTGTCAGTGGCATGCCTGAAAATCAGATTTCTTACTGGCAGACTTCTAATGAGGCCCATAGTCTCACCAGCCAGTCAGTGCACCAGAGATTCTAGAATAGCGGACAAACTGTGGTTGAGCCAACATTACATGTTCTCCCCTGTTGCTCCCGGCCACTGAAGTTCCTTGGGCTGTCCAGAGTACTTCCCCACACCCTGCTATGTCCTATTATGCTATGATATTGAGTCTTTCATTGCACACCATCTGCCATTTTCACACTTTCGAGGAGCTTCAGGATCTGCAAGAAATAGGGTATGGGTAGGTGGCTAATGCAGTAGCAGAGGGATCAGGCCAAGATTGCTTTGTTAGAACATCGATGTGTGCAGATCTTGAAAGATATGGCTCTAAACAGTGAATGTTTCAAATATTTTGTCAGCTGTGTGGAGTAGTCGTTATGTGTGTTTCAGGTAGCCAAGGTACTTGTTTGTGTGAATGAGAGAACATTGAAACATTTTGCTTCTTGTTTTTGCCACTGACTCACCAGAGAGCCATAGACCAAAGGAGGAATGGACCAAAGGTCCAAATCGCAAGGTAGCCAAGGACCAGAGGAGAGTTCACCAGAGCAGCCAGGTACCAGAGGGGCAACTGACCAGAGAGGATCACGTTTACATTAGTTTTACTTCATTGTATTTTTAATTTTGGCTGTAAGCTGAAACTATTGAACTGGAGTACAATTAGGAGGGAGATGACTTGTGAGGAGAGACGCACAGCTTGAGGGTATTTTGTTATTTACCAGCCCACTGACTGCCCATGGCAATGCTAATTCCTATAGCCAATCCCACCTACTACCTGCCTCTCCCAAAACACATTCTAATGGGATCTCTTAGAGCTAGCTTTAACAAGCATTAACATCAAACAGTAGCATTCCAAGGTTATTTCTAAACAGTCTTAATGGCTTAGTTACAGTTGTAAATGGCATCTCGTGTAATAAAAAGCCTGAACCAAGTGTGCCTTCAGCCATTTGATTTAGATCTGTTTGAACTCCTTTTAAAAACAAGCAATCACAAAGCCAACAGTTGTAGAAGGGTATTTGCCAGTCAATGCCATTTTATGTCTAGATAATCGCTCCAATTTTCAGCCGTTTCCAATGTATCGCAAGGGAATACCAGTATATCAGTGCCTATCCCATACTTTCACAAAAGCCCAATCTGTCGGCTTTGCCAGTGCTTGTTTGTTATTCCAGGCAATGTCTAGTCTAGCCACAAAGCAACAAGAGATGTTGTAAATGGCAAACCAAAGGTAAAACCCCATCCGGCACAGACCTACCCTCCTCCATCTCCCACCACCCCACTCCCTTCTTTTCAGATGCAGAGTACCCCTTGTTCCTTATTTCCACTTCCACCGCTGTTCTGAATGCAGCACTTTTAACAAGAATCAGCAACTTTCTTGGCACAGGATGCAGTGATGACTCTACTTGAACTTGCCTCCTCACTTGCAAACTGTTTTTATTTGAAGAAGGTGTGATTTTGCAATATAATGTAAGCTTTGTATGGAATTTAAAAGCACTGTGACATGCATCAGGAGTGACGGTGCTGACAGGCGGGTGCAGGTCAGATGACCTTCTTTAATGGGTTTGGGGATATGTTACAAAATGCGGAGAACCCTAGGTCTGATCCCTTGAAGTGCTTTGTGGAAACTTTAGTTATGTAAAGCATTTCACCGTTAGCAACTGCAGTCATATGCATAAATGTTCAGGCAAATCAAATCGTGATGTGGGGTTAGTACTTAGTTGCCTCCAGGAGAGTGGTTGGAAGGGTAGAGAGTGGACAGGAGACAGCGCCTTCTCACATCAGTCCTTAAGTGGGTGTTTTCGGAGTTAAAGGAGACAGTTAACTGCGTGTAACATTGAAGCTGCACTAAAATAGTCTCATTACAATGTGTAAAGAAGTTAGATGCCCCAACACAAGTAAGTTTGCCACTCCCCCACTGTCTCTGAAGTTAGGGCCACTCCCAACATTTGAAGGGTTAGTCCACGCCTAGACTGTAGCCTAGGTGTACCTCTGGATGTGCGCACTTGCATTTTGTTAGGCAGAAAGTTGAGGGAAAACTTTTCCGAAACTGGCGGTGTGTTTCTGCATAAAAACGTACTTGAGCAAACAGAGTAAAAGTTTAAAGCTGCGACTTTCAAGAAAGACTTCCATTGTCTCTCTGCATATTGCGCTTTAAAATGTACTATTTGATAGTTGCTCCCTACACCAGGCCATGGGGGCGGTAGAACCGTGTGGGCGGAGCCTCCAAGTTTGCCCCGCCTATTTTCTGAAGTGACCCCTCCCATCACCTCTAAGTTTGCCCCGCCTATTTTCTGAAGTGACCCCTCCCATCACCACTTAGCCCCCGACCCCCGAAATGTAGTTTTGTTGCGCCCATCAGATCGGAAATAATGTTCGCTGTGTCAGCAAGCATGCTCACCGGCCACGGGGACACAGGCCACTAAACCACAACCTCTGCGTTTGAGCCCACCCTGAAAAGCAAGAGAAATGCTATCGTAGTACGTAGCAGGCGAGAACAGAGTGTGTGAAGAATTAGGCAGGCCAAATGCATTTCTCATTGAACAGCTGTATGCTTTTCAACTTCTTTTGTCTGCCCACAACTCAGTATTGACACACACGCTGTACAGACCATTGAAAGAAGAGCCTAGGCTACACATTTAACCAGTTCTGAATGATACCTGAATACGCCATAAAATGCGGTAGGTCCAGTCACTCAAATATGTCGGCGGTCGGTAGGACTAGTTAAAAAGCAGTGGGGTTGACAAGCATGCGGTGTTCTTTATCTTCCAAAACTGGAGCGCTTGGAAGCAGCTACAATACTACGCGCTATACATGTACAACCCTGGCTAGTTACTTCTCGGTGCCAAGGCCGCTTACATATTACCGGTGGCTCCCCTCCAGCGGATGAGCAGGGAGACCTCCCTGGATGATGAAGCAGCCATGCCTCCTATTAACGCACTTTGCCGGAGAAAAGATGAGGAGAAAATCAATAATTCATTGTCAAAATGTTTCAGACAGTCCCCGAGGGCGATCACAGAAGCTCCTGGCGTGGAGAGGACGGAAGCGGCGCGGCGCGGCGACGAAAGTACGCCTCATTCGGCAGGTTGCAGGCCTTTGGCGGCCTGCCCGATGACTTTCCCAGGGTTTCCTAGCAACCATTCCCCGGGCCATTAGAATTTTTATGTATCACTATGTCTCTGGTGATGTCACGGTTTCCATGGTGACTATCAGCCGGAGGAACTATGACACTCCCGCTGCTTAGTAACTGAGGAAAATTGGCATGACTAAAATCTGTCAGGCCTTAGCCCGGAACCAGTTAATATTCCGATCACTTCGAGTCCTGCGCGCCCGTGATTCCCCGTGACTTAACCGAGTCCCTGTCTTATTAGACACTCCAGGAGATAAGAGACAGGTGCTAAACCAGAGGTGGCAAGTTGCCGCACTGGCTCTTGCATGTCACCCAGCCCTACTTTAAACAGTGCATTCTGGGACTTCGAGTTTTGCTTTCTTTCTCATTTATGTGTGCCAGAATACACACACATACCGGATTACCTACTCCGACGATGGGGCAATTTATGGTCGCTCATTTGCTTTTAACCGCGATTTAAAAAAAACGTAGGTAACATTTCACTTTGACTCAGGCATCTAATCAGTACCGCATTGCAGTAAAGCTAACTGAAGTCAGAACATATTCACACACATTTTACAGTTATTTCACTAACACGTTTTGCATATGTTCAGTGAAGAATGCTTATGATAAAAAAAAACATTATTTTACATAGTAGGTTCTCTAATTGAGAGCAGCATTTGTGTATATCACTTTTTTTATGTGCCGACTGGGCCAGCTCGCCAACACGTTTCACCACTATTCTGGCCCCAGTGTATCTCCAATACCTTTCGGAGGCAACCATCCTAGATGCTGTTCATGATTTCACCACTAGGGGGCTCCGTGCCATTCAGCACACACATGCACCTGAATGTTCTGTCCAAAACAAGTGGGATCAATGTAATGTAAGTGGTCTTGCAGTGTGTGCCTCTGCAAGAATAAAAGAAAGGGCATGTGTGGGGCATTGGGAGGGGCAGATGGAAAACTTGTGGAGTTGATAGGTGCAGGTCAGAAGTACCTATTTCCTATGTGCTATGGGTTTGGCGCACACACAGGGGTGGACTGGCCTATAGGGAACTCTGGAGGTTTCCTGGTAGGCCTCTTCACCCTGGGCCTCTTTTGTGTGGCATTTCCAAATGTTTCCATAGGAGAAGGGCTGGGCTTGCTGAAAATGTGTAATATGGGGCCACTTTGAACATTGTTTCCAGGGCCTCTTTTGGTTCCCAGTCCAGCCCTGTTGGGACTATGTTATCCACTGGGAACAGCCCATGATCTGATAGACACAGTGCTTTGGGTCTGGCTAGTCGCTGATGTGGGGGCTTGAGATAGGGCTAATGAGGAAAGCTTGGTCAATGCTCTACAAGTGCTGAGGAGCTATACGCCTCTGGTGGCTGTCTGTCAATGCTCTACAAGTGCTGAGGAGCTATAGGCCTCTGGTGGCTGTCTGTCAATGCTCTACAAGTGCTGAGGAGCTATAGGCCTCTGGTGCCTGTCTGTCAATGCTCTACATGTGCTGAGGAGCTATAGGCCTCTGGTGGCTGTCTGTCAATGCTCTACAAGTGCCGAGGAGCTATAGGCCTCTGGTGGCTGTCTGTAATGGGTTTATGTGTGCACAGTAAGGTGTTAGGAGATCTTAGAGGGGATGGTTATTCCCAGGAAGAAGAGAGTAGGCCTTAAAGCGCAAAAACACCTACAACCATGCACTCCGCCCACTGGCCTTTTGCGGTGGCAGCGGGTGAATTATTTCAGTGGGGGTGGGGGGCATACACATTGTGAAGCAATGTGTGTGAGCAACTGAGTTTAGCGAGCTAGCCCCAATCAAAGTGGCATTGTCGCTTCTCTCCCCTGAGTTAACCTTTAAATAAACCGAAATGGCATGTTTATGTATATTTTAGCAAAAAATGCACTTTGTAATTTTACCTGTTTCACACTACAATTTTATCAATTATATGTGTACTTGAATTTTAAGAGCTAATTGCTTGCTGCCCCCCACTAAGTATAAAAATTGATGGTTTGGAATATGGTACCGATTTTATTAGTTTAATCTATAAATATTGTTTGTGTTTTAATGGAGAAATCCGAATTAATACATAATTACCATACCAACTAAAATGGCACAGTTTGCAGTACACTTTATGTGAACAATTGAATAAAAACAATACAATGTTATAATCTGTTTAGTAGGGTAAGACATGAAAAAAAACAATATATGCCTGGACACTAACAGGACAGAGGAACATTTTCAAACACATGTTCCTGATGCCTTTGCCCATAACATACATTCGAATGCTGGCTTTGCCAATTTATTTTATTCATTTATATTTATAACGCGCCGAAAACCCGCAGGTTTCAGGGTGACATTATACACAAGGGACAACATAAACAACAGGCCAATATATGCTAGTATCCCCACTTAATATTGGCTTTGCTCGTATTGCACTACTACCAGTGTAAGAAAACAGGTCGATGTCAGCTCCAAAACCTCTGTATGCCAGTATCCCCTCATAAGAACACACTCATGTTGGCTTTTCTCATAATACTCTAATGCCCGTTTAAAAAATCATGCCCAACCTCCCCTTTCTCCTGCACCCTCCCCCTTCCGCTGCACTTGCACGATCTCAATGTTACTTGGTCTAGTAAGATCGTTGTCTCTGTTCTCCCTCTTAAAACACTTGTGTATAGGCACGTTACAAATGTCATATCATATCATATCACATACTGGGGCAACCAGCCTTTATGTACCTGGTATATTACATTGGCATTATCACTGACTTATGGGCAAAATAAGCATAGCCTGTTTTTTTGAGGGATACTGGCATATAGTGGTGCAGACAGGATTGACGTGTCTTCATGAAGACACGTCAATCCTGTCTGCGCCACTATATGCCAGTATCCCTCATAAGAACAGGCTCATGTATGTAGGCTAGTGGGAAACGTCCAAAATGACTGTATTCATTCATATGAACGGTACAAAATACAAATGGGAAAATACCGAACATGAGGAGCAGGTGTTGCAGGGGTGGCCCCCGCTCCCTATGTTTGTAATTATTGGATTCGGGGGTTGCGGGTGTGTCCCCTGCATAGGGGACCCCATATGTAAATAAAAAATAAAGTTAAAAGAAAAAAAGGAAAGGTCCCTGCGGCGCCGGTTCCCAAGCACGTAAGTGAAGGGAACTGGCATCGCAGAGGGATGTTGGAGACAGCGGCACACAAGGAGGTTTGCCGCCCACAGGTAAGTAGGGGGCTGGGGGCAAGGGTAAAGTCTGAAATGTTCTGGGGAGAGAAGATCGAAAGTTATTTTCGGAAAAATAACTTTTGGTCTTTTCTCCCTCGAACATTTCATCTGTGATCTTCCAACCCAAATCCAGGCCAGTATCCTTCATAAGAACAGGCTCATGCTTGTTTTGGCCATAAGGCAAAGATAATGCCCCTGTCCTATACGAAGCATCCCCCTGGGTGTGTGTAATAGCTAGTAGTTTGCCTGATGAGATTATGGGCCTGATTTACACACATTTTTTCAATGGGACTTTCCTGTGTTAATAGTGTTTTGTAAATCAGGCCCTATGTGTGTTCTAATGGAAGCGCATTGCGAGCAATATAACTAGAGATTAGTTGGAGGCGAATGCAACTGGGGTTATTAAATCTCTAGTTAAAGTTACAAAATAACTCAATAACAACTCTGTGGATTATTACATACATGGCGTTGAGAGGGAGGAATAACCACAAGTGTAATTAGGGCTGCTGACCTACAGTCGACAAGTCCCCGTGTGGGTCAGAGTGTTCGCCTTGAAACCGTCGCTGATCCCCGACAGACATCATCTCGGCAGAGGTTTGAGAGAGTTCGCAGTAGACAGCATTCACATGCAGCACTTTAGAGGCAGACCACCACCAGTAACAGAATGTGGGTGAGGCTGGAGCATGTGGAGTGAGTAAATGGGCCATATAAGCACCGGAAAAAGGAGTCAATGAACAGCAGCAGGAAGTGTCAGAGGCAGGAGTCAATGAACAGGTGCAGGAGGCGTCAGAGGTAGCTGGGAGGCTGCTGCGCGGTGCTGGCGACTGACTAGAGGTACTATTTGGACAAATGATGGAGGTTCCGTAGGGGATACCGTCCGCGACTCTCAAGCAATCGCAGAATGATGCATACTCATACATCATCACGTTTGGGTGGCAGTGGCCATCTTGAAACCAGGCAAACTAGATACATGTTCATGCCTCGGATGTAGGTGCCACTGCAGCATCAGAAAAGATATCGAAATTGTCTTATACACATACGGTGAGCTCGAGGAGACCCGGGGAGCATACACAGCTCCATACATACGTGTGTAGAGGATGTCCCAGAGATGACCTGCACCCCTGCCCCCCGTTGCGAGTTGCCAGTAAGGTACTCGCCGTGGTATGTGACGTACGAGGAACAGCTGAACCAACAAAGGGCGGCAGTGGGCCGCTGCCCTGTGAACATTAGAAGATCAATACCTGTTGAAATGCCCATAACCAGGCAACCCTGGGCAGCACGGTACCCAATCAGACAACCGTATGATATGGCATTTATATGATATGGCATTTATAACGCGCCTATACACAAGTGTTTCAAGGCGCGACGAGGCAAGGGGGGGGAACAATGGGAGGACAAACAATGATCCTACTAGGCCAGGTGTCCTTCAGATCGCGCAAGTGCAAGGGAAGGGGGGAAAAGGAAAAGTGCGAAGGGGGAAGGGAGAGGGGAAGTGCAGTACATGGGAAGTGGAATAAATATGACACATAAATAGCCAGCTAGTGGCAAGTGCAAGGAAGTGCAGACGTAAGTGCTAGAAGGGGGGGACTGAAGGGATACAGAAAAAGGTCCCCAAGTGCAGGGGTTGCCAGGGAGGCAGTGCAGGTGGGTAATTGACGGGGCCTGGGCCAGAGATCAAAAGGTTGGCCAGGTAGCCAGTGCAATTTCGGTCAGGAATTCAGCAAGGGAGAGGAGGAGAGAAAGCAGAAGCAAAGAGGGAGGTTTTGAGGTGTTTCCGGAACCAGAGATGGTTCTCCTCAAGTTTCAGGGATGCAGGAAGGCTGTTCCAGAGAGAGGCCCCTGCTGAAGAGAGTAATCTGCCACCAACTCGTTGCTTGGAGAAGCGACTGACCCTAAGGGAGTTGGAGGCAGATGAGCGAAGAGCTCGAGAAGGGAGATATTTAGGTAGAGAGAGTTGAAGGTATTTCGGTCCCAGACCCCAGAAGGCCTTATGTACAATGCAGAGGGTTTTGAACTTAATCCTCGCAGCCACTGGGAGCCAGTGCAGAGATTTCAATCCTGCCTTTGGTACGAAACGACGAGTATTTACAGACTGTCCACGAGGAAACCCCGAAGGCCTTAATGGAAGGCCAATGGAAATAGACTAAGGGCCTAGGCAGCCCCGAGAACAACCAGAAGTGGCTACTGAAAGCTATGCATGTCAGTACCGACAACTGCGAGGAGAATTGTAATGCACGAAGGGGAGAGACACTGTGAAAACATATGAGAATGGTGCAGTGAGACAAGACGGAGGCAACCGCCCTGCTGAATGTGTGCAAATAAGCTTGAAACGCAAGATGCTAAGTAATCGATACCGCTTGCAATGTTTAAGTAGAAGAATAGAGCGGCATGCGCCAACTATATATGTCTACCTCAATACAGCACAATGTACACATGCAACTCCATTTTGTTTGAACAGAAGAAAGCCCTGGCGGCCCAGGCCCAACTGGCTGAGTTTCACATCTAGGTCAAAGTTGAGGAAAAGAGTGGGATCGAAACTTAACAAAGGATGGCTCATGACGGGGAAATCGAGGTCAACCAGAGAAGGGGAGGTGAGCATGAGCTCACGAGGCTCCAACTTCAGAGCACACCAGCCCGCCCGTGAAGGTCAAGATAAGAGACGCCCATGCAGGTGGTCAAGCGAACACAGAATCAAATGCATGAAAAGACTGAGACTTGAACCAGATTCACGGTGGACCAACACGTGACCAGACACGCGCGAAGATGTACCACCGCCTGATATCATCCAGAACCAGAGGGTGCCATAACTTTTCCTGATAAGAGACTACAGATCCGAGGCCATACCCAGCCAACTAATTGACACATAGCCCTAAACCACTGATTGATGGAAGGGAGGCAGGGTGAATCTTGGGACACCAGGCACCAGGGTGTCTATTCTGCATGCTGCTAATTAAAGTGAAGATTTATATTTAGGGGTGTAACTTGCCCAATCACGATGGACCATGTAATCTAGGGTCCTATAGAGACTGTAACCAATAGGATGTCGTACTTTTAGTGATGTCAATCACGTGTGGTGTAGAGGGATGGGCGTAGACGCCCACCCGATAAGAGTTATCCAATCCGTATGCTTTATTTTCATATACAGATATAACACCTATACTTAAGTTACCTTTCCCAACCAGTTATATTGCATGATGATTTTTTATAGAAGTGTACGTCATTGATGATGAAGTTTGCCCATAAAAGAGGCTGTTGTACTGAAGTTCGAGGAAGTCAGGGCGAGACAGGTGTTTGCTATGCTGTTGATTTCCACAAGCTGATGTATGTATTAAATGGACTTGCCTTTGCCAATTTACTGAGTCCCTAGAATTTATTTGTGCTAGAGTATGTAAGTCCTGCACCCTGTCCTCACTCGGTGCAGCTATCTTGTCTTACAAGTTTTTGGGGGTTGAGTACTGACCAAAGGGCTCGTCAGTAATTTCCTCTCCCCGAGAACACTTGGTAGCGTGAGGATGGTTTCGGCGATCGATTATTGTTAATCGATTAATATAGTCACAAGACACCTTAAAACCGACGTCGCGAAGTAACTCTGGATCTTCGTTTACATCGCAAGTCCTTTCGCTATTCCGGCTGAGTAGGCCGAGAAGCTTCCCGTGGACAGTGATAGTGTATATACTCCCAAAAAATCTGCAGTGGGTCTGAAGGAAGCTGCTTTTCCAAGCATAACCCTTTTCATTCCCACGGGAAGCGGATCGGATGAAAACCATAAAGCGGGAAGAGGAAGGGGCGGCGATCCCAGAGATCCAGAGAGGAAAAGAGACGATCGGTGAGTGAAACAACGAAACTCGTTACCTTGGCAAATGACTCATAGGCATTAGAGCAAGTGGGGGAAAGGTAACGGAGGGTGGCGGAGAAAGATAAAATAGTTAGAGGTAGAGAAGACGTTATATATATAGTGGTTTAATGACTCGATTACAAAAGGAAGACATATATAATAGGATTACAGGGGGGCACCTGAGCTAAAACATAATAGAATACCAGGGGGGCACTTGAGAAAGGTAAAAATGTAAAAGTATACCGGGGGGGCACCCGAGACTAAAAACTGTAAGCAATACCGGGGCGGGGCACCCGAGATTAAAAACTGTAAGGAATACCGGGGGTCTCCCAAGACTAAAAACTGTAAGGAATACCGGGGGGGCACCCGAGATTAAAAACGGTAAGGAATACCTGGGGGGCACCCGAGAGAAAACTGTAAATTCGCCTTGTTCCTGCGCTTTAAAGAGTGGTCAGAAGGAACTTGAACCCAGAGCCCACAGAGAGGGGGACGCTAGGCTACGATGACATTTAAAGACGTCATAAAGGGGTAGTTCAAATCCCATGAAGCGGTAATAATTAGAAGGCAGGTATATGTTGCCCAGCTGGTGTCCGTCTAGTCTGTCAAGCGTCTGTTATTGTCGCACTCCGTATGTTCCACGATCAGTCTGGGGGATTACTTGGGCTAGATGCCGCGAAAGTAATTCAGACTTCCTTCCTGAGAGCACAGCTTGCAGGGAAAAGAACACCTGTCAGGCCAAGGGCTCAGGCAAAAAGGCGGAACGCACAGCGGAGCTAGAGGGAAGAAAACAAACAAAGCAAATATTACATACCGTTTGTTGACAATTCCAGTCCCTCTACCCCCTCCGAGACCCACAAGCTTACCTGTGTATTCCTTTTTCCCAGTGGAATACCTACTTGTGATAGAACACAAGACTGGGAGTGAGTGAAGATCAGAGGAAGTGTTCTTTCTTGAAAGAAGGGGGACCAAAGATGGATAAGTAGTGTCAACAGCAAAGCGTCCCACAATCCAATGAGTGAAAGCAAAATCCAATGTTCCGAAATCAAATGAGCGGGAAAAAACAGCAGAGCGTCCCACAATCCAAGGAGTGAAGCCAGGAGCCAAGTGTCCCAAGATCCAAAGAGGCAGTACAGCGAAGCGTCCCAAGAACCAACAAGTGATGAGCACAGCAAAGCGTCCCACAATCCAAGGAGTGAAGCCAGGAGCCAAGTGTCCCAAGATCCAAAGAGGCAGTACAACGAAGCGTCCCAAAAACCAACAAACAAAAAAGTCAAGCAAAAATTCACTGGGTGTAAATAAACAGCGCCTTTCTTGCTAGCGCAGTAAACAACACTTCAGGGAGAAATTAGAAGTGGTGTAAGATTTCTCGAATGCCTGGATGCAGGGTGTTTACTTCTTCGCTCGGGGAGCGGATGGCCAGGAGCAATTGAGGAATACGGGGTTGAAGGGAGCCGGGAGCCAGACATGAAGAGAAGAACCCAAAGCAAGTCCGGTGCGTATTCCGTGGTCGAGCAGGGGAGGAGATCAAACGGAGGTCTAAGACAAGATCAGGAAAACGGATAACAAGGTCCAAGGCAAAGGTAGGATTCGGCAACCAGGTAAGCAAGGAATAGGGAAAAGAGCAACTTATCCCAAGAGCGTAGCTCGCGTAACGCAACGATTTAGGAGCACCGGCTTACTGGGGGCGTGGCCAGATATAGGAAGTGAATACAAAGGAGTCGTGAAACGCACGCAAAAGAAAGTGAAAACGTTCCAAAGGTTCTTGCAGGAACGGTCCTCTTGGGAGATGTAGTTGTTTACCGGCGGTGGCGTCGGCGTTGCTGCAAACGCCAGGCCAAACGCCACGGGCTTCTCCCCTGAACATAAGAATGTCCTAGGAAACCGGGGGGCGTGACAGTACCCCTCCTCAAAGATGGGCGTCCCCCGGGTCTCGAACCACGAGACCGGAGAAACGCCCGCAAAAGATGCAGAGCGTGAAGATTCGAGGCGGGTTCCCAGGTACAATCTTCTGGGCCATAGCCTTTCCAATCCACTAGATAATGCCGGGTACCCCGGACCACTCGGGTATCCAATATAGCCTGTACTTCATATTCCTCTTCCCCCTAAATCGTAATGGGAGTGGGACGATTGCACAAGCGCGTGCCGGCAACATAAGGCCGCAATAGGGAGACATGGAACACGGGGTGGATCTTCCAAGGTGAAGGTATGTCCAAGCGATAGGCTACTGCGTTAATGCATCGCGTGATGGTATAGGGACCCAGGTAGCGAGGATTCAGCTTACGTTTGCCCGGTATGCGAAGGTGCACAGTGGATAGCCAGACCTTATCCCCCAGGTGATACTCCGGGGCTGACCTGCGATGCCTATCAGCATTTCGTTTTGTGCGATCCTGTGCTTGGTGTAGATGCTGAAGCACAGTGTCACGGATAGACCGTAAAGACTGGGCTGTTGCCTGAGCTGCAGGTACTCGTGCCACCGAAGGAAGGATGGACGGTAGAACTCGAGGATGTAAACCGTACATGGCATAGAAGGGTGAGCAACCAGCCGATGCGTGGCAGGCATTGTTTTGTATTCGAATTCTTCAACCCTCAATACGGACAGCCATTCCGATTGATATTGCTGACATAAACATCGAAGATACTGCTCCATGGTGGCATTTAGACGTTCTGTCTGCCCGTCCGTCTGAGGATGGTATGCTGAGGACAGGTGAACGTCAATGCCAAGAAAACGGGTGAGAGCCAACCAAAAACGCGAGGTGAATTGGGATCCACGGTCTGAGATAAGGACCAGAGGAAGGCCGAATAGGCGGACCACCTGTTCGAAAAACAACTTGGCCAATGCAGGAGCAGAAGGGACACCTTTGCAGGGGATAAACCGAGCCATCTTGGTGAAGGTATCTACTACCACCAGGATAGTGGTCAACCCTTGGATCGGTGGTAGCTCCACCACGAAATCAAGTGACACAGTGTGCCATGGGCGTGACGGGATGGGCATTTTCTGGAGAAGACCCACCGGTTTTCCAGGTACCGTTTTACATTGTGTACATACGGTACATTTGGATACATACTCTGCCACATCCCGTTTCATATTGGGCCACCAACACCACCGGAGGAGTAGGTCAGTTGTCTTAGTTTGTCCTGGATGGGCCGCTAGGCGAGTATCATGGGACCAGCTTAGGGCCTGTAACCGAGTCCGGGCATCAGGGATATATAGGCGTTCCTGTACATAAGGTAATCCCGATATCAACCGTGCTTTTAGCCCTTGAAGAACCTCCCCATGGTCTGCAGCCCAATGGCGGATCCGTTCTAGTAACAAACCGTTTGCAGCACAGACACACATAACAGTGTTGTTTGGCAAAACAGGAAGGACTGCCTCCTCGGAGGGGGTATCAACTCCGATGCGAGAGAGCGCATCAGCCTTGCCATGCAAGGGGCCCGGTCGAAAAGAAACCGTGAAATTGAATTGATCAAAAAACAACTGCCACCTGATTTGCCTAGAGTTGGTACATTTCACCGTAGATAGAGCTTGTAGGTTACGGTGGTCCGTGTAAACTGTGACAGGGTGTCGTCTCCCCAGTAGATGGTGTCTTAAAAGCAGCTCGAATAGCCAGTATCTCTCGTTCCATTATGGTATAATGTTTTTCCGGGGGAGTCAATTTCCTGGAAAAAAAAGCTACAGGGTGTAGCTGACGAGTCGTGGGGCATTTTTGAGACAAGATAGCCCCAAGGGCAAGGGCAGAGGCATCAGCTTCGATGATAAAAGGCAATAGGGGGTCTGGATGTAGCAAGACCGGAGCCGTAGTAAACGCCTCTTTCAAGGTCTGAAAGGCGGCCTGAGCCTGAGTGTCCCAACAAAAGGGAACTGAAGGACTGGTAAGGCGTGTCAATGGGGCTACGATGGCTGAAAAGGATGCAATGAAACGTCTATAAAAATTAGCAAATCCTAGGAATGATTGCAAACTCTTAAGCGAAGTGGGAGCAGGCCACTCAAGGACTGCTCGTATCTTTGCATCGTGCATATGAACACCCTGAGAGGATATCACGAACCCTAGAAACTCCACAGAGGGAACTTGAAAGGCACATTTTTCAGCTTTTGCATATAACCCATGTTCCCGAAGACGGAGCAACACTGTTCGAACATGTTCCTCATGTTGCGATAACGTTTCAGAAAATATTAATATATCATCCAGATATATCACAACAAAAACATCCAACAGGTCTCGGAAGATGTCATTGACAAAGTGTTGGATCGTTGCGGGGGCGTTACATAGACCAAACGGCATTACTAGATATTCAAAAAGGCCGTATTTGCACTTAAAGGCAGTCTTCCATTCGTCGCCCGCACGCACTCTCACCAGATTGTAGGCCCCCCTTAAATCTAGTTTCGTAAAGAGTTTGGCGGTAGAGAGGCGATCCAACAATGCCGAAATGAGGGGTAATGGATACTGATTTTTTATTGTCACAGCGTTAAGTGCACGATAATCTACACAAGGCCGGAGATCCCCCTCCTTTTTAGGGACAAAAAAATCGGGGAAGCAGCTGGAGAACGGGAAGGTCTTATATGGCCCAGTCTCAGAGACTTCTCAACGACTTCTCAACGTACTCCTTTAGGTGTTCTTCCTCGGGCCGTGCCAAGGAATATATCCGTCCGTGGGGGAGAATGGCATTGGGTACCAAATCAATCGGGCAGTCGTATTCCCGATGCGGTGGCAGTTGTTCAGACAAACCCTTGTCAAACACCTCAATCAGGTCCTGATATGCAGAAGGTATTTCCAGCGTCGCCCTAGTAGTAGCGTTACAAGTGAGTGTACTCGAAACCAGAGCCCTGCATGGAGAGGGGAGAGATGTCCCCTGAACTGGAAAGCAATCCTTCAAACACAAGGGAGAAGAAAAAAGCACAGTTTGTTCCACCCAATCAATGATAGGGTTATGTTTACGCAACCACGGGAGGCCCAAAATGACCCCAAATTGCGGTGCAGAAATGAGATCGAAAGACAGGTATTCTGTATGCCCTTCCATTGTGCTCATTCGCAAGGGTTGTGTTTGTTTTACGACATGACCCGAAACCAAACAGGAGCCATCTACTGCATAAACAAGTTCTGGTGACTCCTTAGGGTCTACCGGGATACCATAGGTTGCTGCCAGATGTTCATCCATATAATTACCGGTTGCCCCGGAATCTATCATGACTGGACTAGGAAAAACTTGAGAGTTGGGCAACATAAAAGACATATCTAAGTATATGTGCGCGGCAGCTGTATGGAGGAATGAGCCATTGGAAGGCCGACCCGTCACATCGGCTCGATTTAGGGACGGGCCGTGGCGTTTCCCGCCCGTTTAGCAGGGCGTTTAGGGCAAACACGAATGAAGTGTCCCGTCTGTCCACAATACAGACATAGATTGTTTTGCATTCTTCTCTCCCTCTCTGTCTTTGAGAGGGGACCTCTTACTGCCCCTATTTGCATGGGTTCTACATCCCCGGAGGCTGGAGAGGATCCCAATTCGGGTTTGCCAGGACGTAGATCAGGGTGACGGCATTCTCCACGCCTTTGTTGCAGCCGTGCATCGACCTGTAACACCAAATCAAGCAATTCAGGAAATACTGAAGGGACAGAAGGGACAAGAGATAACGCGTCCTTAAGTTCATCTGATAATCCCTTATAAAAGACTGCCGCCTTTTTTGATTCAGGCCAAGAGGTTTCTGCGGCCAGCTGATTGAATCGGGCTAAATACGCCAAAAGGGGTTGTTTACCCTGGGATATTGCCAGAAACTCTTAGTCCGAAGCCTGAGCCTTATATCTGGTATCAAAGACCAGATTCATGGCGACTAGTAGGGCATCGAAATCGTACAAAACCGGGTCATCGGACTCCAGCAACGGATTTGCCCAGGCCGCAGCCATACCCCCTAGATGAGAGAGCACAAAAGCTGCTTTTGTTTCAGAATTAGGGAATGCCAAAGGACGGCATAGAAAATGTAAACGACATTGATTGACAAATGTCCTATACCTTTTGGGATCTCCCGTGAAGCGTTCCGGTGGTGCCAATGGAAAAGGACCCGGCAACACCACCGGGGCTAGGGGTGTCGGAGGAACTGGTGGCGGTACAGGAGCGGGAACATCCCCAAACTCCTCATCCACCGGCAAGGGTTACACAAAGCTTTGCATGACATCCATGCGTTGGTGCAAAGCGGCATGTGCTGCTGCCATGTCTGTGCGTAATGTGGTAAAGGCTTGCATCATAGCAGCCATAGGATCTACATTAGGATCCATCTCGGACCGACAGGCACCAGTATTGGGCTCCTAAATCTGTTGCACTCCGTATGTTCCACGATCAGTCTGGGGGATCACTTGGGCTAGATGCCGCTAAAGTAATTCAGACTTCCTTCCTGAGAGCACAGCTTGCAGGGAAAAGAACACCTGTCAGGCCAAGGGCTCAGGCAAAAAGGTGGAACGCACAGCGGAGCTAGAGGGAAGAAAACAAACAAAGCAAATATTACATACCGTTTGTTGACAATTCCAGTCCCTCTACCCCCTCCGAGACCCACAAGCTTACCTGTGTATTCCTTTTTCCCAGCGGAATACCTACTTGTGATAGAACACAAGACTGGGAGTGAGTGAAGATTAGAGGAAGTGTTCTTTCTTGAAAGAAGGGGGACCAAAGATGGATAAGTAGTGTCAACAGCAAAGCGTCCCACAATCCAATGAGTGAAAGCAAAATCCAATGTTCCGAAATCAAATGAGCGGGAAAAAACAGCAGAGCGTCCCACAATCCAAGGAGTGAAGCCAGGAGCCAAGTGTCCCAAGATCCAAAGAGGCAGTACAGCTAAGCATCCCAAGAACCAACAAGTGATGAGCACAGCAAAGCGTCCCACAATCCAAGGAGTGAAGCCAGGAGCCAAGTGTCCCAAGATCCAAAGAGGCAGTACAACGAAGCGTCCCAAAAACCAACAAACAAAAAAGTCAAGCAAAAATTCACCGGGTGTAAATAAACAGCGCCGTTCTTGCTAGCGCAGTAAACAACACTTCAGGGAGAAATTAGAAGTGGTGTAAGATTTCTCGAATGCCTGGATGCAGGGTGTTTACTTCTTCGCTCGGGGAGCGGATGGCCAGGAGCAATTGAGGAATACGGGGTTGAAGGGAGCCGGGAGCCAGACATGAAGAGAAGAACCCAAAGCAAGTCCGGTGCGTATTCCGTGGTCGAGCAGGGGAGGAGATCAAACGGAGGTCTAAGACAGGATCAGGAAAACGGATAACAAGGTCCAAGGCAAAGGTAGGATTCGGCAACCAGGTAAGCAAGGAATAGGGAAAAGAGCAACTTTTCTCAAGAGCGTAGCTCGCGTAACGCAACGGTTTAGGAGCACCGGCTTACTGGGGGCGTGGCCAGATATAGAAAGTGAATACAAAGGAGTCGTGAAACGCACGCAAAAGAAAGTGAAAACGTTCCAAAGGTTCCTTGCAGGAACGGTCCTCTTGGGAGATGTAGTTGTTTACCGGCGGTGGCGTCGGCGTTGCTGCAAACGCCAGGCCAAACGCCACGGGCTTCTCCCCTGAACATAAGAATGTCCTAGGAAACCGGGGGGCGTGACAGTTATAAGTGTCTTGATGCGAAAAATGTGTTGATGCTTGAGTGAAATGCATTTTATTTTTTGCGATTCTGTAACTGAGAGGGGATCGCCAGTGAATTGATGGTTTCTGTTGAGTAAATTGATGGTATAAATTTTGGCGGGAAAAAGTGGATTGGAGCTTGCGGTTGTGGTGCTCGCTCATATTCGTGGGGAGACTTAAGTTATTGTGTAAACATTGTGGGTATTGAAGTGAAAAGATGGAGGAGGTCACCCCGCTTATGCATCTCTGTAAGCAATTGCCAAAACATGCAACAAAGCTGAAGAAATACAGCCAGGAGTGGGTTAAGGGCACCGCAAATAAAATGTTTATGCCGTGGCCCCAGAATGGGTCATTGTCTAAGGCTGTCTTATAGCACATGACCACCTTCCTACATGCCACATATAGTGGGAAGAAACTCGAAAAACGCCTTGCCGTTCTCGAGTTATGGAAGATGTTTGAACAAACAAAGGTAGAAGAACCACCTGCAGACTGGATATTAAATGTATGTTCAGAGGGGGGTGAGGCGCCTACTGCGCCATTGTCGTTGAGGGAAGCAGGTCAGAGGGTCTTTACCCGCTACGAGAGCTCAAAGCAGCCACGGGGTATAGCAACCCCGCGTATGAGTCACCTGCATGTAGCAGTGACGAGACGAAAGAGAAGGAACAGGAAATTGACTCAGCCTCCACGATCCTGTGGGACAAAGAGAGGCGAGATGAGGAAAGGAAGGACCAGGCACAAATGAGTGCACCTCTCGATAGAGAGAAAGAGAGGGAAAGAAACGGAAAGGAACCGATGAGGTAACATTTGCAAAGGACGAATGGATGGGAGGGCAGATACTATTGATATTAGATGGAAAAGGAAGTGATGACGCAAGCCCGAGTGAATGGTCTGTTGAGGCGCAAAGTAAGGAAAAGAAGGAAGAAATGGCTATGAGAGACGAGAAGGCAAGAAAAAAGGATAGGTTGAGGCGAGACCAACTATATCTCGAAGAGCAGGGTATAACGCTCAGTCGCACGCAATATGCAGCCTATGAAAAGTGCAGGCAGAACATGCTAAAGTTGGAAGAAGAAAGGAGGGTGCATGAAAGGAAAGTGAAGAAGAGAGAAGATGAGGAAAGTAGAACGGCAAAAGAACGTAGAAACGAATGGATGAGGGAAGTTGATAAGGCTAGAGAGGAGGTGAAGAAGCAAAGAGAAATGGATGAGGAAGCAGAGCGTAAACGCAGGCAAAGGGCGCGAGATTTAGAATATTTGCAGCGGGAAGTGAAAAAAACCCAATCCTGTTGTAGACTGGGAAGACATAGAAGAGTTCTTTCCAGCAAGTAATGCAGTACCAGGTACAAGCGGGACAATTATTGATGATGACTTCGACACCAGAAGCATTGGGGAAGCGATTGATAAAATATATGATGAAATGGGATTGGAACGAATCTCCCAAGAGGGAAGGGAAGATGAGCGCTTAGAGAGCACTCAGTTATATGACACTGAGGATGTCACCCAAAGTAGTGAGAGTAGGGGACGTTCCCTAGATAGACTAGAAGATAGGCAGAACGAAGATGATGCAAGAAGTTGTGCAAACTGGGACTATTCGGAGTCTGACTCTGATGGGGACGCGGAAGAAGCGATGTATGACGAAGGGAGATGGCGCGAAAGGCGGCTCCCAGGGAACCGAGGGGTACAATGGTCAGAGGCTGGCGAGTCCGTAAGTAGGACATCGAAGTTCGCTGGACAGTCCAGCCGACATGAAGAAACACCCCACGGTCAGAGGGGGGCGTCAGCACCAGCCTATACAGATAGGTTAAGGGCTCTGCCAGGTAGAAAGCAAGGCGGGAACGCCACCCCAGCAAGAGACCGAGGAGGTAAATAAAAGGGAAAGGAGGATTGCGCATTCCAATTCGCAGTGCTAGAGAAAGGAGAAGTAAGACCGCAATATATTCCATGGCCACACATGGACCGGGAATATTTTAAGAATAAGCTTCCAATGTTGACATTGGGAGCCGGGAAGTAGATATATGAGCTAGAAAAAATGATGGGGGGAGTCACTCTAGCCATAAGGGGCATCAAGTGTCTCCTAATTGCTATACTCGGAGAAAGAGCAGACGATGTGTGGAAGAGGGCAGGCTACCCTAGGGTAACCATAACTAACACCTCTCATGACGGAGCGCCGTTTAATAACTGTAGAGCAGCAGTATGGAAAGCGCTACGTACGCTATATCCAGAAACATCTGATATGGGAGCTATAATGACTTGAAAAATGAAGGAGTCAGTAGATCCGTTGCTTTATATCCAGAATTTTCAAGACGCGTGGGTGCTCGAAACGCATGAGTCTTGGACGAAATCTATCCCTGTATTCTATCATATATTGTGCCAGAACCGGTGCAAAAACAACAAAAAAACCTGGTAGGAATAGAAGCTAAACCGTGGGCCGAAATCCAGTTGACAATTGCCCATTATTGTAGGCTGTTGCAAGAAAATAATCGAAAGAAAGAGGCAACGCGTAAGGGAGAAGAGGCAAAGCTGGTGCAAAGAAAGCTCTCGAAGTATGCGCTCGAGGGAGCCATGCTAACAAGCCCAGCCGATTTGAGTTTGCAATGTGCCACTAACCCGCCGCAGAACAATCAGGGTAACGCGGGATATTATCAGAGAGGAAGGGGATTTGGAGGAAGAGGATGGCAGGGTAATGAGGGAGGCTTTAGAGGTAACCAAGGAGGTTTTCAAAATGTTCAAGGTGGTATCCAGAGCGCACCAATGGGCAGTCCAGCTATGCCAGATGGACAGATGGCCCGACCACCGCCAGTGTGTTGGCTGTGTGGAGTGACAGGACATGTGGCACGCATGTGCAGAAGCCAAGGCATGTGGCAGAACAATCAAGGGATGCGGGCAAGCACGGTAAATCAACCGGCTACCCCACAACAGGGCAATGCACAAAACTATACCATGCAGCAGCAGGCAGCTGGCTTGCAGCAAGGTGCACAGTAAGGGTTTCAACCCTCGAACTTGGGGAACTTGCAACAGGGACAACCCCAGCAGGCACCGCCGCCGGTACCACAACGGATGAACAATGTGGGTGTTCCGCAAACTTATAGTGCGCCGAACCTATACATAAAATAGGACAGCTCACGGGAAACTCAGATGTGCTCTATCCTATCGGTGACACCAGACCCTAATAGGGAACCAAGGGTAAATGTCACCATAGGAGGAAAAGAGTATTCCTTCTTAGTTGACACAGGCGCAACGCATTCGTGCATAAGAGAAGGCAAGTTTTCCTCGTCCGGCGAGGCAATGGACACGCAGAGTTTCACTGGAGCTCATAGTAGAGTTCCCTTCACAGACGCTCTCCCGGTCTCCGTGAGAGAGCATGAAATGAATGTGCCTTTAATGTACTCACCTCAGTCCCCAGTAAACATCATGGGTCGAGATCTAATGACAAAGCTGAACATGTCAGTCTCATTCACTGAGGATGGCATAGTGTGCTTCACGCCAGGAATGCATTATTCCAACGTATGCGAAATGATCAGAGCATGCTCGAGACATACAGCTATGAGAGCTTTACCGCTGTAGCTGGAGGTCTTCGAATGTGGCGTGCGAGTGCTCATGGCGGGATTGCAGGGCCTCGCAGGCAAAACTATGAGGACCCCTGACGAGTTGCTTTTTAGACCAAGGATACCCATGCATGAAGAAGAGGGACAAATATTTCCTTTGGTAATACAGTTTGCTGCAGTAAAGGGGAAGGTGGTTTTAGTAGAAGGATACGATGATGAAGGATGGCAATGGTGCACAGTTATCGCCATTTAAGAAGGGTATCGAGTGACTGACATCAAAGACAATGAATGATCTGTTCGAAGAACACCCTGACTTAGAGGAGACACGGGTGGAAGTAAGTCTCATAGTCTGGGTCAAAATGATCAAACGAGAAGTGCCACAGCGAATGATGCTAGTGATGGCATGACCAGAATACTTTGAGGAGGACATGGCCCAGGTGCCAGTCACAGTATGGACAAAAGGGCCTTATGACGTAGGGCTCCTGAAGGGGGCAGGAGAGGTGAAGATTAAACTCAAGCCTGGAGCGATTCTACCAAGAGCGTGACAATACCCCATGTCCAGAGAAGCGGATGAGGGGATTGCAAAGACAATCTCTGCCATGATGGAGCAGGGCATTCTGGTAACGTCAGAATCACCTTGTAACACGGTGATCTATCCTGTCAAGAAATCGAAGGGAGGGTCTTGGCATTTAATCCAGGATTTACGAGCAGTGTATGACATAGTAGAAGCGAGTTCCCTCTAGTCCCTAATCCATCCACTATTTTGTGCAACATACCCACGGAGGCAAAACATTTCACAGTGATCGATTTGAAGAATGCATTTTTCTCGATCCCATTGCACTGTGATTCACAAGACCTGACGTCATTTACTTTCAGACAAATGCACCTGAAAAGTACAAGGCTCCCACAGGGGTATTGTGAATCTCCATCCATTTTTAACTGAGTCCTGCAAATGGACCTAAGTAACATTGCGGTAGACAGGATGTAGATGACATTCTGATCTGCAGCACCACTGAAAAGCAATGCCGACACGACTCTGTTCAGCTATTGACAATATTAGCTGAGAAGGGATACAAGGTGGACAAGGACAAGTTGCAATACTACCAACAGGAGGTGTTATACATAGGGCAACTAATCTCACATGAAGGGAAAAAGGTAACACCAGAGAGGGCTGAAGCTATCATGAACACTGCTAAGCCGCTCACGGTAAAACAAATGCAGAGCTTCTTAGGCCTATGCAATTATGTCAGAGCATGGGTCTTCGATTACAGCTCATACACCAAGCCCTTGCTTCAGACCATAAAGAAAGCCCAGGCAACAGAGGGAAACATTGAATGGACTGAAGAAATGGAAAAGGGGTTTGCATAACTAAAGGGGGCAATTTGTAAGGCCCCAGTTCTCGGGATCCCCAATTATGCAGAGGAATTCTATCTCTTCTCTCATACCAATGGCAATTTTATGACGGCAGTGCTCACTCAGCGAACATCGCTGGGGTACAAGCCTCTAGCGTATTACAGTGGGAGCTTAGACCCGGTCGTGAGGGGCCATTTCCCATGCGAGCAAAATTTAGCAGCCGCCACATTTGCCATCGAGAGAGCATCATCCATTGTGATGGGATGCTCCATGACATTATATGTTGAGCACTCATTATCTGCCATATTGGAGAAGCCAAAGGGCACCTTGACGTCACAGAGAGCATCCGCATATGAGGTGATTATCTCAAATCCATCGATCAAAATGCAAAACTGTGAACCCTGCTATGTTTATTGCAGAGCCAGTCACAGAGGGATAACCTGTGCATGACTGTGCCAGTTATGAAGTGTTTTATGATGAAATCCCCAGAGTAAGAGAGAATGCTCTGCCAGGCGGAGAAGTCGTCTTCATTGACGGGTCATCGAGAATTGACCAAGAAGACGGGCAAAGGTACACAGGCGTGGCCGTGATCAAACACATGGCAAATGGAGAGTTCCAAGTACTTGTCAGTGCACGAATACCATCCCACTATTCGGCACAGGCTGCAGAACTAGTGGCATTGATACTCGCCATCGAGAATCACGCAGACCTGGAAATAACAGTGTACAGTGACTCCGCCTATGTGACGTCCACCGTGCACGCAGGCCTGGCATGATGGAAAAGGAGGGGCTACCTCAGAGCGGACGGCACGCCAGTGCAACATGCAGCCTTGTTGGACAGGCTGATAAAAGCACTACAGCTCCCAGTGTGCATAGCGGTCATCAAGTGCGCCGCTCACACCAAGGGAACAGATTTTGTGTCACGTGGAAACCATGAAGCAGACACGGAAGCCAAGCGCATGGCATCCAAGGGTGAGACAATCATGGACGTGGAGGTGGCACGTACCCATGAGCGAATGATGATAGCCCGAGCCACTCCAGAAGCCTATAGCAATATGGGGCAGACACAGTTAATGGAACTCCAGGGGGAGGCACCTCAGGATGAGAAGAATTTGTGGAAGCGTCAAGGGTGTTCTTTAAACCCCTCTGATGGGTTATGGAGACAGGACAGCACTGGTAAACCAGTAATGCCTGTCACCCTCCTAAAGGTAGCGTTAGAACAGCTCCACTAGCCTTTCCATATGTGAAAAGAAAATCTTGCTGCAACACTCTCAGAAGTCTGGTTCGCGCCGAATTTAGCGGAGCATGTTACATTCTTTATGGTCAATTGCATAATTTGCCAGCAATTCACCTCTGGGCACACATTGTAGGTGATGAGAGGAATCATTCCCAGACCTGAAGGCCTTTTCCAGCACCTGCATATCCATTATGTCGATATGATTCAGATTTGTAATGGGTACAGGTATTTAATTGTCGTGGTGTGTCCATTCTCTAGATGGATAGAAGCAGGGCCCTGTACACACCCTGACGCTGCCTGTGCTGCAAAAATCCTGGTGAGGGAGCTTTTCCCCAGGTGGGGGTTGTGTGAGGTTATGAGGTCAGACAACGGGCCCCATTTTGTAAACTCAGTATTTGAGCAGATTTGCTTGTTGCTTGGTATAAAGCACAAGTTCTCGTCGGCGTTTCACCCAGAAGAAAATGGCATATGTGAATGGCTCAACGGCCTGTTGAAAGAAAGGATAGCCAAATTGAAGCTCACATTAAAGAAGGGATGGCTGCACTGCCTCCCACTGGCATTATATGCGCTTCGGAACTAGCCAGGCTCCGACCATCACCTCACGCCGCACGAGATTATCACTGGTAGAAGGATGAGAACCCCTCTTCCCCCCCGAGATAGAGCTAGATGTGATGCCCAGCCCACTAGGGAGGTTCTGGGAGCAGAAATGAAGAATTACCTTGACTGCCTTACCTCTAGTACATCTGTCATTTCAGGCCAGCTGCAGCGACGGCGGAAAGGGGACAGCACAGCACAAACCACAACAGACAATGCTGATGCCGGCGCAACTCTCAGCCTAGGTGCACCCCTTGTCTTCCCGGGGGACAGAGTTCTAGTGAAGAACTTTACGAGGAAGAAATAGGACAAACCACGACTTAATGGCCCTTTCATCGTAGAGGAATACACCCCATCCGCTGTCAAGCTCCAAGGAAGAAGAGCCTGGATCTTCCTGAATGACGTCAAGCCCTTTATAGGAGAAGGCGCTCCTACTGCATCCACCGTGGAAGCTACAGACAATGGGGAAGGACCACAGCACGTGCAGACAAGTTCTATGGTGAGGAAGAAGGACGCACAAGCAGAAAAGACAGACTGAAGAACTCGCTGTGAAAATTGTGCCTTTACACTGAAATCTTTCTCTAAGCACTGAACGAGATGCAAGACGTTTCAAACAAACGCAATGTGCAGCTGAACTCGCAGAGCAAAGGAAAAGGTCGCATACTTTGAACCTGCAGTGACACTGGTAACGAAAACACGTAGAGCCACAGAGTAGTGAACAAGGAACTCTGAAACTCTGATAAGCAGTAAAGGAAGGACACTCTTAGAAGCTGAAACTGTTATCCTGAAAGCATCCAGTATCTAGACTTTGTTCACAAACTTATGGTACACCCCAGCAGAAGCCTTAAGTGTAATGTACTCACCTACTTCCAATTAGTGACATTGACTTATCCATCACTCATAGGGAGAGAAACAAGTGTCACAGAATTCATCCAAGATCCAGAAAATAAGAAGGTAATCAGGCAACTATTGAGTGTCATCACAGAGGTCTTCGCCGAGTTGCCTGAGCACAGTGACTCAAAGACCAACGCTCCCGCCTAAAGCAGTCATTGACGAAGTGACCTACACGTTATTCCTTCGAATCATTGAGGAGTGCCCAGAACTTGTCGGGAGGACCACAGATACACTGACGTTCATCAGAGATCCCCGAAACAATCATTTTCTAAACCAGATACGGAGTAAACTAAATAATGTGGTAGCCATCCACGCAGCAGGCAGGTGCAAAGACTGCTCAAAGCAAAAGCGAGGCGTGTGATCGGGACCCAGCAAGGCGAAGCAAATGCCACTGTCCCCCTCAGACACGCAGCTAACCCACAATGTTCTAATTAGACTTGTTGCAGACTATCCAGAAATAGTGGGAAGACCTGCTGACGTTGACGTTGCAACGTTTCTCAGAGACCCAGTCAATTTCCTACACATGAAAACCCTTCTCCATGGAATCATGCTCCAGGTGGAGCTATCTAACTTCCAGCAAGAATACCTCAGGAGGTTCCAGTGAGACTTTCTGCCATGGGACAGATCCGGAGATAAGCAAAGAAACTGTTCATGACAGCAAAAAACCTTGTGATTGAGACTCTGCAAAACGAATAAATGTCCCTGTCCCCTGAGGACAACCTACTTGCCCACAATGTCCTCTTCGGCTTAGTAAATGACTTTCCGGAAATGGTAGTGAGTCCTGCCGAGGTTGACACCCTCACCTTCCTCAGAGACCCTGTCAACGCGAGAAAGATAGGAGCACTCTTCTATAGCATACAGCTACAAATGGAACTGTCCCGCTTTCAGCGGGAGTTTCTGAGAGAATTCCAGTGAAACTTTCGTTGAGGGACAGATCGAGAAGGCAAGGAATGATCCCACTGCAAAAAGACCGATGACCTAAGAGACAGAGAATCAGAGCTAATGTCACTGTCACCTGAAGACAGCAGAATTGCCTTCACAGTCTTCTTTCACCTCATTGAGAACTTCGCAGAAATAGTGGGTAGACCCATCACTGTCGAAGTGCCCACGTTTCTCTGTGTTCCAGCAAAGAATGCACAACTCAACAGACTCCTGAGAGCTATTGCATCACAGCTGAGAAGCAATCATGGACATCCACTTCTGAGAAGAGCCTTAGAAAGGAGAGATCCAAGATAAAACACTTTAGAAGACCCAGCCGGGGGCAGAGCAAGGAAACAAAGACACAGTTCTTCATGCTTCCAACGTAGAACGAATCGAAAGGGGATAAGTACATCCTGAACTTCTTTTCCTATTTTTCTTATTTTTCTCTGTTTTTCATCATCATCTCGAAGTGGAGTACATGGGGGAGAGAGAGAGACTTTTCAGCAACTCAACCTCGAAGAACGAGGCGAAAGGAGCAGAGCAACGAACTTCACTGCCGTGTTCACTTTTTTCAACCTTTTTCTTATTTTTTCCTACCTTCTCATATGTTCACTGTTATTTTTATTTTTGTTTTTATTTTTTCAATGTTTTATCTATGCGTGATGTGCAGCGAAGCCATCCTTTTATGGTGTCACTGCGAACAAATTCCTGCATGTCCTCAGGGCCAAGACGAATTGGGAAGGGGTCCTTGAAATGCGTTGGAAACACAAATGCATGAAGAATGTGATGTGCTAAAAACGGTAGTCTAACCATTTTCCATAGTCTAGCAAAGGATCTGTACTCTAGAGACTTCCGTCATCACTCGCAAGAGGGGGGACATTAAACTGAACCCGCCATTTTATTGTTTGCTGAACTTTTAAGTAACGAAAATCAAGATAAGAAAATAAATAAACTATTGACTATGGACTTATTCGAGATGGGGGCCCAAAACAGTAATTTAGTTGTGCCACCAGTGGAGGGGCGCCCCCTGTTTCCAGGAAGGAGATGCTGTAAGATGTCTTTGAAGGCCGTCATATGTATATGCATAGTGATTGTTGTAGTATTTTTGTCTCTAACTGTCAGAACTGCCTTTCTTATTGGTGCACGAAGCATCCCAATGTCCATGCTTCCACCAGGTAATGAACATCTGGGGCCCACAAAAGCACCCAGACCTTATATTGTCATCCCTGTTCCAAGAAAAACTGATGATAAACAAACAATTTACAATTGAATGTAATTAGCAGCAACATGTACACACTTGAAGGAATGAATGGTGAGAAAAGCTGGAGACAGGGTCAGCACGGAATGAATGATAACATAGCACTGTCCACGGCAAGCACCTATACACTGAATGCACACGAGCAAGGGCAAGTGTCAATGCCTACGCAACCACAGGCCGGAACAACCGAAAAAGAAAAGATACCTGTGAAACGAACAGCTCCAGAGAACAGAGAACCAAGGGAGCAACAAGACAGAGATGGCATGACAAAATCCCTCAAGAGGACAGAGGAAGCTACGAAAGAACTTACTGAGAAAACACGCGGTAGTCAAGTATGTGTTTTCCGCTCATACTAAGAGCCAAGAAACTACATGAGGAGCTGAGCAAGAAAACTGCAACAACTGTGATAACAAGTACGCCAGCTCCAACGGCAGAAGTAACTACCGAACCCACGGCACCGGCACGTGTTGGAAGGATGACTAGCCAATGGTGGTGGGAGGAGGTCCACAAGAGAATGCATGAGGGAAGGAAAAGAAATGCAAGACCTCCCCCTATTACTGCAGGGCAAGAAGTGAGACCTGCCCCACCAAGGATAACGCCCGAGAGACTGACTGAACGAAAGAGCAGTGCAGACGCATTCAGAGACATAGTGTTAGCCAATTACAGAAAAACTTTAAGAATCAAGAGAAGCCCATATGACTAAACGACTATCTGGATAGCACAGCCCATCTTGGAAACAACATATGGTACCAGCACATGAAGGAAGTTGGACGAAGGCAATCAGAAGGAGAATGTTTCGTCTGTGCACTCCTGCCATATAGCATGGGCAAGTCCAAAATCTTTGTTGCAGTAAAAGTTGACGTCCCCACAGTACACTGCATGTCACACGATGCAATGTGCAACACCAGAGGGCAGTTTATGGGAAGAGACGCCTCACTGATATGGGCTAATGAAAAAGACTTCCCAGATGAAGACGGTTTTGTCCAGGACATCAAAACAAGAAACAGGGCGCACACCAAGAATCACGTTATTAGATATGAAAACCCTGACGTCAAAGGATCAGGAATTAGATGGGAAATAAACCCAAGACTGAACGTCCAAGGAAAAACTGCAGAAGAGGCGCAAATCTGGAAGAACAGAGGCCAAATGCAGATCTGGGGATCAGCAGTCTCCCCAGATGGATGGGAAGAAGGAGTAGTAATCTGCCGAGCTTGGATGGTCCTTGGAGCCTGTAAAGAAGCAATAGAGAACTCTCAGAGACTATGCAGACCATTGTGGACAAAATTGATAAAGCTGTTGACATGGGTCGAAGACAGAGGAGGACCCTTGCAGATAGTACCGCTGGAAAACCCGAAACTGTGGTTTAGAAGTAATGGCACGAGGAAAATGGGGTAGAATCAAAACTGCGGACGAATATATGAAGCCCCAGGAATGACACAAGGAACCGCCGTCCTAATGGATCACTATTGGGCATGTGGGTCCAAGGCATATATAAGACTACATAGGAACTGGGGAGGCATATGCACACTGGTGAACGTCCACGTTCCTGCACTAGTGATCCCCAAAAGTGAACTGAATTTAGACAGCTTTCCGAAAGCAGATGCTCACCTGAGGAAAAGGAGGTCTGTAGAGCTGACATCCAGAATGAAGAGAGAAAACTACTTTTCTGCCAAATCGGAAGAGGCATTTCATGCGATTCCATACGAACACAGGCTGTTCAGCCTCACTTCAACAGTATTCACCACAATGCTCCTGCCACACATCCAAATTGGAGTGAATGCTAAATGGTTGCAGATAACCAGATGGGAGTTACTGCAGACCATCAACACCACAATAAAAGGATTCAATGCGATTAAAGAAGAGCTGAGAGCGGTTAGACTGATGACTCTTCAGAACAGATATGTGCTTGACATGATCACCACAATGGATGGCAGACATATTCAAGTTTCTGGGAGCCTTGCTAGCAATGGTGCTTCTAGGAGTCTGTGTTATCAAGATAATCATCACACAGTGCCATAAAACTGCAAAGAAGACCATTGGGATGAAAATTATGGTCGACGTCGAACCAGGCTGGAAGCCCAGAGACCTGACAGATGAGGAAATAAAGTACTTCGTGAAGGCCAGTGAATTTGCACCAGAGGGAACAAAATTCACTTATCCCAAGAAACGAAGATGGTATGAAGGCAAATGGATTTACTGCAGTCCAAATGGACAATGCCAGTTGATGACCTGGAACAAAGATGAGCATGTGAAAACAACAGGAAGCTTGAAAGGGGTGATAAAGATATGGACACCAAAATTGCATACTTTCACGCCTTCTTGTGTAAACCCAGGAGACGGTGAGCAAGAAGCTGAGGAATCAAAGAAACTGAATATAAAGGAGAAAGTAGGAGTGGTCGATGAACCGACCAGAGGGGGGAGTGTAGAGGAGGTCCCAGAGATGACCTGCACCCCTGCCCCCGTTGCGAGTTGCCAGTAAGGTACTCGCCGTGGTATGTGACGTACGAGGAACAGCTGAACCAACAAAGGGCGGCAATGGGCCATTGCCCTGTGAACATTAGAAGATCAATACTTGTTGAAATGCCCATAACCAGGCAACCCTGGGCAGCACGCTACCCAATCAGACAACCGTACCTGCCATTGGTACGAAACGACGAGTATTTATAGACTGTCCACGAGGAAACCCTGAAGGCCTTAATGGAAGGCCAATGGAAATAGACTAAGGGCCTAGGCAGCCCCGAGAACAACCAGAAGTGGCTACTGAAAGCTATGCATGCCAGTACCGACAACTGCAAGGAGAATTGTAATGGTTGAAGGGGAGAGACACTGTGAAAACGTATGAGAATGGTGCCATGAGACAAGACTGAGGCAACCGCCCTGCTGAATGTTTGTAAATAAGCTTGAAACGCAAGATGCTAAGTAATCGATACCACTTGCAATGTTTAAGTAGAAGAATAGAGTGGCATGCGCCAACTATATATGTCTACCTCAATACAGCACAATGTACACGTGCGACTCCATTTTGTTTGAGCAGAAGAAAGCCCAGGCGGCCCAGGCCCAACTGGCTGAGTTTCACATCTAGGTCAAAGCTGAGGAAAAGAGCGGGATCGAAACTTAACAAAGGATGGCTCATGACGGGGAAATCAAGGTCAACCAGAGAAGGGGAGGTGAGCATGAGCTCACAAGGCTCCAACTTCAGAGCACCCCAGCCCGCTCCTTAAGGTCAATGTCACGCATTCCACTCCCTATGGGGATCCCATTCCTCATCCCCGTGCCCCAAACACCCCTCGCCCTCTTGCCCGGTTCCGGGACTCACAGGTTTTCTCTTCGCCCCAGTGCCACGGCGCCGACTGCCACAAAGCCGGGGTCAGCATGCTCTTTGCCCGTGGAGACGTCTGCCCCCTTAGCGTCTTCCGTGGCGGCTGCTAGACCAACTTCTTCCGCGTCACATGACCGCCACCTTTCGCTCACTTGTTTCTGGACTACACTCACGTGATGCGCTCGCGGGTCATGTGACTGGGAGGAAATAGCAGCACCAGTATTTAAATGGCTCTGTTGCGGTGCTTCGCTGCTTCACAGCTGTTTCTTCGGATTCCTGTACGGCGCTACATACCTTTCGTTTCACCCCTTATTGGATCTTGACCTCGGATTTGTTTCACGGACTGGCAACGGATAACCCTTGGCTTTGGTACTTGCTTTTGGATCATTGTTACGACCACGGACTGCTTCACGGACTCCTACTACGTTCCACCCTTCTTGTGCGGATTCTGGCATCAGGTGTGCCTGGCACTTGCAACCTTGCTGGGATACAACCGCCACTCCACAGACACCTTTTGGTAAGACCGTTCCACTTACTTGTTGATTGGTTGTTGATTCTGTTTTGGTTTGACACTTAACCGATGTTTCCTTTACAGTGGTTCAGGGTTCCATGAGTACCGCAGTTCCGGAAAGAACAGCTCCCACCTGTGGCCTCAAAGGCGGCACAGAGAGTGACTTTGATTCTCTCTGTGCGGCACTTGTGGACAGAGGACTCTTCGGCTACACGACAGTCAAGACACAACAGACTGTGAAGCCATCCTGTCCTGTAGCTATGGAGGGAGCTGCGGATGACCCCTTGACCACTATGGTTCAGGCCATAACCGTGTTACGTGCAGACATGGCCGCAGCAAATACAGCCATTCACCAATGCTTGGATACCATCCAGAGTGCTAGACATCCTCTACCCTCAGATGCTGAATTTGGGGATACCCCACCAGGCCCCCCTCCCGTCCAACCTCCCGTTCCACCCATTCCTAACCCCATCCCCGTAGTACTGCCCTCTCCTTTTCCTTTGGCTGCCCCTGAGAGGTATCATGGGGATCCCGGCAAGTTCAGAACCTTCTTGAATCAATGCAAATTGCATTTTTTGTGTAGACCCATGGCTTTTCCAGACTCCACCTCTAAGGCAGCCTTTACTCTTTCTCATTTAGCAGGCACTGCCGCTGCCTGGGCCAATCCACTCCTGTAAAACGACAACCCATCCCTTTACGACTTTGATTTGTTGGTCACTGAGATGTCCCGAGTGTTTGATACACGCCATAAAGTTCAGTCCCGAGATCTGGAACTCCTGGACCTGGGGCAGGGTAGGGGGTCTTTGATCGAATACATCACTAAGTTCAATCAGCTTGCAGCCGAGACTTCCTGGCCTGAATCCAAAAAAGCTGTTGTGTATTATCGCGGCTTAAATAATGCCATGAAGGATGCCCTTGCGGTTGTTCCCTCTTTACCCACCTCTTACCATGATCTAGTCGATTTAACTCTGCAATTGGACGCCAGACGTTCTGAACGTAGGGCTGAGGCCGATTTCCTGCACACCACTGCCCCATCTCCTTCCACTTCGGCCCCCACAAACACCAGTTCCGAACCCATGCAAATCGGGGGCATCAGGAGCCCGATCACACCCATAGAAAGGGAACGTAGGAGGGTGGACAATGCTTGCTATTATTGTGGTCTACCTGCCCATTACGTGAAGGAGTGCCCCCGTCGCCCCAAGCTAAAACCATTGGGTTTTCGGAGTGCTTAACCCTAAGCTCGGGGACCGGGTTGAGCGCTCCTTGTCATACCCTGAACCCTGTGTTTGCTTTCGGCCGCATCAGACCCATATATGTGCATGCCATTCTACAACCCACACCTGACATCTCACTCCCAGTTACGATTATCATAGATTCCGGGGCTACAGGTAATTATATGGACATCACACTGGCCCAAACCCTGAACCTACCTCTTCTAGCCAAAGCCCGGCCAGAACCAGTACAGGCAGTGGATGGGACGGCTCTGGTTTCCGGACCAATCAAACAGCAGACCGCCCCGATGCTCTTGACCATACAGGCTATACACAGGGAGACCCTGAGTTTCGATCTCATCTCAATGCCCCAGTTCAATGTAATATTGGGAATACCTTAGCTACGGGAGCACAATCCCTTAATTGACTGGAAAGAGGGTTCGGTGCATTTCGAATCCGATCTCTGTCAACATTTCTGTCTAACCGCAGCCACCACTACTGAGTCACCCGCTCAAGCATTGGGGGTCATGGCTCAATTATCTATAGAGGATCCCGTTGTCCCCGCCACAGAACATCACACGGTTGGACTGGTCTCCACACTCATTCCAGCCCAATACCAAGACTATCTAGAAGTGTTCGACCATGGTTCATCAGAAGTTTTACCGCCACATCGCCCGTACGACTGTCCGATAGATCTGGTTCCGGACAGCACTATCCCCACAGGTCGTATCTACTCCTTGTCTTCTACTGAAGATCTAGCCCTCAAGGAATACATTCAAAAGTCCCTCCGTCTGGACCAGATACGTCCTTCGACATCCCCGGCAGCGAGTCCCATTTTCTTTGTCCCCAAGAAGGAGGGTGATTTACGGCCTTGTGTGGACTACCGCAGACTCAATGTAATCACCAAGAAAGACCGCTACCCCATTCCACTAATCACGCCCCTCTTGGACCGTCTCACACATGCCCCGGTTTTTACCAAATTAGACCTCCGTGGTGCCTACAATGTGGTTCGTGTGCATTCCGGGGACGAATAGAAGACCGCTTTTTGTACTCGCTATGGCTTGTATGAGTATACGGTCATGCCGTTCGGTTTGTGCAACGCTCCGGCCACGTTCCAGAGGTTCATGAACGATATCTTCTCTGACGTCCTGGATGTATTTGTAGTGGTCTACTTGGATGACATCCTGATATTCTCCCAGACCATGAAGGACCATGTACAGCACGTCAGAGAAGTGTTGTCTCATCTACGGACGCACTCTTTGTTTGCCAAACCCGAGAAGTGCCAGTTCCATGCCGACTCATCTGGAGGGCTAGCAATGAACAATTCCAAGATTCGCGCAGTGCTGGATTGGCTGGTCCCCGATTCATTAAAGGCGCTCCAGTCTTTCCTTGGTTTCGCTAACTTTTACAGGCGATTTATCTCCAGGTTTTCTTCTTTGGTGGCTCCCCTCACTTCCCTGACTAGCCCTCGCACACCTTTTCTATGGACGGACACACATCAACAGGCCTTCGAGGCTTTAAAGACAGCATTCACTACTGGCCCCATCTTGCAGCACCCAGACCCAGAACTGCCATTCATAGCGGAAGCTGATGCTTCATCCTTTGCCCTAGGTGCTGTATTGTCACAGACTTGCCCTACCTCTGGTCGCCTTCACCCTGTGGCCTTCCATTCCTGTAAATTCACAGATGCCGAATCCCACTATACCGTGACTGAAAAGGAACTACTGGCGGTCATGGACGCCCTTCCGCGTTTGGAGGCATCACCTCTTGGGTGCTAAGCACCGTGTCACGGTTTATTCTGATCACCAGAACTTACAAGACCTGGCATCTCTGAAGTGTATCAACAGCAGGCAGGTCAGGTGGCATCTCTTCTTTGCGACCTTCGACTTTGTGATCAAACATCGCCCGGGTAATACCCATGGCAAAGCCGATGCCTTATCGCATTCCCCTGGGGGGGGTGGCCTTGCCGACGTTTCCAGACACCCTTCTGGACGTCGGCAGGGTGGTTTGTTTGTGTACTCCAACCCTGCCCTTACTTGACGGGATACGGGATTGGGTTACTTCACATCCAGGCCAGTTGTCCGATTGGGATTTGGTGGTTCACAATGGTCTCCCCTTTGTTTCTGATCGTCTATTCATGCCCACGGTAGACACCCGCAACATGGCCTTGGAATGGTCTCACGACGCCCCGGTTCATGGTCATCCTGGTCAGAAATGCACTTTGGCGCTGCTGAGAAGGTGGTGCTGGTGGCTGTCTATGAGAAAGGATGTTGAATCTTACCTTAACGCATGTGCGGTGTGCGCACAGTGTAAGCATCGTAGGGGTCTCCCTGTGGGTCTCTTGCTTCCTTTACCTGTCCCTCCCAAACCGTGGCACACCTTGACCATGGATTTTGTCACTGACCTACCCCGGATCCGGGGCTTCGATACCTTGTGGGTGGTCATTGATTTCTTTTTTCTAAAATGGCTCGTTTTATCCCTTGTAAGGGCATCCCTTCGGCACCTACACTGGCCCGGTTGTTCTTCGAGAATGTTTTTTGTCTTTTCGGGCTTCCCTCGGTTCTCGTCTCGGACAGGGGTTCGCAGTTCACGTCGCGTTTCTGGCGGGCCCTGACTAGGTTGCTCGGAATGGACGTCCGTTCCTCTTCAGCATATCACCCTGAGATGGACGGTCAGACCGAGCGACTGAACCAGACGCTGGAGCAGTATTTACGTTGTCTGACCCTACAGCTGCAGTCTTCCTGGTTGAGCGTACTGCATCTTGCGGAATTCGCGTACAACAACGCTGTCCATTCTTCCACTGGCTTCTTCCCGTTCTACGTACTTTATGGTCAGCACCCTCATGTTCTGCCCTTCACGGATTTGCCTACTTCTGCCAATCCAGTTGCCCTTGCATGTGTTAGGGACCTGGCCTCCGTCCACGCTCGGGTGTCGACTCATCTTGTCGAGGCCCAGGCGTCTATGAAGGCGCAGGAGGACAGGAAACGGGTGATGGCCCCGTTGTATACTGTGGGATCCCGCGTTTGGTTATCCACCCAACATCTGCACTTGGTGGGTTGTCGCAAGCTTCTACCTCGCTTTGTGGGTCCCTATACGATCACTCGTGTTATCAACCCTATGTCTTATCGACTTGCTCTCCCGGGTTCCTGGCGACTTCACCCTGTTTTCCACGTTTCTCTGCACAAGCCTTGTCCCGCTCCCAAACGGCATCGCTCTCCTGGGGCCCCGGTGGCTCTATCCACTCTGGATGTTTTTGAGGTCTCTGCCATTCTGGGTTCCCGTATCTCTAGGGGGTGTCTCCAGTACCTTGTAGATTGGTCCGGGTATGGCCCCGAGGAGCGGTCCTGTGTCCCGGCTACTGATGTCCAGGCTCCCCGTTTGGTGGCACGATTCCATAGGGACCATCCCTCGTGCCCACGGGGTCGTGGGCCTTTGGCGGGGGCTCTGTCACGCATTCCACTCCCTCTGGGGATCCCATTCCTCATCCCCGTGCCCCGAACACCCCTCGCCCTCTTGCCCGGTTCCGGGACTCACAGGTTTTCTCTTCGCCCCAGTTGCCACGGCGCCGACTGCCACAAAGCCGGGGTCGGCATGCTCTTTGCCCGCGGAGACGTCTGCCCCCTTGGCATCTTCCGTGGCGGCTGCTAGACCGACTTCTTCCACGTCACATGACCGCCGCCTTTCCCTCGCGTGTTTCTGGACTACACTCACGTGATGCGCTCGCAGGTCATGTGACCGGGAGGAAATAGCAGCGCCAGTATTTAAACGGCTCTGTTGCGGTGCTTCGGTTCTTCACAGCTGTTTCTTCGGATTCCTGTACGGCGCTACATACCTTTCGTTTCACCCCTTATTGGATCTTGACCTCGGATTTGTTTCACGGACTGGCAACGGATAACCCTTGGCTTTGGTACTTGCTTTTGGATCATTGTTACGACCATGGACTGCTTCACGGACTCCTACTACGTTCCGCCCTTCTTGTGCGGATTCTGGCATCAGGTGGGCCTGGCACTTGCAACCTTGCTGGGATACTTACATACTGAAAGAACTGCCTTGCTGGGTCTCGGAACCTCCCCCATAGGTACAACCGCCACTCCACAGACACCTTTTGGTAAGACCGTTCCACTTACTTGTTGATTGGTTGTTGATTCTGTTTTGGCTTGACACTTAACCGGTGTTTCCTTTACAGTGGTTCGGGGTTCCACGAGTACCGCAGTTCCGTAAAGAACATCTCCCACCTGTGGCCTCAAAGGCGGCACAGAGAGTGACTTTGATTCTCTCTGTGCGGCACTTGTGGACAGAGGACTCTTCGGCTACATGACAGTCAAGACACAACAGTCAAGATAAGAGAGGCCCATGCAGGTGGCCAAGCGGACACAGAATCAAATGCACAAAAAGACTAAGAACTGAAGTAGATTCACGGTGGACCAACACGTGACCAGACAGGCGCGAAGATGTACCACCGCCTGATGTCATCCAGAACCAGAGGGTGCCATAACTTTTCCTGATAAGAGACTTCAGATCCGAGGCCATACCCAGCCAACTAATTGACACATAGCCCTAAACCACTGATTGATGGAAGGGAGGCAGGGTGAATCTTGGTTGATCTTGAGGACATCTTGCTTGATCTCTCTTCTGCCTTTGACAGAGTCAACCATGCCATCCTGCTCAACCGTCTCCGTGATAACCTGGGAATCACTGGTCAGGCTCAGGCGTGGCTGACTTCTTTCCTCTCTGACCGACCCTCCCAGGTCCAACTTGGGTCCTTCCTCTCGGATACCTTTCTCTCTACCTGTGGTTTCCCCCAGGGATCTAACCTCTCTCCCTGGCTGTTCAACCAATATCTGGCACCTCTTGCCCACCGCATCGCCACTCTCTGCCCAAATTTCCAGTGCTATGCGAATGATACCCAGCTCATTTTCAGGCTCCCCTCAGCCTGCTCCTCTCCTTCCCTCATCTCTGACTGTCTTTCAGCTATCCAGGAATGGTGTGCCGCCAATGACCTCTGCCTTAATGCCAGTAAGATCGAGATTCTACTCATCGGCACACCCACTCCCTCCTTCCCTGCAGCTCTCTGGCTGGCCTCTCTTGGCCCTCTTCCTGCTCCCACCTGCAAGGCTAAAAACCTCGGGGTCATCTTCGATTCCACTGTCTCCTTCTCTCCTCACATCTCTGACGTCTCTAAGAAGTCACACTACCAGTTGCACCTCCTCAGAGGTATTCTTCCTTTCCTCTCCTTCCCCCAGAAGCTCACTGTCTCCAGAGCCCTGGTTCTCTCTAGACTGGACTATTGTAACAGTCTCTATCTTAATCTGCCTGCCTATACTCTCCGCCCTCTTCAACTTATCCAGAACAGGACTACGAGACTTATCCTTGGCCTCAGGCCCAGGGATCGTATCTCTCCAGGACTGAAATGCCTGCACTGGCTCCCAGTGGCTGCGAGGATGAAGTTCAAAACCCTCTGCATTGTCCACAGGGCTTTCTGGAGCCTGGGGCCGCATTACCTTCAACTCTCTCTTCCCAAATATCTTCCTTCTCGAGCTCTTCGCTCATCTGCCTCCAACTCCCTCAGGGTCAGTCACTTCTCCAAGCAACGAGTTGGTGGTAGATCTCTCTCTTAAGCAGGGGCCTCCCTCTGGAACAGCCTTCCTGCCTCTCTGAAACTTGCAGAGAACCATCTCCGGTTCCGGAAGCACCTCAAAACCCTCCTCTTTGCCTCCGCTTTCTCTCCTTCTCTCCCCTGCTGAACTCCTAGTTGAAACTGCACTGGTTTACCTGGCCACCCCTCTCTGTTCTTGTGCCCAGGCCCTGCCAGCTGCACACCAGCACTGCCTCCCTGGCAACCCCTTGGACTGTTTCTGCATCCCCACAGTCCCCCTACCAGCACTTATGCCTGCACTTACCCCGCACTTGCCACCAGCTCGCCGTTTAATTCTCTTATTTATTCTACTATCCTTGTACTGCACTTTCCCCTCTGCCCTTCCTCACGCACTTTCCCTCTCCCTCCTTCCCTGCACTTGCGCGATTTGAATGACACCTGGCCTAGTAAGATGGTTGTCTGTCCTCCCTTGTTCCCCCTCCCTTGCCTCGTCGCGCCTTGAAACACTTGTGTATAGGCGCGTTATATATGCCATATCTTATCATATCATATCAATGAATAATTAGCCTGTGGGTCCAAGGTTAAAATCCTGAGAAGATAACTTGTAATTTAAAGTACCTGCTTTTGCAGTGTGTCTTTAAGCTGATAATCGCAGTTCCAGAATCCAGCAGTGATAAATGTGCCTTCAACTCGGAATAGGATGTCGTATCCACAGTTTTGAGCGGCGCCTCTAACCACTCAATGGAAATGCAGCTTAGCTTATTTGATTGATTATACGTTGTGTGCCCAATACCACCTCACATCTGTGCGAGAGTGTTGTAAGGCAATTCTCAGAAGAAGCTACAATACATTTAATGGGCCAGGACTATCACCTCTCAACAATGTTGCTATGCTTTACACTTAATGCCGTCAGAGAGCATTTTTCAGTTGGCATGCTACATATTTAATGGGACTATACAGCACTTGTCCAGAGGGCTGCTATATTTCTAAATTAATCGTACTGATACTTCTCACCGGTACTTCTATAGTTGTACTCAGTACTGGCCTGCCCTTCACTCGATGGCTACTACTGATTTAATTAGACAACCCTGAATCTCGCCTGCAGTTTCTCTCTATTATCCATTTAATGTTTCATGGAATGTTGCGCAGAGATCCCACAAAAGATGTGCACTGAGAACGAAACTGCGCAGCCTGCGTGCAGAAGTTTCCCTGTGCGCTCTGCGTATTCATGGAATTGTTTGCGCAAAGTGCCCATATCCGCAAGTCGAGGCCCGAAATCTCCCGAAACGCCCCAGCACAAAGCAAAAACAGTCAGAAACAGCCATTTGCGTGCTCCCCGGGTGTGAATACATGCACACCGAAAACAGTGCGTTGGGTCCTCTGCAAGCAGGCCTGCATCTCGGGGACCCTTCGCAGTGTCCCTCATAACTGTTACCGGCATCCTGACAACATGCATACAATTAATTGTAACTCTGTTAAAACTCGGAAAATGTGCACACGAACCCCATAAACCATTCCTGCCCCCCTCTACACTGCATATGTGCACCCATAAGTAAGAGCGGAACCCCGGCTGCATGCATGCACCCCTAAATCCAACACTAGATCTTACCGCTGTGCAGTTAATCCTATGCAATAGTGTGTGTATGCCTGCCTTCGGGTGGCAGATAGTATGAGGGCTTTGCATGGACATTTCCCAGCCGGGACGTTGCACGGTCGGATCCCTGAATACGTATTGTTCCATGCAATAGTGGTCGTGCGATGGGCTCCCTGCGAGCCATTCCTCGTAATGCCCACATTTTCCTATGTTCTTCCTAATTTTTTGAGTTAGGCCCCTTCCCTGCCCTCTGCGCAAGCCACGGCCACGCTCCGCGTGGTATATTGTGCCAGACATTCGGATGCTCGTACAGACATCCTGAGCCTGCGCGAAGTCCCTGCAAAGTACGGAAAAGTGTGGTGCAGTCGATTCCATGATTCGATAAACAAGATTTTGCACGGAGTTTGGCGCGCAAGGTACTGATTTACCGCTCAAATCATTCCATGAATCAGACCTTTAATGGCAAAGAACCAGCATGTCTCAGCAAGGCTACTGCACCTTTTAATAACAGTACTGGCACTTGCAGCAGGGTCGCTTTTTGTTTGAGGTTAGAGAATCTGGATTGTTCAGCTGGGCTGCTTTACTTTCAATAGTACAGTGCACTGCTAATTTTCGTGTTTTACCCCAGATTCCAAGTCCCCATAAACCCCCTGAGCCAGTATGAAGCACACAGGTACCAGATACACACCATACCTTTCACAGCCCTTCTACTATTCCAGGAATTCACTGACACTACTCATATCTATGTGTCACAGCAGGCAGAGTACTCTTTCGCCTCTGGTATCATGCACTGTTATCAGAAGGAGAGAGGTATTGTTATTCCACGATGCTCTGCAAACATTTTACTTTGACCTTCCTCTTAGTATCAGATGACGTGCACTTTAAGATGAACTTCCTATTAAATTGCATGTCCTTATATGACTGATGAGGTTTACTACCAGCCATGGGCAAAAGCATATGGAATTATAGATGAGTAACTATCAACCACAGGGATATATTCCACCCAGAGATTCAGAGTGACATCTGATAAAACATGAGAGCACAGCTAGGCTAAATCCAGCCCTTTATGTATAAATTATATGTTGTGTGTGGCCACTGTGGCCCCTTTTCCCTCCCTCTGCTGTTCGTCACGAACTAGCATTGCATAGGAGGGGGAGGGAAGGCGGTATAATTGGGCTGCCCACTACATAAAGACCACCCATTTCCCTCTCCCCTCAGCAACCCCAAAAACACAAAGTATACCAGGAAGAGCAAATGCTTTAGCCACCTAAGGGGATGTCATAGCAGTGGATTATGAACTCCATTATCCAATGCCATGATGTCACAGCGGGAGGATACGACATTCAGAAACGGGTTGCTGCGGAAGACACACAAACGCTATTATTTACCTTCTATTATCACCTAAAACTCTGCGTATTATACAACGTATTTGGCGTAATGAGCCTGGGTGGGGCAGAATCTGAGAAAATCAGCATATTACCAAGAGGCGGTCCCTGGGTGAGGCTGGTGTTCTAAGGAAGAGAGAGTTTCCGGCCTCATTTGAAATGGTTGTAGGAGGAAATGGATGCGTAAAAGTGAGGTGTAATGCTTTTATGCCTCCATTTTCTTCTGTGCCCCATTTTGCAGCAGTGACAATGTGAAGGAGGGCCTTGCAGCGGAAATAAGATCTCCACCATGCTGACATTCTCCGTCTTGTCAGTGCATTCCATTTTACACCTGCATGAGATTTTCATGCAGTGGTAAAATGAATTGATTCCTGTGGAATCCACCTCAGTTTTGCACCTGCTTAAAACCAGGCGGATTTCATAGCAATTCTTCAATAAATGCTGCTTTTAAAGCATAATTTGCAAGCAGTATTTAGTTCTTCACAAGACAAAGAGGAAAACTAAAGATTGAAAGGGAATACACCTCTTTTTACTCCTTAGTGTTCCACTCCGCCTTGTGAAGTTTAACATCCCATTTAACGTTTAACGTTCCTACAGCACTTAAGTGTAAACCTTGGTGGCCCCCTGCATGCAGGTTGCTTTTCATGCAAAGTGACCGCCTTAGTGGCTTAGAGTATTTTCAAGAGTACAGTTCAAAGTGAGTTTGGGTCTTGGTGCAGAGCCCCGCATGGGTCTGAGCATATCATATATTGCACCACAAAAACAATACATTTTCGGTTTTCAGTTTTGCGATTTTATTAAAACATTCTTTTATTTATTTTATTTATTTATTGTACGTTTGTTAGGCGCTTATACATCAAGAAATTGTGTTTCAAAGCACCTACGGGACGAAGGGGAGGGAACATGGGAACAAAGGCAAATAGAATAAACTGATGAACAGGAAAGGGGCGGTCCTATTAGGCCTTGTGAGCATACAGAACGCGCAGGTGCAGGGAGCGCGAGAAGGGACAGGGAAGAGGGTAAGTGCTAGGAGTTCCACAGAGGGAAGTGTCAAGGAGTCAGATGTGTGCAACAGTAAGTGCCTGGCAGAGATCATTTGGCACAGAGTGATCACCTGCCAATAATAAGTGCAGGCCTTTGAGAAGCCAATGGGTTCCCACAGGCAAGTGCTGGGATGGGGCAGAATGCTGAGGGCAATTGGGCGGAAGGCCGGTACCCAGAAGGACACATAAGGTCCCAGGCCACCAATGTCAGCGACTGTGGGGTATTAGCACGGGAGTGAGAGGGGGGAGGAGGAGGTGAAGAGCAAAGTCTTGAGGAGCTTCCGGAATTTGAGGAGATCTGGCTCAAAATGGAGAGGGAGTGGGAGGCTGTCACAGAGGAGGGAGTCAGCCGAGGAGAGAGATCTGCCACCAGCTCGCTGCTTAGAAAAGAGCCTGATATGCAGCGTGCTGAAGCCAAAGGAGCGTAAAGATCTGGAAGGAAAGAATTTGGTGAGAGCAAGTTCTAGATAGATTGGTCCTCGGCACCAGACAGCCTTATTGATGATGCAGAGCGATTTGAATTTGATCCTTGCAGCAACCGGGAGCCTGCACAGGGATTGGAGGGCTGGAAAGATATGGTCCCAATGCTTGAGGCCAAGGATAAGTCTTGCAGCCCTGTTCTGGATGAGCTTGAGGGGGTGGAAAGATGGAGCCGGTATATTAAGGAAGAGGCTGTTGCAGTTGTCCAGCCTAGAAAGTACTAGAGCTCTAGAGACATTGAGCTTCTGTGGAAAAGTGAGGAAATGAAGGATACCTCTGAGGAGGTGGAGTTGAAAATGGGCCTTCTTGGCAAGGTCCGGGATGTGAGGGAGGAAAGAGAGAAGTTGAAGATGACTCCAGGGTTTCTGGCTTCAGATGCAGGAGAAGGGTGAGCACCATACAGGGTGACCAGAGTGAAGGGAGGAAAGAGGGAGTGGGAGTCCTAATAGGAAGGATCTGAATCTTGCTGACATTGAGACGGAAATCATTGGAGGCACACCAGGACTGGATTGCAGATCACTGGGAGTGAGGAGAGAAAGTGGAGATAAGGTGAGCAAGATGTTAAAGATCCAGCGTGAGAGGTTAGAGCACTGGGGAATGCATCAGGTGGAAATAGAGGTTGGAGAGGAGAAAGAGCCCAGGATGACCTGGGAGGGATGGTCAGTGAAGAAGGAGGTCAGCCAGTCCAGTGCCCGCTCTGAGATAGTAAGAGTATCATGGAGTCATTTTATGAGGATGAAGTGGTTGATCGTATCAAATGCAGCGGAAAGATCAAGTAGAATGAGAACAGCGGGAGAGTTAGTGTCAAGAGATGAAAGCAGTTCTTGATGGGTGTTCAAAATAGTAGTTTCCGTGCTTCTGGATGCTCGGAATACATATTAATGGTTGGGTAGGCAACCAACAAGCTCAGTATGCTGGGCCAGTTGGGGGAAGACCAGCTTCTCCAGGAGTTTCCCAAGGGAGGGAGTGATAGAGATGGCGTGGTAGTTCGCTGGACACACAGGGTCGACAGTAGGCTTTTTCAGGAGGGGGCACACAAGTGAGTGCTTGAGGGGAAAGAGCCAGTAGCAAGAGAGGGATTGCAGAAATCATCAAGTGCAGGTGCAAGGGAGACTATGTTGTCCTCAATAGTTCTGGAAGAACAAGGGGAGACCTGTTTGGAGATTAGCAATTTACTATGTAAAAAATCTATGACATGTTTTGGATATCTTATGATACATTTTTGTGGTACACACACATGTATTCAGAATGTTTACGGCTTGTGCTTTCAATTTAGTGGTAGACTGGAGCACTGGAATGCCAGAATGCTTCTGGGGCAGATTATTCTCACCCTCCTCCGCCAGGTCCTGAGCGCCACTATTCAGCCCATTTACATCAGCAAGAGGGGCCCTAAAGTACAGGCACTCAAAAGGCCAAAATACACCACCAAAGTCGTTTTTTCAAAATGTATCAGGAGACCCCAAATCCTACACACTCTTCAGCTGAAGGAGTTTGGTTCTTTTCTACACCCGCTGGTTAAGTACAAACAGGTTTATTTATCTTTGTTGTACCAAAGAATTTGGTACAATGACAGTGATTTCCCCCAAGTGATTACTCCCACTCTTAAAACCTTTCCAGCACCACGCCCCATCCCCACCCCATCATCTGCCCACTTCCACACCCCACCCACCTGAGACGTTTTTCGTAAAATCTTTGCCAACAGGACCCAGGAAGTTCCGATAAGAAGTTGCCTATTCCCTTAAGCCTATGGCCCTGCTCACATCTACTCTAAGCTTTCTAAAAATCATTTCATATTTCTTCTTTCTATTCTGCTCTATTAGAGTAAAAGTGAGGCGTAAAGTGTGCATACCATGGTTTTATTACCCACATTCACACTCTGGCTCTTGCAAAATGACCCAGTAATGCCGATTCAGGAGGATTTTGCTTTTTTGGTCAGGTGGAGCGGGGTCTCTGGTCATATCTTATATCTACTTTTGCCCCATCCACTCCATTGACAAAAGAAATGTATGAACGGCAGACTTGCTGTCATCTTCATGCTGGTGTTCATGCTTTGGAATCCATTCTGACTGCCTCCCGCAGCTGTTAATTGCAAGAGCCATTTACACATTTTCCAACACATCGTGGAAAACAGAGGCATACAGGGCAAATTGCCTCTTTCTACACTTTTCTGTTTCTATTAGACATGCTTAAAATTGCACTGAAGACCACTTTCAACGAAATGGAAATGTAGGTGGGCCAGCCCATGCAGTTTACTCTTGCAAATAAAATGACACCCCACACATGACATCACACATGCCCCCATGAATTAGTACAACCAGCCCCCCTCACCTCTGATGCCACGCCCAGGCAGCTCCTTCAGGTCCTGACACCACCCACCAGCTGCCTTCACTTCCGACACTAGTCCCAGGCAGCCACACAGGTCCTCACACCCACCAGCCCCCCTCACCTTTGACACCACCCCAGACTGGCCCTGCCACATAATACCCCTGCCAGTCCAATGTTGACCAACAACTTACCTCAACTCCACTGGCCTCCCACCAACATAAAGCACACTGGCCACACCTCCATCCATAGAACTAACAACTGTGGGCACTGATGCAGAATCCATGTCTGTAGCTCATCACAGGACTCCCTGACACATCACAACCAGTGGCACAGCAACAGGACAGCAGAACGTAGCAGCAGCTACTCAGTGAAAGTACCATGTACATGTGACACAGTAAAGCAATATAATGCAATGTGACATATCATTGGGCCCATGTGCCATTGCAATGGCTTCAAAGTGCCGTAGTTGAATGACTGAGGAGGGCACAAGTCCAAGACATCGCTGATAGGACAGAGTCACATGTAATGTGAGTGCATAGTCGCAAGCAACAATCAGTGAATGAAGGGACTCAGGTAGGAAAGCATAGCATTCCAGGGGCCTGCAACTAACACAAGTTGAACGGGCATGTGTTGGGGTGATACGAAGGAAATCGGAGAGTGTGTGAGCTAAGCAGATGGATGATGTGTACAGCCAGATATAAACAAATTGACATGTGATGATGAAGCATTCCAGTTGGAGATGTGCAGCATGACATGAGAGCATCCATTGGCTGGTAGCTGATGAGTGTAGGTGGGTGGCCACAGTTAGGCCCCCAACCCTTGTGACAGTCACAGAACAAATGCATAATAAAATAAAAGTGAACCAAATGCAGCACATGAACAAAGAGACAACTGTGTGATGAACAAATAGAAAACTGTATTAGCAATATTTACAATATGATAAAAAAATGATGTGGAAGGGGGAAATGCCCAAGGGTAAAAATGTAAAAGAAAAGTGCAAAAATCAAAACAACACAATTAACTATATTACATAGGCAGCAGGCTCAATGGTCTTTTATGACATCCTCCAGGGCACAGTAACATTCATTGTCCACCACTTGGAGGTGGGCTGGCAACCGGTCCTGGATGGCTTGCATGCTCTCCCTTAACCTCCACACCTCCTCCTCCGCATCCCTGCAAGCCTCCTCCAGTATGGCACCTACCTCAGTGTCCTTCCCTCCACCGCCTCTGCCCTTGCCCGAGCAACCAGTGCCATCCGCACCTGCTGCCGCTCCACCATCTGCTGCATTCTAAAGTCCATCTTCAGTCACACCAATTCACCTAAGTGCCTGCGCTCCTCCTGCCAGGTGACTGTATGTTGCTGTCTTGCTTGCTTGCTCGATGTTGATGGTCCCTGTGAGGATTGCTTCTAGCCACTCCTATAGTGCTGTTGCCTGGCCAAGTGCACACTGCGCAAGCACCCCCTACCGTCTGGATTTTAAACCACAGGGGGGTACAGTACCAGCACTGTTCTGATGTTCCAGCTGTCCCACTGATGCATGTTCCTGTGCAGGCGCTTCGACAGGCACAGTGCCCACCACCTCTGTACTTGCCAGGACTTCCACCTGAGGCAGGGACCTGCTGACCACCAGACTGGGCGTTGTGGGTGGGAATGGAGTAGAGGGGACTGTGATGGAAACTGGCAAGGAAGGCCCCCCAGAGGATGACTGGGGCACAGAGGGGGCAGTGGAGGAGGGGGCAACTGAATGTGCCAGTGCACAGAGACCACCCGAGAGCAGCGCACGTGCCAACTGGCCCAGGTAGAGGGTCATCGATTTGTAATGCTGTGAGTGCTCGGAACGCAAAGCTCTCACATCATCACGAATCGAGCCCATCTGCCGTGCAATCCCAGTCAGAAGGTCGTGTCTCATCATGATTCCTGTGGCCCCAAGGTGAGGCATGGTCTGGGTGAAGGCATCTACAATGGTGGCCATCGCTGCATCAGATGGAGCAGGGACAGGAGGTTGGACAGCTCCCTCCACAGTGCACTGCACATCGTCCTGTCCCTGGCCCATGGATGCAGCCTGAACATCCTCTTGGTTGCCCCCACCCGACCCTGTGCGCTGGCCTTTACCTGCCTCCTCCACCACCTCCTCCATCTCACTGAATGACTCCAGAGAGCCTTCTTCCCTGGATGGCCACTCTGTTTCTGCACCCTGGCCCACAGCTACTGAAGAGTCCCCCACCACAGAAACCTCCTGGAACGTGCCCCCAGCAGCTCTGCCTGATGGAACTTGCGCTGCTCCCGTCAACTCACCCTCAGATGATGTGGACTCAAGTCCGGCTGGCTGAGGTGTGCACTTAGGTCTGGTGGTTCTGTCCCTGCCCTTCTGCTCCACAGCAAGGCCTCTGCTCTCTTCACGAGTTGCAGCAACTGTGGAAAATTAGGACCAAAAAGCAATGACATCAGTAACAATCATCAATGGATGTGTGCCATATACAAAGTAAACATGACTAATCATGCAGAATGTACCAGCCATGAACTGACACACACACAGTGCGCACACACACATGTACGTGCCCAGGCAAACTGCAATGCAAATGCTGCATGAGTGTAGTGTGAATGCCCAATCGCAGTCACAACACATGCACATGTCAACAAACCAGTGGTCGAAGTGAGCGGGAGCAGTCGGGAGCAGTGCTTCTCTACTTTTTTAAATTACCTTTTACAGCTCCAATACTTTTATTTTAAAAAGAAACTGTTCTGGAATGGTTTTGTTTTAAAATAAAAGTGTAGGACGACGTTGCAGCTTGCACTTTCAGTGCACTGCACTGAACGTCCCCTTAAACAGCAGGTGCAAGTGTTTGGGGGTTTGTATTGTGTGTGGGAGGGGGCGTGGTGATGGGGTTTGTGGGGAGTGGGTGCTGGCCAGCAGGGAACATAGTTCCACTACTTCTTTTCGTACACTTCGACCACTGCAACAAACCACATTGTACAGTGGCCAACAACACATCACCAAAAACAGGCAACGCCACCATACCAATGGCCAACCAAATAAGAATGACATGCAATCATATGCATGGGAACAGCACCCCAGGGCACCTGCCCACACAATCACACTCACCAATGTGCACATGCAACAGCATGGCCTGCAAGCAAGCCCCATGTACCAGCACACATATCTGTGTACAAATTGCACATGTCGGGTGGCCAAGCATACAAATATTGTGTGTACACACATACAGTTGTCTTACAAATGCAGTGGGATGAGAGGTCACATTCCAGTACCAGAGACGTCAATGCATGAACTCCCCATATGGACTTGTACATCATGCTCAACACTCACATGCCCACAAAAAAGCATGTCCACATCTGTCATGTCCAAGAAGATGCTCTATGCTGACACACGGCATGTGCCCAAGTACAACAAGCCTTTCATGTGCAATCTGCCAATACTCACGCACATGCCAGTATACGTCTGACTCTGCAAATGACCAGCATTGGCATGAGGCAGCAATCAGCTGCGTCTCACACCACTAACAAGCTGCAAACAGGATATGGCATCTGCAAACATGCAAGCCACACATACACCGTAGAGCATCGTCCCACATGGGTACTCACCAGCAACATCCGGACAACTTCTCCAAGCCAAAAACTGCGAGTGGAGGTCTGGATAGAACCTCTCAAGTATCCGCAGCACTATCTGGGTTTATCAGTGGCAGACAGCACGGTACACCTCCATGGTGGGTTCCCTGTCAAGGGCTGCCACCACCTTGGAATAGCTACAGGTTTTGAGGTCATCCCAATATTTCCAGACCATGTTCCTGGGGCGGACTGCCACACCCTCTGCTTTTGATGGCAGCCATGATCTCGTCCCAGATTCCCAGCCTTGCGTCATTGCCCAGCTGTGTAGCTGGGTTGAAGAGGGCATCATAGGCACCCAGGAGCCGTACCACTAGAATGCCAACTTCAGTGGAGGTGAAGTTGGCAGCCCTCTCCCTCGACGTGGGGTGCAGCACTCCTCAGAGGACATAGATGGGGCAGATATGGCACCCCCGAGTCAGTTATGGCTTTCCTGGGTAGGTGCTGTGGAGCTTTGGTGGTGTTGGCAGAGGTGGAAGTCCCGGCAGGCACAGCAGAGGGGGTCGCAGGCCCAACACAGGATTCCAGGCAAAAGTGTGATAGCCGGAACACCAAGACAGTGCTGGTTGTAGGCAGGCACTCACGCTCGAACAGGCAGCAGAAGTATAGGAGTGAGTGAGGCAAACCAGGGCCAGAGGAGGCAAAAACAGCAGTACGAAGGCAGGAGGAACAGTGGTGTGTGTCTTGCATCCACAGCAACCGATAGCAGATTAAAGGCCCTTAACACGTAGGTTACATCCTGCGTGCAGTGACACAGCACACCTATGCCACTCATGGCAATGATGGGATGATATAAGGCGTGCAGCGCGCATTACTGGTTGTGCGCGCATAGGTTACGATCCGGCCGAGGTTCGCAGACATATTTTGTGGTGCTACGTATTCCGTTTCTTTCTGGTAATATGTACTGCATTTTGTTTCAGGGGGTTGCCTCCGCGCATATGCGCATGTTTTGTTAACTTTATGAGGCCTACGGTGTGTCGTGTATGCAATTTTTGAATCTCTGGGTGCCTCTGCGTATCGCATACTGCTTTTCTTTACTTTTAAGAAGCTTTATGGGTATCGCGTAGACAATTTCTGAGTCTCTGCATGCCTCTGCTTATCGTATGCTGCTATTTTCACTTTCCTGAGGCTTTCCGGTATCGCGTATGCATTTCTGAGTCTCTGGGTGCCTCTGCGTATCATGTACCATATTATTTTCATTTTGGGGTACATTGTAGTCTTGCTGGACCACAATTTACGTAAGACATCATGTAGACTGTTCCCTTACTAATATTGCCCAGGACAATAACTTGGTGTGCCTTCCATTCATCCCTTATACCTGTGACATGAGTGGAAAAGCTACAAGAGGGAAAAGTCACATGTCCATCATTCTGGGAGTATCCTGTGTGATGGACATGTGAGGCACATGTCTTTATGACAGTACACATCACCAACAGGGTACTCCTCTGTTTCATGTACTGTTGTCTGCTACATTCTTGTGCCATGTTACTCTGCACTGCTAGACAGGTACATGCGATCGATGTTGAACAATGAAGGCGAGCGTCCCCCAAATAGCACGATCCTCCCCACAATGAGAGACAATAATGGACTCTCCCAGGATGGGAATAAGGCCAGGACAAAGTGCGGGTGAGCTTAAATGGGAGTTTATCAATCAGAATAGGGCATGCAAAGAACTCTGCAAACTCTGAGAGCGCTCTGTCTGACAATAGCAAAGACAGGCGTATATATTTACAAAAAGCGTCATAAGAACCTACATGCTATAGGGGGCACAAGTAGGTGGGGATTGGGTGGCGACGACTAACTATAGGTGCTGCTGCGATGTGGTTTGCCGTGGCTGGAGGACGTCACTGGTTACCCTCGTGGGTTGGGCTGGGCCTGGCAGGTCGGCTGGGCTCATCCGGACGGTGTTGTTGTGCCAGTCGTGGCCAGTGTCGGTGATGAATGTCTTTCCTGACTTTCTGCCCTAGGGCCGTGCACACCGCAGTCATTCAACATTGCAATATTATCTTCCCTGGTAAATCTTCCAATAGGTTATTCTACAGGTTAATGCAACACAGGAGGAATGCACCTAGAGTGGGGTCTGTTGGCGATTCATCAATACATGGTTACCATCGTCCTGTTGACCGGGTATCATAGGTCGCGGGGTTGGGTCTCGGGGGATGGGACAGGCGGTCCGTGTTATCATGTCTTGTTAGAAGTCATTATGGATGTGTTCCTGTAGTGTTGCCATAATATTGGGTGTCCTAATTTTACGGGGGCCATTAACCTAGGGTGAGCCGGTGGGTCGTGGAGCCTAAGAAAGGGCGCCTTTGGATCTGTGTTTTAAGGCCAGGGTTTACTGCTGGGTTGTAAATAATTCAGGTGGCAGGCCGTGGCCTTGGGTGCTGCGGGGGAATGTGAATGTTTGAAGCGGCTCCAGCCGAATTGGGGGAGGTGGAGCAGCGCGGCACAGGCCTCTGCTTTTTCGTCTGCCAGGTTTCACTGGGAGGAAGGGGGAATGGCCTTGCATGTGCTCACAAAGGTATTTTCCTCGTGTGTTGCAGATTTAGGTGGAAGAGACATAAACATTCACATAATATACTATACTCATTGAGTCTTTTCAAAGTTTATGTTTTGACATTATTGGTGCCTTTCACATGGCCATTTAACACATGTTATCTATACGCTAAGTATTTAACACCCACAACATTCTGTTACATATCTATACATGTACGGTAAGTGAGGTAGTAGTAAGGTTGGTGGAGCGCGCAGGAACAAAACCGTCAACAAGGCGGACGGCAGTGACACATAGTGAGCTTGGACCTACATATGCATATTTTCATGCACCCCTTACATGAGCTCTCAATATGGTTGCATTTGTCTTCCTTTGCACTCTAGCAGCATTGGTTCAGTTATGGCGCGGGACCGTGGGGTGCAGTCTTCTCGATGAAACACATAACACAAAAAAAACACGGGACGCTTCTACTATTTGCGCATAGCTACAGGGATGTGGGTGCTTCATCCCTAATGTCATATAAGCACACATTCTGCCATTTTTATAGAGTTTACAGGTTTTTAGTCAGAGAGGTTGTGGAGAGAAAGCTTTCATCACAGGTGGTTTGCTCATTAGTATTTGGGACTCTGCTTTTGTCAAGGGACCATTTTACAGTTCTTTTCCACCCAGGCCCTACTGGCCGGGTCATGCTGGAAACAGCGATACACTGCGGAAGGTGAAATGTTACAGTGTTGGTATCTAACACTAGCTCATGTCCGTCTGTTAGTGGGAACGGGCTCTCAGCGGATCTACCAGAGAGCTGCGGCCACAGGGATAATTAAAACTCTCCAAGGGTGGGGCCCGCGCTGTGGTGCACAGGGCTCATACCATCTTTATTTCACAAAATGGTTTCCAGGGCCTAGCTAAATTGAGCAGGTTTGGTCAATGTCTTCAGCCAGCGGCCCCGCCCACCACCTGGGCCCTGGTGGCAGGGGGGGCCCCTGACGAGCCATGGACTTCACCGGTGGGGAGAGGATGCAGGCGAGGGGGGTCTCTTGGACCAATCCTCCCATACAACAATCACATGATTTCATGATGAGTTGCATGTTCGATTTGTCACCTTCTCATATGGGATGACTTGTCATGATGCATATCAGAGCTGTTTGTCACCACGCCTTATGGTGTGTCAAGAGTAAAGTTGCATAAGTGCCCACATACCACAGCCCGAGTTGTAGGCATGATGTTGGTGCTATAACAAATGAATGTAGTAATGGGTTACACCATTCCTACATGGTGAACAATAGCTGATGGTGGGTTGTCGTGCAGAGGTTGCCAGCCTTGCAATATGGCAATCATAAGGCCATAGACGGCCCATGTGGAAGGTCATGTCAAGGGTTTTGACCCATGTTGAATCAATAGACTGGGTCGATGTGGGGATGAGCTGTCGCCGCCCATTATTCTATCCCAGAACAAACTAAATCAACAGACTGGGTGGATATGGGGATGAGCTGTCACCGCCCACATTCACGCCAGAATCCAGGAGAACTGTGCAGGTTGCGCACACCAAAATGGTCACCTAATCTGCCACCCACCAGTGCAAAGAAAGGTGGTTCTGTTCAAAATCCGTTTTTTTTATGTCAAAAAGTTGCTAAAATCATGGGCACAAGACCACTCTAAAGATACAACCTTCTTGTGGGGGGTTCCACATCACCACTCTACTGTAAGGATGCCATCAAAACAATGTTAAGCAAGCGTCCTATACTATCAAGCAAAAGACCACTCTATTGAAATGCATTAATTCAAGACAGATCCCAAAAATGGGTGCAGTACCAGCTTTGTCCACAAACCGGCGCTAGCGGTCTAAACTCTGACATGGAAACTGTATTTAGGAGTTGCAAGAGGGGCAGGGACTTCAAAGCCTGTTGGTTAATTAAAAATCTTAGCCACCTGCTGTTCCCAGAGGCCAAGAGGCTGGGAAACCTTAACACCCCAGAGCCCCACCCCAGGAGGCAGGATATCACATGGCCCTTCTGAGTGAGAGGGAGGGGGTTTCCCCTTCAGCCTGGAGGAGAGAGACAATAGCCCCTTGCGGTTGAATGGGGTATGTTAATTTTGAGTGTGGACTGTAAACAGAGAGCTGCCTGTGAGCAGAGACATGTGAACCCTGACCCACCCAGCTTCAAGGGACGGGCCAGATTGAGTGTGGATTCCTATTGCAGCAAATATATATTTTATAGAAACATTTATAACTTATTGTAACCAAATGACAGGAATGTACAACTTTGAGATTCTTAGTATGAAAAATGCCCTCACGATTTGAGTCCAAACTCCAATTTCTACGGTGTTCTAGGACCAAACCCCGCTATTTATTGATATTACAGACACCAGGTTTATGCTAGAAACCTAGTAAATAGCAGGAATGTCTGTAGAAGGAGGGTGTACATTTGTGTAATTTTTGATGAAAATCCAATATTGCAAAACCATTCAAAAAGCGCAAAATGTTGTCATTTTTGAATGCAAGCCCCCAGGAAGATCAGAGTCGGACAAGCATGGACCATAAGGAATCTGTAATATGTACATGCAATTTCAACAAATTGTGTATCTAGGAAATATGTATTTGGATCAGAAATAGATTTGTGTGCATATTGACAAGGGGAGTGTCTTTCTGTAAGCCATAAAGATGACACACAACCCAGCTCCCCAATCAAGGGAGAGGGGAGAACTGGGCCAATGACAAGTGAGAGGGGCAGGCTTAGCGAGGCCCAGACACACACCCATTTTCAAAACACATAAAAAGTGCCACTGGAACCCAGGTAGGGACATTCAATTCCATTTCCTTGCGGAGCACGCTGACCAACGACTTCACATCCAGAGATCCAGACTTCAAATCCATCAATCTCCAGAGACCAGAAATTTACTCCAGAATTTGTAGCAGAGAGGCCCGAATCCACAAGCTGAATCCTCTTCAGCAGGCCTCAAAACCAACCAAACTATTCAACAGCTGGGCGAGCTGTTTGAATTCTTTGCCAAGAACTTTTGCAAGAACCTGTAGCAGTATCCAGAAAGCAGTGCTGTATCCGGAACCAGAGAGAACCAGAGACCAGACGCTGTGAGCAGAACCGCCAGAAGTCCCGTTCAACCTGTTGACCAGATCCGTGACAAGGCCCATTCCTGTCCAAAATCTAGTGTGAGTACCCAGCTAGCACTGTGCCAAAACCAATCTCTTAGTGTAAAATAATCTAATTAAAACTATTTTAACCTATTTAGAACTACCTCACAGGAATCGTGTGTGTCATTCTGTCCTTTTTAAAGCTGAAAACTGTCATCCTCCATTTTGAACTTTTAAATTTCAAATCCGAAAAACTACCTTCACAAAATCGTCCGTATCTCTGGAACCGTTTGTCCTAGGAACAAAATTTAACTGTCATTTTAAAGCTTAGAATCTAAGCTTTCCAACGAACCTAGACCTCCTACTCCTTATAGTGCCTCTGTAATTACACTCGAGGCACGAGATTAAATTTGCCCCAATTTGACATTTTGCACAATTTCAGCCATGTGTAAAAATCAGCAGCTCCTTGCTTTCCTTTGCTAAAATTCGTTTTAACCTGCTAGTTACTCATACAGCATTGCTAAAGTGAGCCTGAACTAATATAAACTAGATATCACCCACCCTGAACCTCTATCGGGAATTAAAAGCATTTTTAGCACATTTCTCACTTCATTGTCATCACATTCAAAGCATTTTGGGCCTGTGTTTCAAACTTCTACCTGTTTTCCTCTAAGCTTGCTGGGGGGGAACTGAATTTCGTATTGTATTTGATTGCATTCCTGAGAACTGTGTGCTCTTCTTTCCATCTCCTTATATTGCATAAAGGGGGGGAGTGAATTGTCAAGGAAAAGTGATTACATTGTTTTTTGTTGAAGCCATATCCAGTTATTTTCTGTACTGCATTTCATTCATCATTGCATTGTCCTTGAAGCCATAAAGGCATTCTCTACCACCTTATTTTTCTTTTCCTATTCATAAGTAACCAAGAACTGTGCTACTGTAGGATTACCTATTGCTGATTACTGCTCATATTCACAAGTGTGCTATCCATTATCAATTTATTTATAGAAGTGTGATATATATATATATATATAAAATTAAACAATATATATATATATATATATATATATATATATATATATATATATATATATATATATATATATATATTGTTTAATTTTTCAAATAAACCTTTTACATTTGCAAAACAAATCTACTTCTTGGCTCAGTGGGGTCAGGGGGATTCTAAGAGAGGGGTGTTGTACAAGGGTTCATCATCCAGAATATAACTTGCCATAAAAATATATAAATAAGGGCTTCCCTTGGGCATCCCAGACAAGGCACTGACTTAGTGGGATTGCTTGATTGGAGTCACTTACAGAGTGGGGGCTCGGAGCCGGGATATTCTGGGTTAGATTTACCACTTGTGCAGCTTAGTACAGTGTGCCAACTGACCGGATACACATATCCGGTTAGACCACCACGCTGTTTTACACTGTGAAAGCACCCCTCAAAGGAACGCTCTAAGGAAACGGTCTGTTTTGCAAAATAAAATACAAACTTCTATAAGTCAGGAAGGAACTCAATTTCAAGAATGACGACACTGGTAGACATCAAAATAGCCAGAGAGCACTTCTTACATAAGCTATTTGTGAGAGGTGAATGGACTGAGCAGGGCCAGGATGCGTGGTTGCAGGTAATCACAAAACAGGTCACTGTAACTGGGTTAGATAACTGGAGAGATCAGGGCCCCTTACATGTGGCCCTGAGCGAACTATACATGGCTCCTAAAGCTAAAGATGAACATGACAAGATGGTTAGGATAGTGGCATATTTGTATCTATATATGGGAGCCATGCAGGACAAATGTGCTGAAGGCCAGGATCTGGCAAGTAGGCACCTGTTGGCATTAGAGAAGGCCCAATCTGACCTGGTCTCTTCTGTGCAGAGGAGCCAGGAGTCAGAAAATGATATTAGGCAGTATATCATTAAAATAAAAGAGGACATGGATATACTGCAACAGGAAAAGACAGACCAGGATACCAGAATTCTGGCTTTGCAGAAGGAGCACCAAGACAGTTTGGACTCCTTACTGCAGAGCCAGAAAAAGCTGGAGCGACAGATCAATTTCAACAGGGCATGCACAGAGCAGGTAGCCACCCTGCAAATCCAATTAGACAGAGAGAAAGAGGAAAGCAATAAATTGATTTTGAAAGACCTGGATACCCAGGCAGAGTTTGATGAAGAACACCAGAAAGCTGGTGCCTTTCAAAGGCAGAGGGACGACCTGGCGTCACAAATGCAGGCTCTTGGTCAGGAAAGGGATACCTTAGGCCAGGAAGTCTGCCATTTAAAAAGAAAAATTTAAGAAAATCACTTGGCCCTCCAGGGGCTGGGTGACCTCCAAAAAGAGCATCAGGGCTTGCTAGATCACACCAGGAGGGTGGAGAAGGCTCTGGCAAGAAAGGAGCAGGGCAGTAGGGATGGGACTCAGGAGGTAGCCCTCCTGCAGCAGAGACTGGCCCAGTACTCCTGGACCAATCAGGAGGCACAGAGAGAAAATGAGGCTCTTTGCCAGCACAATGACAGGCTCCAGCAACAGGTAGCCATGCAGGAGAGACTGATAGAGTCTAGTAAGGCCTTAACTGAGGAACTGAAAGTGCAGGCTCTTGCATTGCAACAGGGAGCAGGGGCTGATAGAGATGAGGTTCGCTGGGAAAGGGAAATGCCTGAGCATAACCTCAGGAGCCCTGGTATCAGAGGCCTTCATCTCTCCCAGTCCCTGGACTCTGCCACCCCCATGTCCCCTGGTGCGCATGAGCACAGGGCCACAGGAATGGCAGATTACTATCCAACCAAAAGTATGGGGCTCATAGGCCAGTACCACCCAGGAATGGATGGGCAGGCATCCAGGCATGGTCACCTAAGTACAGTGCAATTTAGTGGGGAACCCCAGGAGAGTAGGCCCACTAAGGGCATCCTGAAGACCTCTGCCCAGTTAGGTCAGTGGGGGGGGGGTACCCATCAAATCCTGGTAGCAAGGAGGGATCTGAAGACTCCTCTGAGCGTCACAGGAGACCAGGTCCCCACATTCTGCCAGCTATTCCCAGGCTCGCAGAATCCGGGAAAACCTGGAAGATCAGAGGTGCACCTCTGGAGGATGAATGGACCAGGGTTGCCCGAACCAAAAAGGCCAATAAGGTGAAAAGGGCCTTGCTTAAGGACCCCTTAAAACAGATTAAGGCAATCAGGAGTGTCATCACGCCTTATCATAAGAACGCCAAGTATTCTGTTTGAGAACACTTGGAGCTCTATGAGCAAATGATGGAGACTTTCCATTTGAAGGACAGCAGTAGCTGCATCCAGTACGTCAAATGGACATTCTCCCCTGAATACTCCAGTTTCTTTGCGGGGCTGGAGGACCAAAACCATGCAAGATGGTCCACATATAAGGCGGCCATCTTGAAACATTTTTCTGTACATAGAAATCCCCAAGAGGCTCGCAAGGCAGCCTACAATTTGCAATGTGGGGAGCATCAGGCCCCAAAATAATTTGTGCAAGAATTGAAGCGTGCCTTTGCGCGGGCCACCAGAAGGGTGCACACGGACAGCAGAGAATTCATCAACACATTTTTCCATGCTCTTCCCAAGTACATAATGACCCAGCTCCTGAGAGATTTTCACGAGAAAAGATCTTTAGACTGGGCCATTGAGCAAGCCACCCGGATCTATGAGGTTCAGAAGCCCATAGAAAATAAAAGTAATGCGCAGAAAAACCCCAAAACCAACAGCACCCCTGCTGCTGCCAAGGTGGCAGAGGTAAAGGTTGCCCCTGTTTTAGATTTGGAGATGGGGGGGCCTAAAAACCTGCCTGCACCAAATAATTCACAGCCCAGAAGACCCTCGGGCCAGTCACAGACAGGGAGTCGAGGAGGTAGTCCCACAAATGGGGTCCCTCGCTCCTTTCATTATGTAAGTCCCCGCTACAAGGGAAACCGACCCATCCTGGGTTATGTGTGGACTCTTCCAGCCCAAGGGGGGGATCCAGTCAAGCACCTAACCCAGAGAACTTCCCTCCAAACTTCCCACAGGAGGGCAGAAATTCACCAAACCCTGGGCCGAACTTTTTCCCCAGGTATCCACAAGGATTCCAGCCCCAAACTCATCCATCCTTCTTTCCCCAATTCCCTGAGCCCAGACCACCTAATCTGGGTGTGGGGAAGCCAAGGGTGGAGGGGTACCCAAATCTTTCCAATCCCGGGTATTACCAGAGAAGGGATAGCTACCCTTCCCGGGATCAGCCCAGGGGAGAAAATAGAGCCCCGTATCAGCCTGAGCGGGTTTCACAACTTGAGTGCCAGGTACAAAATATGGCATGGGATCTGGGTGACATACTTAGGGCTCAACAGAACCCTCAGATGAGCATGCCGCCGCTGAATGCCCCAAACTCTGGGCCTGGTGCTCCAGAACAATGACGGGGGCAGCACCCCGATAACCCACTGGTTCCCAGGGAGGAGGCACAAGGGGAAGGGGGGTGTAAAGCCTTGGAGGAAGCTTCCTTCCCAACTTGTAAACAGCCCCTGGAAAACCAGGAACTGGAAACAAAATCTCCTACACCTGAAAGTCTGCCACCCAAGGAGCAGAGAGGAGGTAGGATAAACAAAGGACCCAAACAGACCCACTTTGTGGAGGAGGTACAGGTCTTCCAATTTGAGTGGGAGGGATCCTCAGAGGATCCTGGGAAAAGGATCTTCTCCTTCAGAGATGGGGGAACTCCTCCCAAGTAAAAATGGGTCCCAAGAGATTCCAATCCAGACTGGGTAGATGTGGGGATTGAGCTGTCGCCGCCCATCATCCTATCCCAGAACCAACAATACCAAAAACCCCTGGTTCAAACCCATCTTGGTGACTGCCTCCAAAAAGGCAGGGGCACCCAGAACCGGAACCAGGGGAACCTAAAACCGAATCAACAGACTGGGTAGATGTGGGGATTGAGCTGTCGCCGCCCATCATTCTATCCCAGAACCAACAATTCCAAAATCCCATGGGTCAAACCTATCCTGATGGCTGCCTCCAAAAAGGGGGGGGGGCGGCCCAGAACCCAAAACCATTTCCAGTTGCCAACTTGTTCTTTCAGATTCCCCAGGCCCTTCACAGAATTCTCCCCAAATCTCTTCTCTCGCCATGTCCAAAACCAGAAAGTTAGCCCACCATTTGTCCAAAAATGTGCATTATCTGTGCCCCCTTGAGGAGAAGGAGGGAAGATACTATGCCCCGGTACAAGTACAGGGGCAGGGTACAATTTTGGCACTGGTGGACACTGGATCCCAAACTACCCTTCTGTCCAAAAGGGCCTTTGATGAACTAAATGCAGGAAGGGGGAGAATTACCGCATTCCTCTCATCGCTCTTCCTGGACAACTGCAGAACTTTGACGGGAAGGAAATTCCCGTCGAGGGGACTGCAGAGTTGGACATTAAAATTGGGTGACACAAGGTGAAACACCCAGTCATAGTAGTGACTCCAGAGGGCACCCCTTGTTTACTAGGGAATGACCTCCTGAGAAGGTTGTCACCCCTAATAGATTGTGTAAACAAGGTCCTCTGGACTCAGACTAGCCGACCAATAAAATTAAAACAGAGTGTCAACCATGTTAGTTTAAATGGCACCTGCCACATGGTTGAACAAAAATCTGACCAAGTAGAATTTCACTTCCAAAACAACCCAATTCCAGACGTGACAGTAATAGCAGTAGGACAACAGACTGGTGATGGGGGTCCTCTCTATTTCTGAAAATCAACCTTCCTTCCAGTTTAAGGTGGTATTCCAAACTGGAAGGAAACACTCTGAAATTCTTTACCAATCCACAATCAGACACTCCCACTCCTATAGTCCAGAAAGATGTGAAATCAGCTCAGAGCCTGGCTGATATTCAGCAAATTGGAGAGCAGTTGTTCATCCCTGTTCAGTTAAATGATGGGAAGGACTCTGTTCTCGCCCGAGTGTGTGTGAACAACGGTAAGAGCTTCATCAGCGAAGCCATGTTCCGCCAACTCCCAAAAGATCCAGCCATTCCCACATTCAAACTGATAGACAAATGGGAAATGGACCTGGAAGCACCTAATTCCAAACATCTCCTGCCAAGCAGGTGTATGCTCAAAATCTCCATTGGCAACAAGAGCATAGTCCATAATTGTTGGGTCGTGCGAGACGTCACTGCCGCCTTTTACTTAGGCAGTGACATTCTCAATCGCTTCGCCATTAGTTTGGATCTAATAAACTTCAAAGCTTGGTCCCGACTAGCGGATAATCTCATGGGCTTTGATGATCAAGAAAAAGCATTTAGGTCAGCTCAATTGCTACCTTATGCAGTTGAAATTCAGTTTAAAGAGGACGTCACCATCGCAGAAAGGACCCGACAATTCTCCCTCTAAGTGAAAGTTAAAAGAGGCCAAAAATTGAAAAACCCTGATGCGTATATTCATCTAAATGCTTCTTTCCAACAGCAAGGGTTAGGGGTAAACCCAACACCATTAGTCAACATAGAACATGACACCATTCCAATATAGGTGGATAACAGCGACTTAAAGAGTACTACTCTAGCCGCAGGCACCATTATTGGAATGGCGGTTGATGACCGACATTTCTCCATTGATTTAGAAAATGAACTGTTAGGACAAATCCCCAAGGACTGTTTTGACAGTGACAGTGAGGACAATACAACACCAGACAGGATTTTCACCCGGCATGGGGGGAACTTCCTGGTGTACACTTCTTGCCCTTATGGTAAGGAAGATGTGACTTGTGACTTCAGGAGGGATGAGATGATTTTCCAGGTCCATGAGGGCTGCCCTTCCCACCTGAAGCCTCCAGTCCAAATCAGCACTCTGACCAGGGACTTCTCCACCCAGCTGGAGGAGGCCGCTGAGATAGCTAAACCAGAAGTCTTTCCAGGCTTCAGGCAGATGGTGGAAGAGAGAGTCAACCTAGCTGTTGCCTGTGTGACTCTGGAACAGAAGCAAAGGTTGAAACAAGTTTTCTTGTATTTCCAAGATCTCTTTGCGGTAGACTCATATGACTGTGGTCGCACCGACATCCACACAACAACAATTCCCACGGACCCTGGCATGACTCCAGTGTTTGTGAAGCAATACCGCTTGCCTCTCGCATCCATGGAGTCCCTTACTGAAATAATTAAGAACCTTGAGTCCCGGGGAATAATCCGTCCAGTACACAGCACCTTCAATAAACCGGTGCTGGGAATATTGAAGCCAAACGGCCAGTTGAGACTCTGCGCCGACCTTAGAGAGCTCAACAAACGGGTCCATACTTCCCGATGGCCCCTGCCCTACATTGACCAAGGGCTGGCCCAGATTCAGGAGTCAAAGGTATTCACTGCAATAGACCTAATGGATACTGGACCGTGCCTGTCAGTAGGGAGGACCAATACAAACTAGCCTTTACCTTTGGGGGCCAGCAGTACACATGGACCCAGACTCCCTTCGGAGACCTCTACTCCGGCAATGAATTCAACATTTTCCTACACAAGGCCATGCCCGGCCTGGGTGCGAGGGGTAACCTGGCTTATGTAGATGATGTCCTCATCAAAAGTTCATCTGTGGAGGAACACATAGCGGAGATCCGTTATGTTCTGACGCAGTTGAGGGCTGCCGGAGCAAAACCTTCCTTTCAGAAAGCACAGTGGTTTAGAACCCGTGTTAATTTCTTGGGGCATGAGCTTACTCCTCAGGGTCTCTGTCCCCAAGAAAAGGAAGTGGAAGCACTCCAGAAACTGAAGGATCCCACAACTCTGCGGGAACTAAGGAGCCTCCTTGGACTGACTAATTACAGCAGAAAGTTCATTGAGGGCTACGCAGAGATCACCAGACCCCTGATTCATCTTTTGAAGGGGGGGTCAAGTGGGAATGGGGTCTAGAACAATCCGAGGCAGTAAGACAACTCAAAAGAAGCCTCTCACAAGCGCCTTGCCTAGCTGACCCTGTCAGAAACAAGGAGTTCTTCCTGGAGACAAGGTTCTCTAATACGTGCTTGACGCAGTATTATACCAAAAGCATGACAAGGTCAATAAAGTAATCTCCTATGCGAGCAAAACTTTATCCTCTGTGGAGGAAAAATTCAACGATTGTGAGAAGGCACTCCTGGCAACGGTGTGGGCATTGAAGAATTACCGCCCGTTTATCCAGGGGGAACACATCATAGTGGAGACTCCACACCAGCCTCTGCAATATCTCCAAAGTGACAGAATCCGGGCCGGAAATGTGAGTAATTCCCGAATTACTTCCTGGATTTTGTCAATGCAAGGCTTTCCTGTGGAGGTCACATATGGCCAAAACAAGAAGATTCCCATCGCGCAAGGTCTGGCTGACTTGCATGATTGTGCCAGGGAAAACTGTTTTGAGGACGAAAGTCTAAAAATCAAGGACAACATGGAGGCATACCTTAATTCCCATCACAAAGTCTTTGAAGAAGACAAGTGTGAGGGAATGCCCACTGTCTATGTGGATGGATGCTCTTACCATGTTGACAACAACAGGGAGAAAGAACTGGTGGCCGGCGTAGGGAATGCATGGGTGAATGAGTCCCCAGAACCCTCCGCCGGATACAAAATTGGTCCCCGAAGTAGTCAGCTGGCAGAATTGATGGCTGTGCATCAGGCCATCCTCACTGCTGTCCAACATCAACTCCACAAACTGGTCATAATCACAGATTCGGATTATGTACGGAACGGGTTCGTGGAGCACCTGGTCAATTGGAAAACCAGAGGCATGTTATGTGCTAATAACAAACCCTTGAAACATGGGAAGTTAATTCAAAACATTGATGATCTGGCCACCTCGAATGAGATGACCATCTACTGGAAGAAGATCAAAGGTCATTCCAAAGTAGAGGGACCAGACAAAACTGGCAATGACTTAGCTGATCAGCTGGCCAAAACCGGGGCCATCCAAGGGGATCTAATAGAAATAGAGTCCCTGTTGGGGGAAATCCAGATCACTAGATCCCAGACAAATGCTCACAATGATCTTTCAACTGCACAATGGAGTAAGGAGACGCCTGATGCTGATTTGATTACAGCTCAGAAGGGCGATCCAATAATTGGTAAGTTTTACCAACACATTGAGGACCCTGAGAACTTTCCCCTGACGGATACCGATTACATTGGGAAGCAGGACCTAAAAGTGTTGATGAAATGTCCAAAAAGGTTCCGAATCCAAGACGGTTTGTTGGTAAGGAAATCCCAAGCTGGCCATGATCAGTGGGTGGTCCCTACCTCATTCCAAAGCCTGATGTTAAGTCACGCCCATGATGCGGCCACCTCTGATCATAGGGGGTTTCACACAACACTGGAAATCTTAAGAGAGGTTGCATACTGGCCACACATGGGGCAGGACCTCGACCAATACTTGAAGAGGTGTCTTGTGTGTGCACAATTTCAGCCATCAACCCTCACACATCGTGCGCCTCTCCAAAAGAGGGGGATGACACTGCCATGGTCAGATTTGCAAATCGACTTTGTAGGCCCTCTAATTCGCTCGTCTAGAGGAAACAAGTACATGTTGACTGTTACATGCTTGTTTACCAAGTGGGTGGAATGTCTCCCGGCCCCAAACTGCAAGGCAGAAACAGCAGCTGCCCTGATGATTAACCACATCTTTTCCCGTTTTGGTCTACCTCAAAGGATTGAGTCAGACAGGAGTAGCCACTTCACCAGTGAAGTAATGACAAAGATGTGGGAGATACTGGGGGTCAAAAGGAAGCTACATATTGCTTACAGGCCAGCTTCTTCTGGAGCAGTAGAGAGATACAACCGAACCATTGTGAGCATCTTAAAAATGTTTGTGGCAGATTCTGGGCCAAGTTGGGATATCCGATTACCTCTGGTCCTAATGGCCATCAGATCTACCCCGTCATCTGCAACTAAAATGTCACCATTTGAGATGATGACCGGACGCAAGATGGTGCTTCCCCAGCATTTGCTCTACAGGACCCAAGAGCAGACCCTGATAAATGCCTCCACAACTCATGAGTATGTGGAGAATTTAAGGAAACACCTTCAGCATGCTTTTGCCTATGCTCAGCGGAATCTAGAGAGATCAGCTGATAGCATGAAAACCCACTACGACCTGAAGACCACCAGGAAGGAATATACTGTGGGAGACTGGGTCTATCTATACAATTTCTAAAGGAACCAGGCCAAACATCGAACATTTTTGACCGTTTGAAATTATAGACAAGGTCTCCCCAGTAGCGTATAAGATCCGCATCCCCAAAGGTAGTCTGGCGGAAGGGGAAGACAAGTGGGTACATATAAATCAGCTAAAGTGTTGCCATCCCAGGCACACTCTGCAGCAACTGGAGGAGTCCTCTGCAATACCAGAGGGGACCGCTCCAGATTAATTCAGTTCCCATCCTAAAATATCCCACATATAGTCTCTAAAATATTATGATTGGAAAAAAAATGTTTCATGTTATATCTTGTTTTTCAAAATAAGAATGCTATGTCTCTTGAGTTATAAAATGTACATGCTGCCCCACTTGATCAATAGTGGTGGAAAAATGTCTATGAATAGGTATTGCCGCTTTTGCTATATCATCCTAGGAGAGAGGAAACCATGGAGACTGACCAAGGAGGACGACCGGGGACCGGGAGCAGAGACCCGAGGGGCCCGAGGTACTGCCCAATATTCCCATCAGGACAGGCGAGGAGAACCGATCGATCCAACCGGATGGAGGAAAAGATGCTGAACTGTGCCACCTACGGAATTGGAAGAAGATGATGCGGACATACCAGCGCGTGGATCAAAACATCCTTTGCACCCGACTCCCCCTCGACTAGAAATCAAAGCGCAGTCAGGTGGGGGGGCTGCACATACATAGAATGGAATGCAGCCAGGCACACCCAGTGCCCTTCCAGATGTCCATGACTGTCAAGGGTTTTGACCCATGTTGAATCAATAGACTGGGTAGATGTGGGGATGAGCTGTCGCCGCCCATTATTCTATCCCAGAGCAAACTAAATCAATAGACTGGATGGATGTGGGGATGAGCTGTCGCCGCCCACATTCAGGCCTTTGACGTTGCCTTTGACGCCACCCACATACAGGCCTTTGACATCGGGTAAGTGCTTCAAATTTGAAGTTTGTTGATATGTTTGAACAACTACCATGCACATACATAGAATGGAATGCAGCCAGGCACACCCAGTGCCATTCCAGATGTCCATGACTGTCAAGGGTTTTGACCCATGTTGAATCAATAGACTGGGTAGATGTGGGGATGAGCTGTCGCCGCCCATTATTCTATCTCAGAACAAACTAAATCAATAGACTGGGTGGATGTGGGGATGAGCTGTCACCGCCCACATTCACGCCAGAATCCAGGAGAACTGCGCAGTTTGCGCACACCAGAATGGTCACCTAATCTGCCACCCACCAGTGCAAAGAAAGGTGGTTCTGTTCAAAATCCGTTTTTTTATGTCAAAAAGTTGCTAAAATCATGGGCACAAGACCACTCTAAAGATACAACGTTCTTGTGGGGGCTTCCACATCACCACTCTACTGTAAGGATGCCATCAAAACAATGTTAAGCAAGCGTCCTATACTATCAAGCAAAAGACCACTCTATTGAAATGCATTAATTCAAGACAGATCCCAAAAATGGGTGCAGTACCAGCTTTGTCCACAAACCGGCGCTAGCGGTCTAAACTCTAACAGGGAAACTGTATTTAGGAGTTGCAAGAGGGGCAGGGACTTCAAAGCCTGTTGGTTAATTAAAAATCTTAGCCACCTGCTGTTCCCAGAGGCCAAGAGGCTGGGAAACCTTAACACCCCAGAGGCCCACCCCGGAGGCAGGATATCACATGGCCCTTCTGAGTGAGAGGGAGGGGGTTTCCCCTTCAGCCTGGAGGAGAGAGACAATAGCCCCTTGCGGTTGAATGGGGTATGTTAATTTTGAGTGTGGACTGTAAACAGAGAGCTGCCTGTGAGCAGAGACATGTGATCCCTGACCCACCCAGCTTCAAGGGGCGGGCCAGACTTGAGTGTGGATTCCTATTGCAGCAAATATATATTTTATAGAAACATTGATAACTTATTGTAACCAAATGACAGGAATGTACAACTTTGAGATTCTTAGTATGAAAAATGCCCTCACGATTTGAGTCCAAACTCCGATTTCTACGGTGTTCTAGGACCAAACCCCGCTATTTATTGATATTACAGACACCGGGTTTATGCTAGAAACCTAGTAAATAGCTGGAATGTGTGTAGAAGGAGGGTGTACATTTGTGTAATTTTTGATGAAAATCCAATATTGCAAAACCAGTAAAAAAGCGCAAAATGTTGTCATTTTTGAATGCAAGCCCCCAGGAAGATCAGAGTCGGACAAGAATGGACCATAAGGAATCTGTAATATGTACATGTAATTTCAACAAATTGTGTATCTAGGAAATATGTATTTGGATCAGAAATAGATTTGTGTGCACATTGACAAGTGGAGTGTCTTTCTGTAAGCCATAAAGATGACACACAACCCAGCTCCCCAATCAAGGTAGAGGGGAGAACTGGGCCAATGACAAGTGAGAGGGGCAGGCTTAGCTAGGCCCAGGCACACACCCATTTTCAAAACACATAAAAAGTGCCACTGGAACCCCGGTGGGGACATTCAATTCCATTTCCTTGCGGAGCACGCTGACCGACGACTTCACATCCAGAGATCCAGACTTCAAATCCATCAATCTCCAGAGACCAGAAATTAACTCCAGAATTTGTAGCAGAGAGGCCTGAATCCACAAGCTGAATCCTCTTCAGCAGGCCTCAAAACCAACCAAACTATTCAACAGCCGGGCGAGCTGTTTGAATTCTTTGCCAAGAACTTTTGCAAGAACCTGTAGCAGTATCCAGAAAGCAGTGCTGTATCCGGAACCATAGAGAACCAGAGACACTGTAACGCTCACCTGATTCCCGTATAGGCGCCGGTCTTGACTGGGATTATACCGTATCTTCAAAGGTGATGTGTAACACACGGCTGGCTCTTTGGGCTGGACCTCTGTGCACTGTATGTCTGACTCGAAGGGTAAGATGTCTGCAGATAGAAAATATGGGATTAAGGAACTGGGTTATTGAATGTCTCTCTCTTCTTCCCTTTCTCTTCTCCTGTAGAACCCCAAAGGTTAACGCTCTCACCTTAGGTAAGTGAACGCCGTGCTCTCCATCTGCCTCGGGGCAGGGTGCTGTAACCAGTTTCTTCACTGGATAAGGGGAGCAGGCCTCTTGACTTCAGAGGACTGCTGTCCGTCGTTTACTGCACGAACGGTAAGTTTCGAGTAATTCTAATGTCTTTAAAGTCTTTAGTAATGATGTTTCTTGTTTTGCAGGGTTCCGGCGATGGCGGATGACGGGCTGAAGTGAGTTGAAGATGGAGCCCGTGTGATGAATAGAAGCGCCTGGAAGCACGTAAGTAAGCGCTTGTTGCCTGCTTCACGATGCGCTCTAACTGTCTTTTTATTTTGCAGGTACAAGTTCGGAGCGGCTGCAGGGTGCCGGAATACCCACTGGGTTAGATGTGGAAAGGAGTAATGGCACGTGAGTATTAAAGTTCCCCAATGTCTTTAAACGCACCTTGTTTTGTCTTTCAGATGCGGGATGCAGTGCCGAAGGCCTCCGGAGCGTGCGAAGAGTTGGTAAGCTTTTGTCTTTCAGATGCCGGAATGCAGTGTGAAGACCTCCGGAGCGCACAAGTAGTAGGTAAGCCTTTGTCTTTCAGATGCCGGAATGCAGCGCGAGGCGTTGGTGACAGCCGATGGACCAGGTAAGTGACGAGCTGTCACTGAAGACCGTAATGCTAACCTGTTCTTTCTTGTCTTTGTAGGTGTTGCTGAAGACTGGATTCAGGATGGTAAGCCTTTTTCCTTAGGCCCAGGATCAGATGCAGAAGACACGATGAGCGTTCTGCTGCAGAGGATGCAGAATAACGCAAAGCAAGATTCATCCATCGGGTGTGGTTTAAATAGCCTCCTGTAGTGCTTAGGTGACTCCTTCCACAGCCACGCCTAGGTAAGAAAAGAGTTCCTGCTTTCCAGAAGAGTTCCAGTGTTCTGAATTTAGGGAGTGGCTCCTGCCCCACCCAACAGGAAAAGTAGTTCCAAACAGAAGAGGATCAGAGGCTCAACTGGCAGGCAAGTAAGCAGCATGGTCTGCTGCAGGTAAGTCCACCCAAGCATTATGAGCCCGGCGCTTCCAGCGCTGGGACTGGGCATATTTATGAGCCTGGTGCCACTGGCGCCAGGACTGGGTCCAAAAGGTCCCAATTGGGACTGGTTGGCACTCGGAACCTGGGTTATGGATCTGCTTACAAGGGAGTTGGGAAAACCCTGACCTTTTGGAAGCAGAGATCATGACAGACACTAGTCGGCAAATGCATACATCCGTAGTTTACAGCTCATAGTGTGGGAATGCACAATGTCTGATGCTTCCATGTCCTGCCATTTAGTGTTTGAGTGCATTTTGATGGACAAGTGCATGTGTGTCTAGAGTCACATGACTCAAAATGTCTTTCTCTGTCCATTTGCAAGTGAAGATGCACCTGATGCAGAGGAGGATGAGGAGGAAGAAGAGTTAGTCGTGCATCAGACCACCATTGGAGGATGTGATGTTGTAAGCCATGAAAACCCACTTGTGCTCCAGATCATCCTGAGTCGTGCTGCAGACTCTTCAGACTTTTTGGATTTTGATGCTAAACCACATGTGTATTCCTGAAAGAGGGCGATGGTGAGTGCCCCAATGGGCAGATTAGATGGGGCCCATGAGTCTGCGGTGGTGCAGCTGGCTTCACAAGGCCAGTCAGTGGTGGGCCCCCCCGTCTGCAGTGGTTATGGCTGAAAGGCCACCCTCCCATGAATTGGCATCAGGTCCTAGGGCTGATGTCCAAGGGAGGGTTGCAGACTGGAAGCCAATGACAGGGGCACCACAGAAACGGGAATGGACCCCTGCATCAGGCTGCCGTGGGCCTGCACATGTTGGACGTGTGCAGGCTGGGGAGACAGTGTGGGAGCAGCAGATGTTGCATGCCGCCATCTGACTTGGCAATGTGTTGGACAACATTTCAGTAGGTATGGATAAGATAGACAAGACCATGACCTCACCAGCGGCCCAGGTAGAGCAACAGCTGCAGGTAATGCAGTCCTCATGCCGCCCCCACAGACTGCACATGGAGAGCAACATCAAGGGCCGATGGGCTGATCTGAGGTGTCTGCAGGAGACCCTCCATGCAGATGCACACAGAGAGGCCGTGAGGCGTGAGATGCAGGCAATGGCGACAGCTTCCATGAAGAACTCTAAGCCTCAAGGACAGTGCTCCACGAGGAGATGAATGCCTTCAGGCAGACACTGTCTGAGCAACTCAATGCATCATGGGTGGGTGTGCACACAGACTCTGTGGCCATCCGTGAGGAAGTGCATGGAGACCACTCCGCCCTTACTTTGCTGGTGCATTCAACTGTGTTACAGCTGGTCGTGGCCACTGAAGACCGGGCCGTGGCACTGCGTGGAATGGGTCCAACACCAGCCTCCTGGATCCTCCTTTGCATTGAGGTCCATTTTCTTTTTTATTCCACTCATGTGGATATTGAAATGCGCACTCCTCCTCCTCCCCTTCCAGGTTGGAGCCCTTCCCTCCACCCCCTAGTATTTTTTTTTTTTTTTTTGTTTACCCCTTGATTGGGCATGGACACTTTTTTCTTGTTTTTCAATACCCCTGGCCAGGCTGGTGGCATGTGTTTTCTTTCCGCCCTTTCCGATGTAGACTCTTTTTCTTTTGTTTCTCTTTTCTTTGAGATGTGTTGCCCCCTCAAAGGCATGATGAGTGCAGTTGTGGACATGCAGCCATTCACAGTTGTGTCAACTACAATGGATGCCTTGAGGACGATAGGAAGGCATGTGAAGGTATCAATGGGTTGAGGGAAACGTGACACATATGTGCTCTATGCATCATTGTTAACTATGGCTGGTGAAATGCAATGTCCCATGTTGTTGAAGTGATCCTGATTCATTCGGTGGCTGCACTCCATGGGTGGTCAACCCTGCACCGTATCCTGTCTCTTCTGAAATTGAACCAGAAGAAGAACAACCTACGACTTCCGATAAAGGGTAGGGCAGCATCACTCCCCCACTTACCCAACGTAGAAGGGGGTTTTTGGCCAAAATGAAACCTTACAAGAAGGGCAATATTTCTAACCCTAATGTTTCAACTAATAAACAAGTACGCTTTACTGTCCCTTTAGGGAGAACTACCACAACTCCAACCACATCCTCCGAGGAGGAAGAGGGTCAAGGGCCAGACATAGGGAGAAACGCAAACATACGACAAACTCGCTCCAGTCTCAGGAATCTCAAATCCAAGCCCATTCTCAGAACATAGAGCCTCATTATAAGGCTGGTGCTCCCGGAATGAAGGGGGCCGGTACAGCACAAGCCCCTTTCATTCCAGGAGCGTCGATTACAAGCTTCCCATCGCGGGACCCGGATCGCACGCCTGGTAAAACCAGGCATGCTTTCCAGGTCCCGCGAGGGGAAGAGGGAGGCAATAACGGGACAGATGTAATCTGCCCGTTATTACCTCCCTCCCCATTCGCATTGAGCCCTATGGGGGCTCAAATGGGAATGGGCATGGGTTCCTGCAAGGAGGAATTACCGGGTCCTCCTATGTCGGAGTAACCCGGTAAGTCCCCATTGCAGGAACCCGGTAATGGACCCCGGAACGGAGGCAGCCATGGAGCTAATATCTCCACGGCTACCTCCATTCTCGTAATGCGGCCCATAGTGTTTAATCTCTCTAGCAAAATCTTGTCCATGGCAGAGCTGTCCCTTCTGAATAAAGGTTTATTTTTCGCACCCAGTTGGCAGTCGGACCTTATTGAGTTTCAGATTGATCTCTTTAAATGTATTTGTAAGCTCAAATTGAGGAAGTTTTTCCATAATCAGGTTAAAATATACATGCCGAGTCAGTCAGAAGAACCTGTCAGTAATCTAATGATAGAAGACATTGAAGATACTAGGTTACTAATGTCACTAACCGATGACTCATATCCCACACCAACTCTACTACAACAAGAGTTAGGTATTCCTCAACAGAATCTTCAACTTTAGGAACACAAATCTAGATCCAAATTTGTTCTACCTTTGTCTAATGAGAGTGCGATGTACACCTTTTATCAGGACGTGATTCAGGACATACACAAATACATGGACCATACAACAACTGGTTTGAATAACTCCAAATGCAATCTATCACCTTCAGAAAAAGCGGCACTTAAGAGCCTCATGCAGGACACTAGTATCGTTATCAAAGAGGCCAATAAAGGCGGCAACGTTGTTTTTTTGAATACTCAGGATTATATCAGTATGGCTAATGATCATCTTACTACTCCGGGTTGCTACAAATTCCTACCAGGTAACCCTACCCAGCAAATCATTTTGAATCTTAAATCCCTTATTCTGGAATAGCACTCACGTGGCATGCTTACAGATGATGAAAGGTTGTTTCTGTATCGACCATTTCCTATTATTTCAACCATGTACTTTCTTCTGAAAGTTCACAAAGATTTCTCCACATTACCTCAGGTTAAATCGATTATGAGTGGCCTTGGATGGGCCACAGAGGGTCTCTCCCAATACATTGACACTGCCATCAAGGACATTGTACCAACACTTCCTGGCTTTCTTCGTGATTCCACACAAACACTCCTGATATTGCAAACTGTCGAGTGGCGCTCTAATCATCTCCTGGCAAGCTTTGATGTTAAAGCACTCTATGCATCCATCCAACACAACCTGGCACTGGATACTATTGACTTCATGTTTCCTCACCATTCGGCGTCATATACGCAGCATGTTCAAAGGATTAAAGACTTTCTGGCATTCACCTTAGAGCACAACCAGTTTCTATTCAGTCATATTATGACCAGATGAAAGGAGTGGCCATGGGTGCAAGGTATGCTCCATCTCTGGCCAACTCTTTTATGGGTTTTTTTTAGTACAATTATATTTTTGGTGTTCATGAATTCAACTCGAACATAGTTGTCTGGAAGAGGTACATTGACGACATACTGTTTGTTTGGAATGGCACAGCTGAACGGTTGGCAGCTTTCTCAGAATATTTTAATTGGAACAGCTTTGGTATTGAATTCTCTGTTCATGCGAGTCCCAATAAGTTGGAATTCTTAGATTTAAAGATCCAAATCATCAATGGGGCTATACACACACAAAGAGGGGCTGACCGGCAATTACTACTTCGACAACTTGAGGCACGAACCATTGGGAAACTCAGATGTACCAGACTGGGACTAAACAAAGATGCAGAACTGAATGTCCTTCTTTAATTATAATGTTTGCAATGTATTCAATGTTGGTACAGTCTCCCCTTTGTTGGCATTCTTCATTTTACTCTCTTTTCCCGCCCACTCAACTTTTCCAGTTGCTTGATATAAGGCTTTGCGATTACGTGATACCAGACTACATAATTCGAATTTTGTTTGGGTGTCCGCTCTTTTCTTGCCTACAACCTTTATGTCTTTTATTAATGTTATCCCTGCTTATTCGGTGACAACACCTTATATTATACTACTTGTTTGAATCAGATACTTTTTTCAAACCCGTAACTTCGCACCACACATATCTTGCAGCAATGCCTTTTCACAAATTAATGTATTGCATTCAATACCAACACAAGCTCGGTTAACTAATTGATTTTCTTATTTTGGATTGCATTCACGTAAGATTCTTCCGTATTTTGTTTCACGATATCACGTGATGGCAACGTTGCACATGATTGCGTAATTCTACTCAACACAAAGAAGCGTTTATTCCTTCCGAATGGATGCCGTTCGGTTTTCAGAAACTGGCGTTTGCACACACTACTGGTTCCATCGACTATGGGGATCTAACTCTGAGACTCATGTACGCCATGGGACTTTTAAGTGTCTATATTTCTCTCACGTAGCAAATATTTGCTTGCTAGCGAGATTCATTCCCTCTCAGGCTGACTGACACACATCCACATAATTTCTCTTTTTTGGTCATTTGGAATCAGGCTCCAAAATGAGGCCATAATTTAGATGCTTGTACTATACTTGTTCTGGAAGTATCTTACATCCCCACCTCACCACTAGATTCCGGCTACATACTGTTCTTCAGGTAATTTCCACCAAGACCTTTGTGTTATTGTTTATAACTCAGACTCCTTTGCTCTGACCAAAGTGCTCAGCTTACTATTCTTGTTTATGTTCACAGATTGTTCGCCAACATTGCAAACGTTTGTAATCAATTCTTTCTTGACCATTTGGAGGTCTTGAAGTTACTATCTCCACTATATCTACGGTAACTCACTTTTCATGCACATCATATAGTGGTGGTAACGGGCCTGGTTATCTCATTGATCACCTTTATCTTCTTCCATTCCATCTAAGTTCACTGCGGGATGGTTTTAATCTTCATTTTAATTTTAATTTAATTTCAAATTTCTCTTTTATTCATATTCTTTCACATCTTTTTTGGGACAGGAAATAGGAGGTGGACACTTAACCAATCATTTGACATTAGTACATTTACTCAATTTGGGTCTGGCAATGCCCTCTAACCCATTCCCTCTTTTGCATTTAACTCACTTTGTGTGACTTTGATCGGTTAAGAAATGGGGAACTCATTCATGAGTTTTTGTGGTGGTTATCCATTTAAACCACAGCACCATGTGTTACCGTGTTTTTTGACTGCTAATCAGGAACCTCTCTTTTCCCCATTTGTTCCCCTCCCATTCTTTTGGGTCGTTTGGTTCAGCAATATTCTGTTCTGGATATGACGATACCCACCATCAACATTGGTAATGCACTTTTACATTTGTTCTTAATTACTATTTTTTGTTCTCTTGTGTTTTTTCCGTTGTTTTTGTCCCTTTATCCATGATTTGGATGTGATGTAAACATGTGTTTTCCATTCTAATTTGTTTGGTGGACTGCTCTTGTACCTAACTTATGGGAAATATTTGATTTGCTTTCCATCCATGTTTTCAGTTTTCCTTTTATGTTATACTTTGTGGTGTTTCTGATCAACTAATACACAGTTTTACCTTGAAAAGGACCCGGTGTTGGGTTGAAACACGTGTCGGAAGACCTGTTTTAAATTTACCATAAATAATGTTGATGTAAACCAATGTCTCTGTGGCTTTGACATTCTGTCTGACTGATACCCATTGCAAAATTATTCCAACCGAACTTAGGTTTGTAATATTTGTTTTCTGTTCAAACTATGCCTAAACCAGCGCACCTGGAATGAGGAGTCACTCCCCCTTTCTTTCTGCACCGTTTCAAGTCTCTATTCCCCATGCCCTCTGTAGACACTGGCCCCCTTTCACTAATTTGGAGGTGCAGTTTCGGGTGGAGGTGATGAGGGAATTACATCATGCCAGCACTATGAGCAGGTAAGCATGTGCACTGTCTCTCGTGTTGTGCCTGTATTATTGGTCACCATCGTCATTGCATGCATGACACATTTCTGCTAGCTGGGCTTGTATTCCCTGAGTCACAGTAAATGCCTGTGCAGATGTTTTGCTGTCCACATGCATGTGTGTGTATGTGTAGTTACACTTCTACTCAGGTGCATTGTTTTGGTGGATGCACTTTAACAATTGAAGCAATTAATGGAAGTGTTTGGGCAGCACTTATCACACTTTAGCCATTGGCAATATTTCATTAATTCTGGATGTTTGTATGAATTGACGGCATGCATTCTCTGGGCATCTGCACTCTGTGTATTTTGGCTTTCTAACACTTGCCTCACTGACCGTGATGATATGATATGATATGATATGGCATTTATAACGCGCCTATACACAAATGTTTCAAGGCGCGACGAGGCGAAGGAGGGGAAGACAGTGGAAGACAGACAACGATCCTTCTAGGCGAGGTGTCATTCATATTGCGCAAGTGCGAGGGTAGGGAGAAAGGGAAGAAGTGCCAGGGCAAGGGAAAGGGGAAAAGTGCAGTACATGGGAAAGAAGAATAAATACGATAAATAACGGCCTGAAGGTGGCAAGTGCAAGGTAAGAGCAGACATAAGTGCTGGTAAGGGACTGATGGGATACAGAACCAGTCCCCAAGGGCAGGGGGTTGCCAGGGAGGCAGGGCAGGTGAGCAAACAGCGGGACCTGGCCCCAAGATTAGAAAGGGTGGCCAGGTAACCAGTGCCGAATCGGCAGGGAATGTCAGCAGGGGAGAGAGGCAGAGAAAGCAGAAGCAAAGAGGAAGGTTTTGAGGTTCTTCCGGAACCGGAGATGGTTCTCCTCAAGTTTCAGGGAGGCAGGAAGGCTGTTCCAGAGGGAGGCCCCAGCCAGGGAGAGAGATCGACCACCAACTCGTTGCTTGGAGAAGCGGCTGACCCTGAGGGAGTTGGAGGCAGATGAGTGAGGAGCCCGAGAAGGAAGGTATTTAGGAAGAGAGAGTTGAAAGTGTCTCCTTACTGCCACCCTTCTACTCCCTCTGACCCCATGACCCCTACCGGGCCCTGCAGGTGTACTCCCTGCCCACACTACACTTTGACCTGTGCCACTTCCCACTCCACTCGCTTATCCACTTGCATGACATGCCCTGCACTGCTACTGTGCCATCTGTACCACACACATCCATTTTCAGGTCTACTCATCCTCAGCTGTACTGCTTCATGACATAGTCTCTGGTCAGACAGTTCTGGGCATTTGTGTACATTGAATCCACAGGACAGGTTTGTCACACTTGCTGCATGTAGGGTTGTACAGATATGCACATGTGTACCCGTAACTGACTGCTTCTGTGTTCCCCAATCAGGTCACGTATTGTACATTGTTTCTGTAGGTTATCTACATCAGCATGTGTTGCATGATTTTTGTTTGCATTACTTGTTCATCTCATTCAGCACTGTGAGTGAGTGCACAGTGTGTGTGCAGATTGTAGGCCCATGCATGTGTTACATCATCCACTCCCCACAGCTTGTCTTCATCTGTTCTCTCTGTATGAGTTGTGAGTGCACCCTGGGATCCATGCACACCTACTGGGATGGTCTCACACAGATTGTGTGGTCTGTTGTGGGTGGGGCAGTGAACAGCTGCATGTTGTCCTGAGATCAATTTACAGTGGTTTCCAACATGGTGGAACATTGGTTGCTGTAGGGTATGGTAGGGTATGTGGTTGTAGGCACTTCTTTGCAGGGATGTAGCATAGGTGGGTCGTTTTCTCCTTTGTATTCCATGGTGGGTGTTGCCTGTAGTTTCTCTGATGTAGAGCTGCTGATTGACGTTTCACAGGTGCCCATTTGTTGCCACTTTGCCCATCTCCATTACCCACTTTTGTCCTTTATGTCCCACTACCTGTGGTACTTTTCCATCTATGTTACTGCCAGGCTCTCTGACCAGGCTGCTTTTTGCAAAAGTGTGCATGTCTATTTCTTCCTCTCTTGGACAACTTCTCTCTGCCATCACCCACTGTGAAGTCAGACTTATCGATTCTCATCTCCCCTCCAGCCAGTCTGCTCCTTGCAATGCTTTTCACCTATCCATCTCTCTGACTCTCTCTCTCTCTGACTCTCTCTCTCCACTGCTAGGCAATCACTCTGTGTCCTGTCTCCCTCTTGCACTCTTTCATCCTTCGACACTGGGTGGTCCATGCCTATTTTCTTGTTCCATACAGGAGTTGTCATGGATGTTCAGTATCTTTATGTTGATGGAATGCATGTCTTTGAGATTTCAAAATGTTTTTTTCAGGTGGGATGCAGTGGATGCAAGCCAGGTGGGTACCCTGTGCAGGTAAGTGAAGGGCACTCAAGGTGGCACTTGTGTTGTGGTTGGTGGCAGGGAGTCTGGCACTGTGTGGGTTTGTTTTTCTCTTACTTGTATTGAGGTGAGCGGTCCAGGTTCATGGGTGCATTTGACACATGGTGATGGTAGGCTGGTGTGTCTATGCATGCTGCTTTCTCAAGACAATCAGGGTGGGACTGGTTGCGGGCTCATAGTTGTGAGGGAGGCTGTTACTGTAGGGCCTCTGTTGGTGAGTTGTCATGAGGGTGGCAGGCCCGGCTGTTTGTGTGCTGTTACATATGGTGATGGCAGTGATGAGGAATATTTCCTTGCACTTTCCATATGTGTCTTACCTGCCAAGTGGCATCCGATTCAATGCTTTTTTAGTCGTCATGTCTACCCACTCAGGCAGTCCAATCTTTGTCCTTCTTCCCATTCTGGCGGTGCTGTCCCAAGACAATTCCACACACAGAATAAGATTGCTGGCCATTTGTGGGATGCCATGTTGACCACAGACACCATGCACACATCACTGGCCAGAGGTTGTTGTTTGTCATTGTGAACATGTGCCGTGTACGGTAGACCAGCAGATGTATTAGGGTCTGTTGACAGCTGCTGAGTACATCTCGATGCTCCCTTCAGTGCAAAGCACATTGGACCCAATTCAATCCAGTCCAGGTGAAGTCTGCCTTCCCTTCCTCTTTCCTGCTGCCTGCTCCCTTTTGTGTGGCAGTGTCCTTGGCCTTCGTTTGACATTCCTTTCTCATGTCTGATTGTCTCTTTCATGCCATTTGTCTTGTGGCCTGACTTACAGTATGACATCTGCCTCTCTGAAGAGCTGCCTTCTGCCAGATCGTGTCTTCTGTGCAATTGGTGATATTTTTCCATCACATCATCTTGGACTTTGCATCACCGGATCTCCTGTCAGCTTTTACTGCCACTTTACTCAGGGGATGCTATATCATGGACCTGGGAGCCCTTCCAAGGTGATCCTTGGTTCCCATCCTCTCAGTGGTCTCCTTTTGGGAGTACTCTCAGTGTCAAACTGACTGTGGCCAGATCTGAGTGTTCACAATGTCCCATCACCATGATAATAGGTAAGTGTTATATGCTCCTTCAATGCATGGCACTGAGGGGTGGGGGCAAGGTTGTGTCGGTGTTGTGGATGGGTTACATGCCACTTTGTGGGGTATTCATATTGCATTGGCGTGAGGTGGGTGTATCTGGCTGCATGGGTGCAGGGAAACATGTTGATGGGTGGCTGCTGAGTTCTTGTTTGCATTTGTTGCACATCACTCAGAGGGGCACATGTTGCTGTGTAATTGGGTGCATGGATGTGTTGTCTGCCCTCACATTGTGTTGTGTTTCTCTGCAGAGGAATTCTGCAGGGGAAGTTGGTTTCTACAATTCAGGGGAAGTTGCTGCTGTATGCGTGTTCAGGACACAGCATTAGGGTTTGGTGGCTTCCAGGCCTATATGGGGGGACATCCATGGATTCCAGGGTCCGGCTCGTGCAGGCTCACAAAGGATAAGGTCTGAGGTGAGATGTGCATATTTCTTACAGTGCACTTGCATTTTTTGGAATCTGCATGACTGCTTTGATCTGACTGTGTATTGTGAGCATAGTTGTTGTCAGTGAATGGGTTGGCCACTCAACCTGTTTATTGCTGTGGAACATGCATAGTGGGTCCAGGGCAGTCCTCACATGTCTTTATTGATAACTTCCATTCTGTACTATGCCTTCCTACTTGTGGTCTCATGTGTGTACTTTTGGTGTCTACCTGCAGAACAGTTGTTGTTCATGTTCGTCGTCTCCTACGCCGCCTTGAGCGTTGCTGGCTCAAATTCCCCTCTATCTAACCAGACTACCTACTTCTCTTACCACTCTCTTTATGACTCCAGCCTCAACTCTGCTAAACGCTCTAACTACTCTAACCACCCTCGTCGTATCTTCCAAACCCTCTCTCGCCTCCTTTCCCCACCTACTTAGGACCCCTCAACCTCATCTCCCCTATCCCCTTCTGACTTTTCTGACTTCTTCTCCTCTAAGATACTCTCTCTTCGCCAAATCATCACTTCCTCCTCTTTGTGTAACGACTCTCCCCTTTTCCCCCAGTCCCCCTCTACCTGTATGACTGACTTCTCTCCTATCACTCCGTCTGACGTTTCCATTCTCCTGTCCAAATCTCACCCTACTGCTGCCCCTTCTGATCCACTCCCTACCCTCCTTATTCCCAATATCTACCCTCTCCTCATTTCTTACCTAACCTCTTTCTTCAATATCTGTCTCTCCTCTGCTACGTTCCCCTCTGCCTTCAAGCATGCTAACATCATCCCTATTCTGAAGAAACCTTCTGCTAATCCTCTTCTTGTGTCCAACTTCCGTCCAATCTCTCTTCTTCCATTCCTCTCTAAATTACGTGAACGCACCGTCTATTCCCAGCTCTCTGTGTTCGTCACCAACTATCCTCTCCTTCCCCCCTTTCAATCTGGCTTTCGCCCTAAACACTCCCCTGAGACTGTCCTTACCCAGGTCCTCAACTCCCTCCTTACTGCTCGCTACTCTAAGAAATCCTCTGTCCTTATCCTCCTAGATCTCTCTGCAGCCTTTGACACCGTTGACCACCTCTTACTGCTCAACTCTCTCTCCTCTTTAGCTTTCAAAGGCTCTGTCCTCAACTGGCTCTCTTCTTACCTCTCCCACACTCTTTTTCCGTATCCTGGGGCGGTCGTATCTCTTCTACGCTCCCACTGGACTATGGTGTATCCCAAGGCTCTGTCCTTGGCCCCTTTCTTTTCTCCCTTTACACCTCGCTTCTCGCCCCTATCATCTCCTCTTTCTGTATTTCTCATCACTTCTACTCTGATGACACCCAGCTTTTCCTCTCATTCTCTTCCTTCACTCCTGACCTCCATCTTAAGCTCTCTTCTTGTCTTACTGCCATTAAAAATTGGATGTCACCCCACTTTCTCTCTCTTAATACATACAAGACTGAAGTCTTATTCTTTCCCTCCAACACTATTCCTCCTCCGTCTCCCCCTGCTTCTATTCACTTTCCTCCACTAATCTTCCTCTCTCTGCCCATGCTCGTAATCTTGGCATTCACTTGGACTCCTCCCTTTCCTTCACCCACCATATCTCTCTCACTTCCTGCGCATGTCGCTACCACCTTTTCAATATCTGCAAAGTACGTTCCTCTCTAACCTTCAACGCCACTAAACTTTTAATATCCTCCCTTCTCTTCTCTCGTCTTTTCTATTGTTCCTCTCTCCTCTTCGGACTCCCTGCTTCTCATCTTGCCCTCCTAAAATCCCTCTACAACTCTACCATTCGCACCCTCTGTCTACTCTCACCTCATGACTCCATCTCCTCCTCACTCTCACAGCTTGGCTGGCTTTCCTTTCATTCCCAACTCAAATTCCACTTCCTCTGTCTCGTCTTTAAATCTCTCCATGAACTTGCTCCCCCTTATCTCTCCTCTCTCATCTCATTCTACACTCCATCCCGTTCCCTCAGATCTGCAGATCACTTCCTTCTCCGTGTTCCCCCGTCCCCAAGTGCCTCCTCTAGTTTTTGCTCCTTTCAGCTCCTTGCTCCCCTCCACTGGAACTCCCTTCCCCTCTCTATCTGCTCCATCCCCACCTATTCCTCCTTTCGTCTCTCCTTAAAATCTCTCCTTCTCCACTCCCCTCCCTGATACTCTGATCCTCCCCCACCCTTCCCTTCCCCCACACGTCTTTTATCCTCCTCATCTTGCCTCTCTATCCCTACCTTGTCTCCTCTTATGTCCCCTCTCCCCCCCTCTCTCGCCTTCACCTTATCTCACTTCCTGTTCCCCACTCCATTTCCCTCTCCACCCCTTTTTACCTCATTTATCTCTGCTGGCAAATTCTTCTAGTTGCTGTATTGATGGTTTGACTCATATCTTGTATTTGCTTCTACTGTTGTATTCTTGTTGTTATAATGTACAGCGCTTTGGCGTAAAGTGCTATATAAATATAATAAACATAACATAACATGTGACAGTGGTCAGAGACTTTGTTGTTTGTGCTGTGTGCTTTTGGGTGTACTACATGGACACTGTTGGTTCAAGTTTCTATCACTGGATTGGAGATTTGTGCACAGCCATATAGATTAGGGGTGTATGGACCACTTTTTCTCAACACAAATTGGCTCATATTCTGTGGAAATTTAAATTTGGAGTGTGAATGCTCCCTATTCACAATATGTATGAGACGTGTGGAATCTTGCGCCCTTGCTTTCACACTCACAGTAACATGGATAGGTTTTGGCCTGCAGTGCACATAGTCCCACAGGTGTACAATAGTATTTTGACTGGCTGATTGGAATAAGTCAATATGTAGCTTTTGATGGCCAGGAAAGATTAGGTGCTAAGAACTGAATTTTGTCAAGTTGATGCTTTTGTCTGTCCCAACATAATTTTACTTGTTTATGTATTTCTCACATTTGAGATTTCTACTTACATTTTTTTATGCCTCCAAAATCATTTTACTCCCAACTTTGCAAAGTGGGAGTAGAATACTCCCACTTACAAGTCATATCTGCCGCTCTGTTTGTGCATGTTGTTTTTTGTATATTGGACACACACAGTTTCGCTCTCCCAGAGACACATTCTCAGGGTGTTGTTATGGTCTCCAATTCATCATTGAATGGCACCTGGGATGTAGCCTCACGGTGTGTGCTCCACAGAAGCATGTTTTTATGTGAAGTATTATTTCACAAGCTGGGTGTGTGCAGCCTCTCCAGGTGCCCTTTGCCCAACCAAGGGCAAGAGTGGTGTCTGTGGATGCGGGCAGTGTCCCACCTGCATTTCCAGTGGTATGCCACGCTGTGTGGCAACATTGTGCAGTACACATGCAGCCACTATGATTTTACAAACTACTGGTGGTGCACATAGCAACACCCCACCAGAGTGGTCAAGGGAGCGGTACTGTGATTTCAGCACTCTGAATGTGTTCTCCACTTTGCCCCTAGTGGCTACATGTGCTGTATTGTATCTCACCTAAGCTGGTGTTGTGGGATCCCGGATTGGTGTCATTGTGAATGTTGACAGCGGGTAGGCACTGTCCCCTGTAAATGTGTACATGGTTGTCATTGTCATTGTTGTTCAGTGTGTCACGTGCATGCATGTGCATGACCATTCATACTCACCGTTGACCCATGCTTTGCCATTTTTTCCAGATGCCAGAGACCGGTGCAGTGGTGACTGGCAGAAGATGTAGCTATCACATCTACTGCCCGGAAAATTTGCATACTCTTCCATGATGATTCCATTGGCATCACACACTACCTGCACATTAATAGAGTGGCAGTGCTATCGATTCTGGTAGATGTGCTTCATCAATCGTGGAGGAGGAGGGTGTAGCGCAGCATGTGTGCATTCAATTGCACCTACTAAACAGTGAAAGTCTGCTACTGTATAGAATTTCTGGATCACTGTTTGCCTTTCCACCAGTGTTTGGGGCATATATATGCACGGCAATACCTGGTGTAGACAGCAGGATTTGGTGGCCTCCGATATCCCACCAACTATTGCAGTGGTTCGCTGGAAGGACCCACTTGCTATGAAATGGAGTGCAGTCAGCACTTTTTCTAGGGGGGTAAGGACCTGGGAGCAGATGCTGGGTGATGCTAAGCCATCTTCCCATTCCCTGACGAGGTCTAGGATTACATGGGGGGGATCCTGTACCTAGCATATACCTGGTCCTCTGGCATGCCGAACAGCGTAGTGCATGGTGTGAAGATCCAGGCCCTGGGCATCCTCCTTCTCCTGTGATGTCCATGCATGATAGCTCCTACTATTACTGGGTTCATTGTGGCTGTAGACGCTAGTTTGGTGTGCATTGTGTGCTTTATATGCATTTGTTCCAATGCGTGCTGACATTTGCATCTGCTATCATGTGGCGGATGGATCACAGGGTTTGCGTGTACCTTTTCTCAACATTAGGTTGCACGTTGAGATCCATGAATTCATTTGGGTTTGCATAGTAATGGGCGTACACTTGCTTAGCCATGGACCGTCCCTTGACAAGCCCACATTTTGCCTATTTCTTCATTCTTTCTGCATGTTCCGCCCCTATTTTGGCCTCTGCGTAGATCCGGCCCACACTCTGCAAGGAGCCTCATATAAGGCGATTGTCAGCTCACAGAGACGTGCCGGGCCTGCGCGAAGTCCACGCAAGTCCCTGGAAAGTCCCACAAAGTCGATTCCATGAATCAACAAAAGGTGTTTTTTGCGCGGCTTGGCGCGCAACGTCCCTATTTGCTGCGCAATAAATTCCATGAATCAGGGCCTTAAGCTGTAAACAAGAAATTATGTGCTGCTTGAAAGGTACAGGTTGTTTCCACTGCCCTACTATACGGTCCATATTCTAGCACGAGGACCGTTTGTTTTCCAGCACTGAGCCCTCATAATAAGGAGAGAATGTTATGTGGGACCTGAGTGCTAGATGCCAATGATAATTAAACGTTGTTTTAATTTCAGCAAAAGTGGATGCAAAAGTTAGCGATACAAAAAAAATAACCAAAAAGAAACTACTTATTACATTCAGTGACAGCCTTCGTGGAACTAAAGAATAGAGTAAGCAAAGCAAACACCGATCATGCCAGGAGATTCGGGGTGCTTTGTCACTTTTTCCAACCAGGAGCAACATTATTTAAAATTGAGAACATGAATTAGCCTCATTGCTTCGGATTGCATACAAGTAAATGGAGCAAACAGACTTTGCCCCAATACTTATTATCTAAAAATGTTTTCACTTGAGCAAAATTGAAGCAGACTATTTTGTTTTGCAATTCTTGCTATGTATGATAAAAATGTATGTAGTAAGCACATTTATGTTTGTGTTACACAGCAAACACTGTAAAAAAAAAACGGTCAGATGAACGTTATCCATAGTACAAGAATATTTTATGTGATAAGGACTGGATCAAACCCTGTTTGCGTCATTCCGTATTACATTAAAAGCAAAACTGGTTTGAGATGCATTCGCATATTTTGGCAGTATTCTGTTTTTTTCCGTTGCAGGACCCACCACCGTACCTCCCCCCATCATGGATGCCATGGTACAGTGGGGAAAATGCCACATCGCCAGGGTCGTTTTTCCCCACAACCTTTTCCATGTGGCAACTTCATGTGATAAGGAGATGTGAGGCTTCAAAACAGACATGCCTACAATTTCTTCCTGAAAATAAGCTCACGATTAAGCAGAGTTCTCCACAAAGGTAGACCTCGTTCCACACCTGGAGCCGAAGTGAAACATGGGTGCTAATGCCAGAAATTGATCTTTGCATCTGAGGTCCCTTGCAGTATATAAAAAAAGAATAAGGGCCTAACTCCTGGAACTTTGTGGGTTGTATCTGCAAAAGCATGGGCAGCCGGTGATGCTATGTTAACCTTGGCGATATTGATGCTTAAGATCATCCCTTTGAAATGACATGAGATGCTTGCTACATTCCGTAGGTGTTGCAAATCCATACCGAACCTTTAAGCGAAAATACATTTAATTTCTGAATTAAATCATGAGATAGTGAAAGTGCCGACCAGACATTCCCTTAGTACACCTAGAATCAATGGAAATACATGGTATCGACGAGCCTTACATGAATTCACTAAACTACCAACCCAGGCTTTCGTCAATAACATGTTCACCAAAACTATGGTCACTTTTCTTTCACCTCTGGTTTGGAGATGAAACTGAGGGCCCGATTCTCATCTTGGCGCAGTGAGCGTGCTAAATAGCACAACTCACTGCGCCATTTCTTGACGCCCAGGCACCACTGCTATTCTCATGTGGCCCTGGGCGTCTTCGCAAAGCACGACAGTGCTTTCGCTGTAATCAAATCTCGGCAGCATTTTCGTTAAATAACGAGGGAATGCTGTCGATACACCAAAGTGAGCAGCTTCAACATTGCAGGATGTTGAAGCTGCTTACTTTGGTGTAAATGAAAGTGTTCATATACACCTGTGCGGTAGAATGTAACGTTGAAGCTGCTCGCATTGGTTTAAATGAAAGTGTTCCTATACACCCGTGCGGTGCAACGTTGAAGCTGCTCGCTTTAGTGTAAATGAAAGTGTTCATATACACCCGTGTGTTGTATATGAACACTTTCATGTACACCAAAGCAAGCAGCTTCAACGTTGCAGCAACGTTGAAGCTGCTTACTTTGGTCTACATGAAAGTGTCCATATACAACACGGGTGCATATGGACACTTCAATTTACACCAAACAAGGCTTCTTGTGGCAGTCCTCCAGTTTAATGGCACCAAAAGGGTACCGTATATGTGCGCTAATTTAGCGCACATATTGAACTGGAGGAGTGCCACAAGAATAGGCTTCCAAAAAGCCAGTTTACAAATGTGGAGGTTGCTAGGTTGGTTTCCAACCCATCCTAGCAACCGCCACATGTATTCTGAAAGTTGCGCATTCTTCCGACTTTGGAAGAATGTGCCACCTTCAGAATAAGTCTTAAGTACCGAAAAGGTCGTTAACCCTTTTAACGTCCTTTTCGTTACTTAACACCTTGATGAGAATTGGGGCCTGAATGTTGGGAATACGCGTTAATTAAAAGTATCAGTTAGATGTTCAAGGTTGAAAGTGTGTTAAACATGTTCCCACCTTTCCCTGCAACAGCTGGTCTTCAAGTCACATACTCTCGCCCCATTGTCAAGGAGCCATGTCCTCCACTCTGTTATCAATGTTACATTTTGTAAGTGTTATTGTGCCAAAAATGCATTGCTTTCCTGTGATTTCTATGAACAAATAAATGCTCACTTTCAGCTAAGTCTCTGTGTTACCTTAAACATAAAGGAGGCAATGGGGCTCATTAACAGTTGGCCGGTGCAGTGATAACGTGCCGGTATTAACGTATCCCGGCTTGTTACTGTACCGTCCAACTACAGGTTTAAGGTTTAAGGTGCTAAGAGCTACAGGTAAATCAGGCCCTTACTGGCAAAATTTGCAAGTATTATCCACCGGTATTACCAGTGTTGGTAATACTGGCAAATCCAACCATGGTGTAAATGGGACTGCATGGATTGGGGATTTGCAACTATTGCCGGCACTCATAACGCAGCGGTAGTACAGCCCAACCGAGGGCCGTTAATGGTATTACCATTTGCTGATATGCTGGCGGATATACTCCCAGGATGCCGGCACAGTCATAATGATGCCTATAATGCCTTTCATTCTCGTCCCGCAAAGGCCTCAAGGGACTATGGTGTGTCGTGTTTGATTTCATGATTCATACAGCTAACAATGACCACCAGATGTGACTCACCATGGGTTGGAGCAATGGGGCAACCTTACTGTGGTTCACTGCAGGAACAATGCACATATGCATATATATGGTATGTAATAAACTGCAAAATGGTTAAAATAAACAGAAACGTGTGAGTTGTACTGTCACAACAAGGCCATGAGCCAGGTTGTGGAACAACAAAGGGTTGTGTTAAAAATACACACACACACACCTGTGTCTTCTTTGAAACCAAGCTTGTGAGGAATGCACTTCTCGCTGTCGCTACATAGTGCCATCCTCCCCCCTCCCCACACATTGGTCATGCTAGCACGCCAATGTAATATCCCAAGCCCACTGCCTCACACACATGCTCTTGGGACCAACAAGGCAAGACATGCCTGTGTGTGTAAATCCTTTCCCCAACCCTTTTTTTTTGCTGCAACAGGATTCAAAGCCTTGTCCCAGCATTTTAGCTTACACATGTTTCTGCTAGTTTTAACCATTTCAGGCTGGCCCTGGGCATGTATGAGATTGAATCGCTGTCCTATTATGTCATTTCATGTACATGTAAGGCTTCACTTGAAGGTTTTTATGCCATGTGATGGCAGTCCATAGCAATTTAAGGATGACACTCTGCCTGTGAAGGCTCTTTCATGCCATAAAATCGCAATCCAATGGGCATTTGAACCTGGGCATAGGATGACATTCAGTGGGCATGTTAATATAAAACATAGAACATGAATACGTATCTAGTATTTTCTGTGAATCAATTAGCATACAAGGCTGAACCGTGGCACGTGAAGCTTTTATTGAAATATAATGGCATTCCTTGGACCAGCAGATTTGAATTTAGATGTATGAAGGTCGTACTGTCATATAATGGCAATTTATGTGCATGTGAGTGTGAATGTGGACATACTGACATTCGATGGCCATGCAGGCTGAGCCTGGGCGTCTGAAGGTGCTTCTAACATATTATGGCAGTCCATAAGCATCCAGGGTTGACCCTGGGCATTAGAAGGTGTTTCTGGGAATTTGGTGCTGGTCCATTGACATGTAAGTGGTGTCTGTGTCTGATGAAGGAGTAATGTAAGTCCTCAGGGCATAGCTCATATTATTTTGATATCATTTTGTTTTTGTTGCAGGTCCAGCTGGCTGGGTGGTTCCCATTGGCACTGCCCCTGGTCTGGAGTAGTCAAGGCATACCCCTAGCCCGGACCGCAGACAGATCTCCAGTGCTACACAAGGTTCAACCTAAGTACACAACAGTACTCCCGACGCGTGATGTTAGTCAAAGCAGAATCTGGACATATGAGGATCCTCCTTAAATATAATGGAAATGCATGGGTTTGAAAGGCTGCGCCTGACCATTGACGGTGTTCCTGACGGACAAAGTCAGTCCATGGGCATGCAAGGCTGCACCTGGGCTTATTAAGTTGTTTCTGCAGCATGACAGCTATTCATTGGCTTAGAACACGGAACCTAGGCATTTGATGTTTTTTCCGCTACAGGATGGCAGTCCATGGGCATGCAAGGCGAGCGTGGGCACATGAAGGTGTACCGAAAGAAGTGAAACTATATTTACTTCTATGTCAGAAGTGAGATTACTTAACGAAAATGACATACTGATGTTTTGTGGCAAAATTTGTTTATTTACTAAAAATCAAAAGCTCTGTTAGGGTACACGAGGACTGGATATTTTGGAAAATGACCACCTGATGTTTGGGGGGAAAAGTACTTAACCTGAAATGTAAAATGTCTATGGACCACACAAGTGCCTTTGGTAAACAATACAAAATGGTATTTTAAGAAAAATATAGGTTAATTTCCAAAAGATGGCCTACAGATATTTGAGTGATGATTCATGCCAATTTGTGGAGATCTGCTGCTGTTGTCCTGGCATATTTCTCTTGGTTCTAGAGAGCACCAACCTGCTGCTCTGGGGGCTATTTTATAACTCATGTTGTGGTATTCAGATGGGTGTTTTAAGGTGATCCCAATCAATAATCGATAATCAATAAAGAAAGAAACTCAAGAAAATTGAGTAAATACAAGTGCACAAGCACACCCAGCTGCATTCAAACACGAATAGGCTGGGAAAACACAAAAAAGCATTTTCAACATTACAATGTAAAACACAAGCTTTTAAGTCCAAAATACGTCACACATGACATCATTGTTAGTGATGTGGGATGCATCAACCCACTCATCCAAGCCCTGCAACATCACTGTGGATTGCTGGCAGCAGAAACATCAGAATGTCCACTGGAAAGCATGCTGCTCGCTCAAAATCACCGGAAAATGCGCAGTGAAAACCTGAAATACAGGCCACCAACAACTTTTGCCTATCTTAGTGAGCACAGGAGATCACTGACGAAAACCACCATCGGGCTACCCACAAAGTAGCCTGAAACCAATTGGAAATAGCAATGCTGATTGAAAAAGAAACAGAGCTAGTTTCCAAAAAAAATCTGTTTACTTGATTGTCAAAAATTGCTAAAATCATATCACAAAACCACCAAAAAGATCCAACCTTCTTGTTGGGAGTTCCACATTACTCTACTGCAAGAATACACATCAATTCAATATCAACAAAGAATCATATGCTATTAGAGCAAAATGGGTGCAATACCGGTGTTCACCTCTACCAGAAAGCCGGCGTTTTAAAACCAGTTCTTTGTAAATTTGAACATGGAACCCCAAACTATGACAAAGAAAGACTTGCTAAGGGGTGGAGACATTGTAAAACTATATTCTGAAATGACTTGAAGGAAGCAATTGTTTAATGTATGTATTAAAAATGTGGGTTATATTGTAAAAAAACAATTTGTAGACATTGATTGCAGAGTTAATAAGTGCAGAAGGAGTACCAAGAAGGTTTGGACTCCCTACTGCAGAGCCAGAAAAAACTGGAGCAACAACTGGATGTCAATAGGGCATGCACAAAGCAGGTAGCCACCCTGCAAAGCCATCTAGATAGAGTGAAGGCAGAGAGCAATGAACTGATTTTGAAAGACCTGGACGCTCAGGCAGAGTTTGATGAAGAGCGCCAGAAAGCTGGTGCCCTTCAAAGGCAGAGGGACGACCTGGTGGCACAGAGGCAGGCTCTTACTCAGGAAAGGGATACCTTAGGCCAGGAAGTCTGTAACTTAAAAAGGAAGCTGGAAGAAAATCACCTGGCCCTCCAGGGACTGGGTGACCTCCAAAAAGAGCATCAAACCTTGTTAGAGCACACCAGGACGGTGGAAGATGCTCTGGCAAGAAAGGAGCAGGCCAGCAGGGACCAAAGACTGGCCAAGTACTCCAGGACCATGCAGGAAGCACAGAGCGAAAATGAGGCTCTCTGTCAGCACAATAATAGGCTCCAGCAACAAGTAGCCATGCAGGAGAGACTGATAGAGTCTAGTAAGGCCTTGATTGAGGAACTGAAAGCACAGGCTCTTGCATGGCAACAGGGAGCAGGGGCTGATAGAGATGAGGTTTGCTGGGAAAGGGAAACACCTGAGCATAACCTCAGGAGCCCTAGTACCAGAGGCCTTCACATCTCCCAGTCCCTGGACTCTGCCACCCCCATGTCCCCTGGCGCATATGAGCCCAGGGCCACGGGGATGGCAGATTACTATCCAGTCAGAAATATGGGACTCATGGACCAGTACCTCCCAGGCATGGATGGGCGGGCATCTGGGTATGGGCACCCAAGTACTGTGAAGTTTAGTGGGGAACCCCAGGAGAGTAGGCCCACTAAGGGCATCCTGAAAACCTCTGCCCAGTTAGGTCAGTGGGGGCGGGGGTACCCATCAAATCCTGGGAGCAAGGAGGAATCAGAAGACTCCTCTGAGCGTCCCAGGACACAGGAGACTAGGTCCCCACATTCTGCCAGCCATTCCCAGGCTCGCAGAATCCGGGAAAACCTGGAAGATCAGACGGGTACCTCTGGGAGCAGTACTTCTGAGTCAGAGGATGAATGGACCAGGGTTACCTGAACCAAGAAGGCCAATAAGGCAAAAAGGGCCTTGCTTAAGGAGCCCTTAAAACAGATCAAAGCAATAAGGAGCGTCATCACTCCTTATCATAAGAACTCCAAGTATTCTGTTTGGGAACACTTGGAGCTCTTTGAGCAAATGATGGAGACTTTCAATTTGAAAGACAGCAGTAGCTGCATTCAGTACGTAAAATGGACATTCTCCCCAGAATACTCCAGTTTCTTTGCGGGGCTGGAGGACCAAAACCATTCAAGATGGTCCACATATAGGGCGGCCATCTTAAAGCACTTTTCTGTTCATAGAAATCACCAAGAGGCTCGCAAGGCAGCCTACAATTTGCAATGTGGGGAGGATCAGGCCCCACAAGAATTTGTGCAGGAGTTGAAGCGTGCCTTTGCGCAGACTAACAAAAGGGTGCGCACGGACAGTAAAGAATTTGTAAACACGTTTTTCCATGCCTTACCCAAATACATCATGAACCAGCTAATGAGAGATTTTCATGTGAAAAGGTCACTAGACTGGGTCATTGAACAGGCAACCCAAATCTATGAGGTGCAGAAGCCCATAGAAAATAATAATAATGCCCAGAAAAGCCCCAAACCGACCAGCACCCCTGCTGCTGCCAAGGTGGCAGAGGTAAAGGTTGCCCCCATTTTGGATTTGGAGATGGGGGGCCTAAAAACTTGCCTGCACAGAATAATTCCAAGCCCAGAAGGCCCTCGGGCCAGTCACATACAGGGAGTCAAGGAGGTAGTCCCACAAATGGGATCCCTCACTCCCCCGACTATGTAAGTCCCCGCTACAAGGGAAACAGTCCCATCCTGGGTTATGTGTGGACTCCTCCAGCCCAAGGGGGGATCCAACCAAGCACCTAACCCAGGGAACTTCCCTCCTAACTTCCCCCAGGAGGGCAGAAATTCACCAAATCCTGGGCAGAACTTTTTCCCCAGGTATCCACAAAATTTCCAACCCCAAAATCATCCATCCTTCTTTCCCCACTTCCCTGAGCCCATACAACCTAATCCGGGAGAGGGGAGGCCAAGGGTGGAGGGGTACCCAAATCTTCCCAACTGGGGGTACTACCAGAGAAGGGATAGCTACCCTTCCCGGGATCAGCCCTGGGGAGAAAACAGAACCCGTATCAGCCTGAGCGGGTTTCACAGTTAGAGCGCCAAGTCCAAAATATGGCACAGGATCTGGGTCGCATGCTGAGTGCTCCGCAGAACCCTCAGATGGGCATGCCGGCGCAGAATGCCCCAAAGTCTGGACCTGGTGCTCCAGAACAATGATGGGGGCAGCACTGCGACAACCCACCAGTTCTCAGGGAGGAGGCACAAGGGGAAGGGGGGTGTAAAGCCTTGGAGGAAGCTTCCTTCCCCACTTGTAAACAGCCCCTGGAAACCCAGGAACCGGAAACAAAATCTCCTACCCCTGAAAGTCTGCCACCCAAGGAGCAGAGAGGGGGTAGGAGAAACAAAGGACCCAAACAGACCCATCTTCAGGAGGAGGTACAGATCTTCCAATTTGAAGGAGAGGGATCCTCAGAGGATCCTGGGAAAAGGATCTTCTCCTTCAGAGATGGGGGAACTCCTCCCAAAGAAAAATAGGTCCCAAGGGATTCACATCCAGACTGGGTAGATGTGGGGACTGAGCTAGCGCCGCCCATCATCCCATCCCAGAACCAACAACATCAAAATCCCCTGGTTCAAACCCATCCTGGTGAGTGCCTCCAAAAAGGGGGGGGTGTCCCAGAACCGGAACCAGGGGAACTCAAAACCTCTCCTATCTCCAGTTGCCAACTTTTTCTTTCAGATTCCCAAGACGTTCCACAGAATTCTGTCCAAATCTTTTCTCTCTCCATGTCCAAAACCAAAAAATTAGCCCACCAGTTGTCCAAAAATTTGCATTATCTGTGCCCCCTTGCAGAGAAGGAGGGAAGATACTATGCCCCGGTACAAGTACAGGGGTAGGGTACAATTTTGGCACTGGTGGACACTGGATCCCAGGCTACCCTTTTGTCCAAAAAGTCATTTGATGAACTAAATTCAGGAAGGGGGAGAATTATCAAATTCCTCTCACCTCTCTTCCTGGGCAACTTCAGAACTTTGACGGGAAGGAAATTCCCATCTAGGGGACTGCGGATTTGGACATTAAAATTGGGCAACACAAGGTGAAACATCCGGTCATAGTAGTGACTCCAGAGGGCACCCCTTGTTTACTAGGGAATGACCTCCTGAGAAGGTTGTCACCCCTAATAGACTGTGTAAACAAGGTCCTCTGGATCCAGACTAGCTGACCAATAAAGTTAAAACAGAGTGTCAACCATGTTAGTTTAAACGGCACATGCCACATGATTGACCAAAAATCTGACCAAGTAGAATTTCACTTCCAGGACAACCAAATTCCAGACGTGAAAGTAATAGCAGTAGGACAACAGACTGGTGATGGGGGGTCCTCTCTATTTTTGAAAATCAACCTTCCTTCCAGTTTAAGGTGGTATTCCACACTGGAAGGAAACACTCTGAAATTCTTTACCAATCCACAATCAGACATTGCCACTCCAATAGTCCAGAAAGATGTGAAATCAGCTCAGAGCCTGGCTGATATTCAGCAAATTGGAGAGCAGTTGTTCATCCCTGTTCAGTTAAATGATGGGAAGGACTCTGTTCTCGCCCGAGTGTGTGTGAACAACGGTAAGAGCTTCATCAGCGAAGCCATGTTCCGCCAATTCCCAAAAGATCCAGCCATTCCCACATTCAAACTGATGGACAAATGGGAAATGGATCTGGAAACACCCAATTCCAAACATCTCCTGCCAAGCAGGTGTATGCTCAAAATCTCCATAGGCAACAAGAGCATAGTCCATAATTTTTGGGTCGTGCGAGACGCCAATGCCGCCTTTTACTTAGGCAGTGACATTCTCAATCGCTTTGCCATTAGTTTGGACCTAATAAACTTCAAAGCTTGTTCCCGATTAGCGGATAATCCTATGGGCTTTGATGACCAAGAGAAAGCATTTAGGTCAGCTCAATTGCTACCTTATGCAGTTGAAATTCAGATTGGGGAGGAAGTCACCATCCCAGAAAGGACCCGACAATTCTTTCTTGAAGTGAAAGTTCAAAGAGAACATAAATTGAAAAACCCTGATGCTTATCTTCATCTAAATGCTTCTCTCCAACAGCAAGGGTTGGGGGTAAACCCAACACCATTAGTCAGTATAGAACATGACACCGTTCCAATAGAGGGGGATAACAGAGACTTAAAGAGTATCACTCTAGCCGCAGGCAACATTATTGGAATGGCGGTTGATGACCGACATTTTTCTATTGATTTAGGCAATGAACTGTTAGGACCAATCCCCAAGGACTGTTTTGACAGTGACAATGATGACAATACAACACCAGACAGGATCTTTACCCGGCATGGGGGGAACTTCCTGGTGTACACTTCCTGCCCTTATGGTAAGGAAGATGTGACTTGTGACTTCAGGAGGGATGAGGTGATTTTCCAGGTCCATGAGGGCTGCCTTTCCCACCTGAAGCCACCAGTCCAAATCAGCACTCTGACCAGGGACTTCGCCACCCAGCTGGAGGAGGCCGCTGAGATAGCGAAACCAGAAGTCTTTCCAGGCTTCAGGCAGATGGTTGAAGAGAGAGTCAACCTAGCTGATGCCTGTGTGACTCTGGAGCAGAAGCAAAAGCTGAAAGAAGTTTTCTTGGATTTTTAAGATCTCTTTGCGGTGGACTCATATGACTGTGGGCGCACCGACATCCACACAACAACAATTCCCACGGACCCTGGCATGACTCCAGTGTTTGTGAAGCAATATCGCTTGCCTCTCGCATCAATGGAGTCCCTTACTGAAATAATTAAGAACCTTGAGTCCCGCGGGATAATCCGTCCAGTCCACAGCACCTTCAATAATCCGGTGCTGGGGATATTGAAGCCATACGGCCAGTGGAGACTCTGTGCCGACCTTAGGGAGCTCAACAAACAGGTTCATACTTCCTGATGGCCTCTTCCCTATACTGTCCAAGGGCTGGCCCAGATCCAGGGGTCACATGTATTCACTGCAATAGACCTGACCAATGGATACTGGACTGTACCTGTCAGTAGGGAGGACCAATACAAGCTGGCTTTTACCTTTGGGGGCCAGCAGTACACATGGACCCAGACTCCCTGCGGATACCTCAACTCCGGCAATGAGTTCAACATTTTTCTGCATAAGGCCATGCCCGACCTGGGTGAGAGGGGTAACCTGGCTTATGTAAATGATGTCCATATCAAGAGCTCAACTGTTGAGGAAACACATTGCAGAGATACGTTATTTTCTGACACAGTTGAGGGCCGCCAGAGCAAAACTTTCCTTTCAGAAAGCACAGTGGTGTAGAACCCGTGTTAATTTCTTGGGGCATTAGATTACTCCTCAGGGTCTCTGTCCCCAGGAAAAGAAACTGGAAGACCCCACAACTCTGTGGGAACTAAGGAGCCTCCTTGGACTGACTAATTACAGCATAAAGTTCATTGAGGGCTACGCAGAGATCACCAGACCCCTGATTCATCTCTTGAAGGAGTGGGTCAAGTGGGAATGGGGTCCAGAACAATCCGAGGCAGTAAGACAGTTCAAAAGAAGCCTCTCACAAGCGCCTTTCCTAGCTTACCCTGTCAGAAACAAGGAGTTCTTCTTGGAGACAGGGCTCTCTAATACATGCTTGACTGCAGTATTATACCAAAAGCATGACAAGGTCAATAAAATAATCTCTTATGCGAGTAAAACCTTATCCTCTTTGGAGGAAAAATTCAATGACTGTGAGAAGGCACTCCTGGCAACGGTGTGGGCATTGAAACATTGAAGAATTACCACCCGTTTATCCAGGGGGAACACATCATAGTGGAGAGTCCACACCAGCCTCTGCAATATCTTCAAAGTGACAGAATCCGGGCCGGAAATGTGAGTAATTCCCGAATTACTTCCTGGATTCTGTCAATGCAAGGCTTTCCTGTGGAGGTCAGATCTGGCCAAAACAAGAAGAGTCCCCTCGCGCAAGGTCTGGCTGACTTGCATGATTGTGCCATGATTGTGCCAGAGAAAACTGTCTCGAGTACGAAAGTCTATAACTAAAGGACAACATGGAGGCATACCTCAATTCCCCACACAAAGTTTATGAAGAAGACAAGTGTGAGGGAATGCCCACTGTCTATGTGGATGGATGCTCTTACCATGTTGAAAAGAACTTGTGGCCGGCGTAGGGAATGCATGGGTGAATGAGTCCCCAGAACCCTCCGCTGGGTACAAGATTGGTCCCCGAAGTAGTCAAGTGGCAGAGTTGATGGCTGTGCATCAAGCCATCCTCACTGCTGTCCAACATCAACTCCACAAACTGGTCATAATCACGGATTCGGATTATGTACGGAACGGGTTCGTGGAGCACCTGGTTAATTGGAAAACCAGAGGCATGTTATGTGCTAATAACAAACCCTTGAAACATGGGAAGTTAATTCAAAATATTGATGATCTGGTCACCTCGAATGGGATCACCATCTATTGGAAAAAGATCAAGGGTCATTCCAAAGTAGAGGGACCAGACAAAACTGGAAATTACTTAGCTGATCAGCTGGCCAAAACTGGGGCCATCTAAGGGGATCTAATAGAGATCGAGTCCCTTTTGGGGGAAATCCAGGTCACTGCTATCACTAGGTCCCAGACAAATGCTCACAATGATCTTTCAACTTCAAAATGGAGTAAGGAGACCCCAGATGCTGATTTGATTACGGCTCAGAAAGATGATCTAATAATTGGTAAGCTTTATCAACACATTGAGGACCCTGAGAACTTTCCCCTAACGGATACCGATTACATTGGGAAAGAGGACCTCAGAGTGTTGATGAAATGTCCAAAAAATGTTCTGAATCCAAGACGGTTTGTTGGTAAGGAAATCCCAAGCTGGCCATGATCAGTGGGTGGTTCCTACCTCATTCCGAAGCCTGATGTTAAGTCACGCCCATGATGCGGCCACAGCTGGTCATAGGGGGTTTCATACAACACTTGAAATCTTAAGAGAGGTTGCATACTGGCCACACATGGGACAGGACCTCGACCAATACTTGAAGGGGTGTCTTGTGTGTGCACAATTTCAGCCAACATCCCTCACACCTCTCCAAAAGAGGGGGATGACACTGCCATGGTCAGATTTGCAAGTAGATTTCATTGGGCCCGTGATTCGCTCCTCTAGGGGAAATAAGTACATGTTGACTGTGACATGCTTATTTACTAAATGGGTGGAATGTCTCCCGGCCCCAAACTGCAAGGCAGAAACAGCAGCTGCCCTGATGATCAACCACATCTTTTTGTGTTTTGGACTACCCCAAAGGATTGAGACAGACAGAGGTAGCCATTTCACCAGCGAAGTAATGACAAAGATGTGGGAGATACTTGGGGTTAAAAGGAAGCTACACATTGCTTATCGGCCAGCCTCTAGTGGTACAGTAGATCGTTACAACAAAACCATTGTGAGCATCTTGAAAAAGTTTGTGGCAGATTCTGGGCAAAGTTAGGATATCCGATTACCTCTTGTCCTAATGGCCATCAGATCTACCCCTTCATCTGCAACTAAAATGTCACAGTTTGAGTTGATGACTGGATGCAGGATGGTGCTTCCCCAGCATCTGCTTTACATGACCCAAGAGCAGACATTGATCAATGCCTCCACAACTCATGAGTATGTTGAAAATTTAAGAAAACAACTTCAACATGCTTTTGCCTATGCTCAGCGAAATCTAGAAAGATCAGCCGATAGCATGAAGACCCACTATGACTTGAAGACAAATAGGAAAGAATACAATGTAGGAGACCGGGTCTATCTATACAATTTCCAAAGGAACCAGGCCAAACAGCGAACATTTCTGCCTACCTGGAGGGGATCTTTTGAAATTGTAGACAAGATCTCACCAGTCGCCTACAAGATCTGCATCCCCAAAGGCAGTTTGGCAGAGGGGGAAGATAAGTGGGTCCATATTAATCAGCTAAAGTGTTGCCATCCCAGGCAGACTCTGCAGCAACTGGAGCAGTCTTCTAGAACCCCAGAGGGGGCTACTCCAGATCAATACATTCCAACTCTAAAACCATTCTACAAATAGTCTATAAAATACAATAATAAGAATGCAAATGTCTCCTGATTTACAAAATGTACATACCCGCCCCACTACATTAATAGTGGTGGGGAAATGTCTACCAATATGTTGTTGCCTTTTTGCTTTGTCATCCTAGGAGAGAGAAACAATGGAGACTGACCAAGGAGGACGGCCCGGGGACCGGCAGCAAAGTTCCGAGGGGCCCGGGGTATCGCTCAATACTCCCATCAGGACTGGCAAGGAGAACCAATCGATCCACCTCTGATGGAGGAAAAGATGCTGAACTGTGCCATTTGTGGAATCCGGAGAGATGATGCGGACATCCCAGTCTTGCGAAGTTCCATCGAAGAAAGATCGATGACCATCGCAAGAGGGGGGCTTGTGGGATGCATCAACCCACTCATCCAAGCCCTGCAACATCACTGTGCATTGCTGGCAGCAGAAACATCGGAATGGCCACTGGAAAGCATGCTGCTCGCTCAAGATCACCATAAAATGCGCAGTGAAAACCTGAAAAAAGGCCACCATCCACTTTTGCCTATCTTAGTGAGCACAGGAGACCATTGCCGAAAACCACCATTGGGCTATCCACAAAGTAGCTTGAAAACACTTGGAAATAGCAATGCTGATTGCAAAAGAAACAGAGATAGTTTCCAAATAAATCAGTTTTCTTGATTGTCAAAAATTGCTAAAATCATGGCTCACAAAACCACCAAAAAGATCCAACCTTCTTGTTGGGTGTTCCATATTACTCTACTGCAAGAATCGACATCAATACAATGTGCCTCATTACGACCCTGGTGTTAACCAATGGCGCTATTAGCGCCATGGTTAACGCCGGTAACTTACCAAATCCGCCATGGTGAAATGGGGAATTACCACCCCATTCCAAGGTTGTCAGGGCGGTAATTCCCCATTTACCATTGGCCCTTCCCCATTCCCATTTTTGCCCCATAGGGCTCAATGGGAATGGGGAAGGTGGTAATTATGGTACCGCAAATTGCGGTACCGTAATTACCTTCAAGGTCCCTTTGCGGGTCCCTACTGTAACGGCTGGTACAGACCAGCCATTAAGGTCGGGAGTCGCAAAGGGACCTCGTAGTAAAGCGTTAAGGGGTTAACGGCGCCACAAACTTTTACAGCGCCATTAACCCCTTAACGCCTGGGTCGTAATGAGACCCAATATCAGCATAGAATCATATGCTATTAGAGAAAAATACCCTTTTAAAGATACTGATGGAAAGAAAGCTGTCAAAATGGGTGCAATACCGGTGCTCACCTCTACCAGAAAGCCAGCGTTTTAAAACCAGTTCTGTGTAAAGTTGAACATGGAACTCCAAACTATGCCAAAGAAAGACTTGCTAAGGGGTGGAGACAATGTAAAACTATATTCTGAAATCACTTGAAGGAAGCAATTGTTTAATGTATGTATTAAAAATGTGGGTTATATTGTAAGAAAAAACAATTTGTAGACATTGGTTGCAGAGTTAAAAAGTTTCCCACACTGGGATCAAACAGACTCCACACCTTTCCCTGGACAAAAGAAGCTTCCTTCTGCCCTTGGCCAAGAGATTGACAGACTGGTGTGAACAGGAACTAGCCAAGGCACCGCACCCTGGCATGTTGCTCTCAGTCAAGACAATGGGGGCTTTGGGATGAATAGGAATATGCTGATTTGGGTGTGACTGGTCAACAGCTGCTCTGGGAGAGACAGGACATGTGACCTCTGAGTCAAGCCAGCTCTGGGTGCGGAGACAAACCATTGTGGATTCCGGTAGCCCAGCAAATATATGTTTTATAAAATTGCGTATAACAAAGTGTACCAAACTGCCAAAAATATGAAACCTTGGGATTCTTAAAATGAAAAATTCACTCACAATTTAAGACTAAGCTGGACGCCGTGTGATGTTCTGAGACCAAACCCCGGAATGTATTCATATTGTAGCTGCAGTGTTGTTGCTATGAACATAAGAACTTACAGTAATATGCCCAGAGAGGAGCTGCATGCATGTGTAAAATTTGGTGCGGAAGCAATATTGGGAAACCCACCAAAAGCGCAAATAAGTTGTCATTTCTGAACTAAAGCTCTTAGGAAGATCAGAGTTGGACAAGAATGTACCTTAAATAATCTGTGATGTGTATATGTATAATGAACAAGTTGTGCACCTTGGAAATATGTTTGTTATGAAAATTTGATTTTCTAAGTAAAAGCAAAGGGGAGTTTCTTCCCTAGATGGAAAATGGCAGCATCATGATGACACCTCATGAAACGCTGATCCTTTCTCCAGTCAGGAGACAGGGAATCCTCTAAACTATCAAATCCTTAGAGGGTTGGGCATAGAGAATCAGCCTACCCACCCACTTTGCAAACACATAAATAGAGAATGCTTAGGACAGATAAGGGACACCGTTTTTTTCCACTAATCACCGATTCCTGCGAAGCACTCTGCCAGACCAGATCCAGACAATATCCAGACAGAGACTCCAGACTCCAGATCTAGATCCAGAGATGAGAACTCTAGAACCCAAACTCTAGAACCTTGAAGCAGAGAGGCCTAAACCAAAAGCTGAATCCTTTTCAGCAGGCTTCAGAATCTTTTGCAAACCTGATTCTCACATTCAACAGCCGGGCTGAGCTGTCTGCTTCAAGCTAAGAACCCTGTGCTAGAACCGGAGTTCCAGACCCAGAAAGCAGTGCTGTAATCCAAGACCCGTCAGATCCAGTTCAAGAGGCTGCAGACCGCCGTGCAGTGCTGAACGCAGAACCCAGAGGGCCTGAGACCTGTCCGGTGGTGAGAGTGAAGCCAAACCCATTGACCAGATCTTTGACGAGGCCCATTCCATTCCAAAGCCTAGGAGTGAGTATCTAGCCTAGAACTGTCCATAACCAATCTCTTAGTTTAAAGTAATCCTCTTCCATCCATTTCAACTTGTCCAGAACTGCATTATAGAATCTTGTGTCCATCCTATTGGTTTTAAATTTGTAAAGTGCGATCTGTCATTTAGAAATCTTGACCTTATTTCTGAAAATCTACCTTCACAAAAACCTCTGTAGCTTTTGAACCGCGCGTCCTAGAAGCGAAATCTAACTGTCATTTTCAAGCTCAGATCCTAAGCTTTCCAACACACTCAAAACATTCCAATTCATTATAGTTTTTACGTAATCACGATTTACACACACGGAAATATTGCCGCGAATTGCAATTTGGCTCAATTTCATTTTCTGTCAAAATAGTTGTTTCTTGCTTTCCACTGCTGAATTTCGTTTTCAATTTGATAATCATTTATGAATCATTGCTAGTGTTGACCTGAACCAATCCCAAGTAACCATTACTTATTCTGAATATCCATTGGTGAATTAAAATCAATTTAGCATTTCTTCACTTTCACTGCAATCACATTCAAAAGTATTTTTGCCTGTTTTAAAATCATACCTGTTTCTCTAAGCTTGCTGGGGGAACTGGAATTGAACTGCCTTCTTTATTGTATTCCTGAAACCTGTGTGCCCTCATTTCCATCTCTTCATATTACATATGGGGGGAGATAGTAGTCACAGGGGAAAAAGTGACCATATTATCTTTTGATTGAAATCATATCAAGTCTATTTCTGTGTTGCATTCTTTCCCATTATTGCATTTCCTTGAATCACATAAAGTATTCTCTGCTACAGTATCCTTCATATTCATACTCCTAAGTGATTAAAGAGATTGTTAATTTTGTAATATTACCCATTGTTGATTACCGTCCATATTCATAAGTGTGCTATTCAGATATTATTTTTTTCATAAAAGTGTGATATATATATATTGTTTAATTCTTCAAATAAACCTTTTAATTTGCAAAACAAACCTACTTCTTGGCTCAGTGAGGTCAGGGGGATTCAAAGAGAGGGGTGTTATATACGGGTTCATCATCCAGATTTAAAGAACTTTGACATAAAAATATATAAATAAGGGCTTCCATTGGGCATCCCAGACTAGGCATTGACTTAGTTGGAGTGCTGCATTGAAGTCACTTACAGTGATAAGAAAACATCTAACATTGGTTAAGGGAATATAGTACCTATACACCCTATAAATAACAGCTACTATTGGAAATTATTTAGCTGATGACTCCTCCTAAGAACAGCCTATTAAAAGTGGTTATACTATATTCTGCTACCTTATTGGTTGGCTCCATGCTCCGGGGCCAACCTGGCGGACACAATCATGATTGGCCAGCGGTTTGCTCATCTGACCTTGGACACTTTAATGTGATGCCTGGATGCATGGTGGGGAAGGAGAGATGGCCAGACTGCTATGATTCAGTTTGAAGAAGTCAACTCCCTTACTATTCTCAGGCCTGAGACATTGATCTGCCAATTTGCTTGTGGCCTTAACACTACCTCTGTGTCTGGCTGCACCGCAGAAATAGCAGGTGTGCTATCTAGTTGAGCCAGGAATGAATGATAATTGTTCCAATCATGTGGTAGGGTACCGCTACTTCAGACCGCTTTTTCATCTGTTTGTTGAGATTTCCACTGTTCAAACCCATATTTGATGCTCTGTGTGTTTGTTTATTAGGATGCAGTTTGGCACGGTAGCTTCTTGCACCTGGAGATCAAAAACTATCTGTATTTTATAAATGCTACCTATAGAAACAAATTAACTTATAGAGTTTCATGCTGTGCACGTCTGGGATATGTTATCTAGTAGTTTTGATTCCCTGTTGGAGCCTGCCTGTTTCACAACTTTGACGCCTGAGTGTCTGTCTGAATATTGCGTGGCTTGGGACTATGTGTGTAAAGCAGATTTGATGTCAATTTCAGAATTTCAGAATGAAGCCCTTTCAAAGTTCTGTCTAAAATGGTGGTACATCAGTTCACTCCCTGCCTTGTTAATGTTCTATGTGTCTAGTGTATGTTCTACGTATCTCATGCTTTGCATGCGCCCATCCGTATATTCCCTGCCCATGTATGCTGCTATCTACGTCTATCTATGTTCATGTTTATACTACTTTGTGTCACCCTATCTGGGGCTGCTCCAACCTTTATTTTTTTTTTAACTTGCATTTTAGTAGCATTTTTCATCAGAGTGTGTTCATTTTACACAGATCTTCAATTACTCCAATGTTTGAAGGAATGAACAATACAAAAGGAAAGAAAAACCCATTCCCACTCCCATCCCCCAAAACAAACACTAAAATAGAGATGGTCATTCAACTAGCACACACATAGATCTAACATTAGTGGTCTGCAGACACTTAAAGGAATATATCTGCAACTTGTATCGGCCCTTTTGTGCAATAGCTCATTTACACCACATGCCTGTATTTATGATTTCTCAATGATACTAAACTCTCTTCTTGCAACCGGCTCTAATCTGTCCACGCAGAGAATACTCAGAGGCGTAACAGCAAAACTATTAACAATTTATTCAGATTATGCATTATAGTGTATCCTGCACAACCACTTATGAAGGTCTTACATCCCCCCACTTTGCTACAAAGAGTCTCCATTCTTCATGTAAGGTTTCCATAAAATCGTTAACCAAGGCTGTCTGTTTTTCCATTATATAAATGTCCCAGAACACTGCCTCCAACATTCTGGGATATCGATATTCCTCTCTGTCTTTTGTCGGGATTCCCAGTAATAGCTGTAGTGGTTCTACTGCAAGCTGTTCCTCAGTGATGTCCTTTATCCACCTCAGAAGCTCCAGCCAGAAGATGCAGGACCACCACATGTGGAAGGAAGGTACTATTTGTCCACATGCCCTGCAACAGAGCGGAGAAGTTCTGTTGAGCATTTTTGAAGTCTTAGGGCATGTCTATTCCAGCCATGCTACACTTTAAATGTTTGCTTCATGGCCGCTGTAAAAAGGTTGCCATGAAATGTGACCTTGTACATTTATCCATCGTCTCTTCTAAGATGCCCTCTCCCACCAGCTTATTCCAATAATTTTTATAATTCTGCCTACCCAAAATATCTGAAGTAATCAGAGATGTGTACAGATTGTAGAGGATACCTTTTTTGAGACTGAGCCATCCAAGACATTTTCAAAGGGGTAACGGGTTGCACCAGTTCAGTTCCCCTTCTGGGGACTATGAGTGTTCCTTTCAGTCACAGATATTCAAAGATGTAGAACACGTCCCGCCCCAACATTTCACATACAACCTCGTAATCCTTAAAAGTCCCCTCCATGACGAGATGACCCACTCTCTCTAGACCCTGTCTGACCATTTTTGAGTGTACCTGAATCCTTGTTTAGCCATGTCTAAGGGGGCTCCCCACGGCAAGCTCATAATTGAAGGTAGTGAGGATAGTTTGTCGTTGGGGCCACCGTTTATGCACAGGGACCACAGGACCCACCGGATCGGTTTCTCCCTGGTCCCCGCTGGGATTGCACTCAATGGAGATGACAGTAGTTCTCTTACTTTCTTGGGGTGAGTATAAAAATCTTCCAAGTAAAACCAGTCCGTGCCCAGGTTATCCCTCGTATGCTCCAAAATAACCCTTAGCTGGGCTGCTTTATAGTACATTCAGAAATCTGGAAACCCAAAACTGCCATTGGCCTCGGGGAGCATCAGTGTCACCCTCTTAATCCTTGGCCTTTTACCATGCCAGATGAATTCACCCACCATAGTTTCTAGGTATTTGAAATAGCTCTCGGGTAGCTTCCCTGGAAGTGGCGTGTAGAAATACAACAACTGCGAGAGGATGTTCATTTTGAACAATGTAATTTGCTAAGGATTTCAATCAGGCGACGCATACCTTAGTCTCGGCCTAGTATGCAGCGCACAACTGAAATGCTTATTTTTATTTTTATATTGCATTCAATATTGAGATGGTACACCACTCATATCACACCCCCGTTTCAAATACCCCATGTCACAATGGAGCATGAACCAGGCTAGTTGGTAAACTACAATATTTATTTATTTATTTATTCGAACATTCAAAAGAAATCATACACTTTTTAATAAGGGGCAGCAATCATCAATGGGGTGATAATAACAATGTGAATGTGAGCAAAGCACTGGGTTTAACTTACTAGTGGAACATATACACAGCACTACAGAATAGGAGCACTTTTGTTTTTAGGTAAGATAGCACTTAAGTTAGAATTTCCCCCTGCAGTGTTCCCTCAACCCACAAATAATCAATTCTGAGTGGATACACAGAGGCATCAGGTAATCAGGAATAGGAAATAGGGAACAGAATTCAAATCTGATGCCCCCCCCCTCCAAATAAGAGAGAAACACAGATTTTAAACCCTTTGCAATGTTATAAAATGACACTCGGAAATGGACAATAAAATAATGAATGTGTGCCAAAAACCTTGAAGCAAATATAATTTCTCACTAACGCAACAAAGCAAATATACTAGCGATCACAAAGAATGGTTAACCAAGAGCATACAGTTCGAAAATGAGTGGCATGGTTAACACAGATAGCAGCAAATGACACGTTGGAAACTTTGCAAACTTTGCAATTCCTGCCTGAAATTACTCAAACTGTTTTTAATAAAAATGGGTGAAATACACTGATTTGCTGGTAAATTGAAGGAGTTAGGCAAGATCTGGAAAGGTGCGTTTTAAATAAAATGGAGCGGAGAAAAAGGAAAGGAAATCAGTTGTGACAAGAACACTTCGCCTCCACACTAGAGTATTCAGGCTAGGCCACCAAAGAGGGACACAGTAAACTCCAGGATTGATTCGCAAGTTCAACCCTATCACCCCAGCGCCCAGCCCCGGCAGAACAAGTCCGATCATTCGAAATAGGATTAGTGGTTTAGGATTACACAAGGCAAAATTACTAAAGAGATGGTGCTAGCACTAGAAATCAAGGGCAGGGTTGCAAGAATGCTTTTGACATTTTTACAAGTTATCAGGGTAAGGATAGGAGGACTTAGAGAGTGGAATAAGCACAAAGACAATATAGGCTATGGGTTTAGATGGGGTGACAATTGATACTCACAGTCCACTTTTTAGTTTTTGGATTTTGGACAGTCAAAGGTTCTGGTTAATACATGGCAGGGCACCTGGCAAAAAACTGTGTGGTTCTGGTCGCCGGCTGGCAGGGACTGGACGGGCAGTTCTGGTCACTGGATACTAATGGTCATCAGGGTAGCAGGATTGCAGCAGTATGCAGTGAGTGGCAGCAAGCCAGGATGGATCAGAATGCCAAAAGTAACACAGCTTTCCCCTTGTTAATGTGAAATGTAGTGGGTTCTTAGATTTGAGGCCTTGCTGGGCATAGGATCAGCACTGCTTGAGTTTTGCAGTGGGACCTGGAGTAGGGTCAGCAATGCTTGGCCTTGTGGTTGGGATCTGGAGTCTGGATGGATGAAACAGGAACAGGACGCCAGCACAGGAAAATCAGGAAGAGTGTCTGTGTGTGTTGTCAGGTACCCTTATTTATAGTGCATAATGGCATCATCAATGTATAGGCTGGGCAGGGTTAACTAAGCACACACCTAAACTACTTGGGTTGGGCAGGTGTGCTAGTCTCCACCTTGCTCTCAACTGGTTGGGTTTCCAAGGGAATTTATGTCAGATTTATGAGGTGGGTTTTACAATGTCCAAAAACTCCCACATTTACTTTACTTAAAATCCGATTTTTCCAAAAACATACATTTATACAATTGCAATCTCTTAGCAGATTATATACACAGGTTACATATTTTGTGCAGCATATATCAATCCAATCCTCCAGTCTGTGGGACCTTGTTTCGCCCTTCTGATATAATTTGGTCATTTTGAGCACGAAGGATTCAGCCCAAAATTCCATAACTTTATACACAGATGCAAATTATCCCAAGGGATGTATGTACAAAACTGTATGTTTGCAACATTGATACTTTTTGATTTATCCTCAATACTTTGCCCTTTCTGTCCCCAAGGTGTCAGCAAATTCTACCAAGTCTTAAAAGAAAGCACAAAAAAATCACTTTTAAACTGCAATATTTTTACAATTTTTCAAAGGGTTGCTGCAGAGATAAACGTCTTTAAAGTTTATTCCTGAAACAATCTTTGGGAACAAATGGCAGTCCCTTTGTTCATGGGTCAGTTTTTCTTTCTGTCCTTCAACAGCTGTCAACTGTCATTTCCTTCAGATCATGATGGGGGTTTCTCCCTTGATTGAAGTTATATTGCCCCTTCACACTTCAGACTTCCTTCCCTGGGAGCTTCATTGTCAGGGTGCCAACAGAGACGAAAGTCTGTTCAACCCCGTAATTATCAGGGGGTTGTCAGTAACTGCTGAAAGAAAGCCCTCCTTTTGGTGCCACTCCTCCAAGCAGAAAACCTGTTTTTCAACTTGCAACTCCAGCCACCATAGTTTTAACCTTTAATTTCTAATCTAAGATCCAGAATTAAAGCAAGCCGGTTGAATAAAATAACCCATGTTATATAGTCTCAACAGCAACAAACCCCTTCATATTGCTAAAGGCTGGCAGGCTTTCATTCAACAGTGTACTGTTCCAAAACACAGGCATTTGTTTTTCTTTAATTTGCAAACGGCCCATTATTTTTTTACAAGTGGTGCAGCTCGCCTTCGTTCTTAAATTCAACTTTTTATCTCCAGCAGCTTTCTACACTGTCTTGCAGCTATAGTTATTATTTTGAATGCTGCAGTTGGTCGACAGCACAGATACAATGAAACAAACATGGCTCAGCTAGTTAGAGTCTCTCTGTGAACAGGTGGGTTTTGGATACTTTTGCAAAGAAAATGACTGCATTTCCCGTGGAATCAAAGTAAAGTTCCTGGTTGATTTTTTAGAGTTGGTTTGACTGGGCTTGTCAATTCAGAATCATGCCTGATTTTGCTGAGGCACAGTGAGACACACAGGGCTTGGTAGAGCTTATTAATCACAGTGGCTTTAAGGAACAGAGGGAATTTAGCATCAAAGCTGCATTTTTTAAGGTGAAAAAGGGTTTCTTTTCACTGAGGATTTTGGCTTTTGTAGCAAAGCAATGCTGCTTTTTTTCCACTTCCTTCCTTTTATTTATGTCGAAAACACTGGCAATCTTCTTCAATGTGCCCCCCTTTGTTCCATCCTGCCATATGTGTACTTGGCAGGACGGTGCAGCCATTTGTGTTGTTGTTGCAAAATGCAGTTTTGAGCCATGGCGCTCACAGGAGCCAGAGCAGCCATTTGGCGGTTTCTGCGCACTGCTGATGTGGGGAACTGCTGTTGAGTGGGTCAATATATCCCACACATTCTATCATAACATGAGAGCATAGTTACCTCCCAGCACTTTACATCTGTGTTCTTGGTGTCTAAAATGAGATTGAAGTTGATTCCTGCTATGGTAGATACGTTTCTTGGGATTAGGACTCCCAGATAGGTGATCACTTTATTTTCAACTCTTATTCCATATATACTCTTCCAGTTTTCTAGACTGGCCCATGCATTATGCGTTACTCAGTGGCATGACATCTGATTTGGCTATATTGATCTTTAATCCAGAAAATGCAGCTGAAGAAGTAAATCTGTGTCAAGAGTTCTGGGACTGTACAGTTAATGCCTCCCACAAATTCCCCAGTATGTCATCTGCAAATAAGGACAGTTTAAAATCAATCTCCCCACTTTGTCTCCCCTTAAATCCCATATTTTCTCTAATGACTTTTATTTATTTATTTATTTATTCAATTTTTAAAGCACCTATGTCAGGCATCAGGGCACTGTTTCAAACCAGTTACACATTTGATACATAGTTTCAGAGCAATTCACATTTCGACAAATCATATTGGTAAAATGGGCAATCAACACACTTAGTTACTTGGTTTCAGATCAATATACGTTTGACATATATTAAGGGGGGTAATTCAGATGGTATGGGGAGGTAATAAGCCTTATAGAGGCTTATAGAGGTTAGGCAAAGAGCCAGGTTTTCAAGGATATGAAAAATGCCCAGTAGGATTCGAGAGGTCAGTTGTCAGGGAGTTCCAATGGTGTGCGGCGACAGATGGGAGGCTTACTCCTCTACCTTTAGTCCTTTTCACTCTGGGTGTGATTAGTTTCCCTGCATGGAGGGATCTGGTAGGCCTGTTGGGTTGTGCTTTCTGAATTTTACCTGACAGATATAGAGGTGCCGTTTTGCTAAGGCGATAGTCAGATTGTCTGATGGGAAGCCAGGGTGCTTTTTTTCTCGCCTCGTAGATATGTTCTCTCTCTTTGGGATGTTGAGTGCTGCTCTAAGGGCGTTGTTTTGTATTATTTGCAGCTTGTTAACGTTCTGTGCCGATGTTCCTGTGAGTATGGCATTGCAATAATCTAATCTCACGCCCGTAATAACTCTGGCAATGGTTAGGCTGTTCTCTGTGGTGAGGAATTGTCTTGGCGAATTGATCAACTTGGCAGTGTGGGCCGATGCTGTTGCAATGGAACTTACTTGTCTGTTGAAGGATAGCGATCCATCCAGGTTTATGCCCAAAGCTTTGATCGACTTTGAGATTGGGATCTATATTCCATCTATCTTAAAGGATGAAAATTGTGGGCTCAGGTTCTTTAGGACAGTTGGTGAGCCTACTAATAAGATCTTGGTTTTCATTGTTGAGGCATAAATCGTTGGCAGCCATCCACGCTTGGATGGTGGTGTAGACTTTGTTCAGCATGTGGAAGTCGTTGTCATAATCACCTGATAGCATGAGGAGGACTTGGGTGTCATACGCGTAGTTAGTGTATGAGATGGCCAGATCATCCAGCAGGTCGAAGAGTGGTTTTGTAAAAATGTTATATAGAGATGGTGAATCGCATGATCCCTGTGGAACTCTGCACGGGATAGGGATGGTTGTCGCATGAGCTGTTTCTGAGAATACTCTCATTGTTCTTTTTTGCCAGGAAGGAGGCAATCCAATGGGTGGCTTCTGTTGAGAAGTTTTGCCACTGGTTCCATGATCAAGGCGTACAATAGTGCGAACAGAGTGCCTCCCTGTCTCGTACCTCTGGTTTAGTGGATTGGGGCAGATAATACCCCATTTACTAGGACTTTGGCTGTTGGGGCACTATAAAGGGCAAAGATCCAAGTATGGATGTTACTCCCAGTACCCACTCGCCGTAATACCTTCCCCCTGTATGACCACTCTACCAGATCGAAAGCCTTCTCAGAGTCTATTACGGTCAGGCGTGCATTGAAATCTTTCTCTTGAGCATAGTGGACTAGGTCGATAGTCTTACGAATGTTATTCAACCCTTGGTGCCCTTTGATAAAGCCCACTTAATCTCCATGGATTATCATTGGCAACACTTGTTCCATTCTATTGCCCAGCAACTGCACCAGAATCTTAACGTCCGCATTTACAAATAAATCAGACTATACGAGGTACATAGAGTAGGGTCCTTGCCATCCTTGGGGATAACAACTATTTTGGCTCTCAGGAGAGCGTTTGGAAGATTGCCCCCTTCGAGCACTGCATTTAACACTTCTTTCACCAGGGCAGGAGCCAGAGTCGAGCGATACATTTTAACTTTTTACAGGTCACTTGTCCTATTTCTCAAGGTAGACATCTGTTCACCTCTGCGAACATCTCGGGCGGGGCCACACCTGGTGCTGATTTGATCTGCATCATGATAGGTGGACTGCCCTACAGGAAACTCCGAAGATTTCCCAGTAGGCTTATGCACCTTTGGCCTCTTTTGTATGGTAACCTATGTTGTTTCCAAATGTTCTCATAGGAAATGGGCTGAGCTTGCTGAAAATGTTTAATATGGGACCACTTAAAAAATGTATTTGCAGGACCTCTTTTGGTTGCCATTCCACCCCTGGGTATTCCGTGTGGAGGTATTTCCTCGTGACTTTGTGTGGCTATTATTTGTTTGCTGTAAATAACTCATTGGTTGGATTCCTGGGTTTTTATGCACTGAGCGACATGTGTGCGGCATGAATCTGTAAAATCTCTGTTAGCCGAGTCCGCAAGATCTATTTACCTGGCAAGACCTAACATTGTGAGATCTGTGAAACCTTTCATTTTCCAATCCTGCTAATTCCTAGTATATTCCCAATAATTTTCTCTGTCTGAAACTCTACGTAGAATGGCAGGATTAGTCAAGCAAAGGATGTGAGGGAGTGATTTGAAGGGAGATCATGTAATGAATATGATGTCTCCTGAGGCCATCAAGCCCTGTATTAGGAGTGTCACTAAAGGTTCACCTTCAGATATTGGGGTTTCACTCCTGTTGTGTGGTGTACCCTCATGGAGTTCTGATATACTTCGACTACCTGGAGGAGGCACATGATGGAGTGGACAGGCTTGTGAGTCAGAAGACCATTGAAAGAAGCAAGAGCTTCTAGGGGGTTCATGCCCTGGTATTGTGCACACAATGTTTTTTCCTATGGATAGAAGAGACTTTAAATGCTCAACTCGAATGCCGGTTCAAACCTTTAAAGTAAAGGTTCAAATCGCCTGGAGCCTTTTGAGCCTCAGAGCCTCATCGAGAGACCTCACCAGCCAAATAAAGTGGGATCAGTAAATGTTCGAGACCGTGTGCAGCGTAGGTCACTAAGGCTCAAAATAAATTAAAAACGTTTAAAATCCATAGGAATTTTAAGAAAGGATGGGGTACATTCTCCAAGTGATGAAATGGACTAGCGTATCTTAGCGCTTTGGCCAAAACACGTTGCATACTGTTTAAAAAGGGATACGAATGTGTGCGTCATTGGGGCACACATTCAGATCCATTTTTCAACCACTTTAAGTATCTGTACCGGGAAGGGGGTGTTTCTGCGTATTTCAATGCTCATCCCAAATCCACAAATGGAATTCTCCTGGAAATATGTAGAAAACAGTCACATTCCCATGCATCTATTTGGAATAGGCACAAAGGAATGCAAAATGCCTGGCAGGGCCATTGCTCACCCAGTCATGCATTTTCTTTTAAATGGAACAGCAGCAATATAAACCACTTCTGTCCCACTTAGATCTCTACCTCACCAACAGGGATAGAAATGTTGTTTTTCTGCCCACCCAGCACACACATGGGTGCTTGGAGCTTGTCATACATTGTGCCGGGGGTGTGAGCCCGATACGACAGTATGCAAGAGGGCTGGAATTGAGCTGCTGCATAGCACACTGAAGGGCTAATGATAAGGTGATTTCATTGCTTGCGCCAAAATAAAACGTTTGCCAAATTCTCAGGGCCTATGAATGTGCACATCACAGATGCACTCACTGAGAAGACTTTTTTTTAAACCCTTTGAGCATTTTCTGAACTAAGGGCGATTATTGGTTTCTGTGCATTTCAAAGAAATCCACAAACAGAACCCACTAAAGGAATGCTCTTTGCAATGAGCGGAAATCAGTCTCATTCCCCTGCGCCTATTTGGTATAGGTGGAATGGGATGCAGAATGTATGGCAGAGTCATTGCCGACCCTTGCATGCATTTTCTTTTAACCCTTTAACTGTAAACTGCTGGGCTATTATGCATTTCTATACAAATGGGACGGACATACTCGTCCTCAGCACTTTTAAATGGAACAGCAGCAGTATACGTCACTGCTGTTCCATTGGTATTCATATCCTTCAAGAAGGGCTAGACATGCTTTTTCATTTATCATTTCACATAGACGGACTCTGATAGTGCCCTTCATTGTGTAATGCCCTCCCAGCACTCAGATGGATGCTGTAAGCCTTGTCATACGTCAGTGCTTTGAGCGTTGACCCAACATTTAGGTATGCAGTGGACTGGCCTGCATTTCATGTGTGCTGCTGCACATCCCCCAAGAAATGTGCAGGTCACCTTTTTGCAAAGGGTGATTTGCGGATTTCTAAAATGAATGCAAATGAAAAAATGAAAAAATCATATCCTCTGTTCCTTGTTCATATGCCTTACATTTTACGACCCTATTGTGTCATTTCCTTAGCCATCTGCAATACTGAATTCTAGGGTGCTGGCCCACTATCCTAGAATTCGGTTTTACTGAAGAGCTATATTTTAGAAATCAAACCATGAAATACTCATATGTATATGAGCGGCTCGAATTAAGGTGCAAAATCGTCTAACCATTGCGAGCCTCAGCTCAGCATGGTTCAAATCTTTCGAGCCGTGTTGAACTCCCATTGTTTAGGCACCTGGGGCTTGATTACAAGTTTGGTGGTATTTCTCTGCTAAATGTGCTGAAATACAAACAGATTTACCTTTATCGCCACTTGGATTGCTGGATTTACCGCCAGATTACAAGTGGTGGTAGGCAGGGTTAGTCCTCATTTATTGGAGTGCATAAGACTCATGGGGATTTGGTTGGAACTACCGCCAGTGGTAATTCCACCAATTGTGCTGATTTTCAGTGATAAAGAGGCAAATTTACTTCCAGCTTTTTGATGGAGGTAAATCCTACACTTCACCATTGAAATTGTAGTATGGCAGTGCGGTAGGTAATGTGGCGGTAACCGAGTTACCGCCACATTACCGCTCCGCCATACTTGTAATGAGGCCCCTAGTTTTTTCTACCCATCACATACTACAGCCTGCAGCTGCAGGTGTACATGTTTTCCGTTTCCGACTATTGTGCCCTCTAGCACGGAACTGTCCAGTCCATCTCCTCATCGCTTTGACTTTGTTCGAAATCTGAGTTCAGATGCATTTTGGGTGTTGCAGTTTTGTGCCCCACACTAGAAACTAATCTCTGACATTCAGATGGTGAGACGAAAAGGGGTGGGGATTCACAGGTGATTTCCAGGGAAAGGAACATGTGCATATGTTAGCAATTTCTGTCAGGTACAGTGAGTAATTATATGAGTATTATACTCTCTACCCAGCCTTGTGGTGTTTTTTGCAACGAGATTATGGATGGGCTTATGAAGATTGAATCAAATCGTATTTGTGAATGAATTACAGATTCATATATGCAAATGTTTTCCCCCCAACTTTATCCACTAATAATAGTGGGTTGCGCACACTCCATTACATTTAATTCCAGGTTTCTGGCTATAGCGCTTCAGGTGGTATACCTTTCATGGATAATGCAACTCTGATCCTGTTAACATGAGATATAGTATTCAATTAGTGTGAGAACACATTGTTTAATAAATGAATGAGTTATGGAGGGGGGGTTGCAAGTTATTTATCTTTGCAAGTGGACGTTTATGTAATGAATATACAAAGCCTGTTTCCCATCTCGGGAGGATAGCTCAGGGGCAACATGCTCGCCTTGGAAGAAAGACAATGTGGAGCAACACAGGCTCGATCCCTGGGTCTGCGCTTAGAAACCTCTGGGTATTAAGCATCTTATAAATAACCTATCATATCATACCAAGTCCCTCTAGTGAGGTCAATTTGACCATGATCCTTAGCATTATTTTCTTTTAGTGGAATTTATTCGGCCACCCCACCCCGTCTTCGCCATTGGCAATGTCTATTTGAACTAGGGACTCATTCACACATGCCCATAGGGATGGGGGACTGCAGATCTCTGGCCAGCCTGGGCTATTGGGACAATGTGAGCAGCCTTTGTTCAATGATTAGAACTGGTTTGAACTGGATGGGACAATTAGGTGTTCATCTCTACCGGATACTGTCACAGGGTGGATGCCCAATGCATCTCGACTGAGGAGCTAAGGCCTGGCGTAGTAATGGAGGATGGATTCACACCTCTTACCCAGGGAATGGGGTCTTGTTTTTGCTGGAGGCAGGATAAGTGTATTGGAAGGCCTAGGCATAGCTTTCGTGAATGTTTTCTAGTCAGGTGGGGTCTGATGAGTCAGGTGGGGTCTGTTAGATGCAGGATGCTGTATTTCCTTAATTTGCAATCCAATTAATACATCACCTGTTTGCCATCGCTCGAAATTGATGTGTGATCCTGGTTACTTGTGTTGTGTCTGGCAATAGGTTCCCACTCACAACATGAAAAAAATTGGGTTATATCTCCAAATTATAGAAAATAATATGCCATCTCAAATAAAAAACCAGTGGTATTTGAAGTACATGTAGAACATATGGGCCATTGAGTAGACCAGACGATAAGTACCTGGAAATCTGATGTGTTTTTAAAAAATGTCTTCAGAAAGTTGTACTTTTTATTACTCCATTCGAAAAAATGATCAGCCTGCTCCCCCGGTTTGGTGATATTCGGGTTGGAGATTTACACAAAACAATGTGAAAGTCTCCCTTCCACTTCAGCAAACTTTGTAGGGAAATATTGAGGACGGCTGCCTCAGCGGCTGCAGGAGGTCGACCAGGACAAACACGGCTAGGGCTCCATCAACTTTCTGACAAAGACTCTTACTGAGGTCTGCAAGAAGAGTAAAGACTGTACAGGAAGAAGGTAAGAGTTGATCATCCACACAACCCATGGTCGCCCTCGCCCAGTCCCCACTGAACCTCCTGATTAACATGATTCCATTTCCCCCAGGCGATGACCTCAGAGCCAATCACATGCATGGGATGTTTAATACATCACTTCCATGACAACACAGGCCCCCCTGAAGATGCCCACAACTACAACATTCCTCCCTCTGTAGGTAGAACCGGGAACACCAGCAGTAACTTAAGAACATTGAAACTGGACACCGTCAGTGCCCTACGCTATATGCGAAATAACAGTGGCCCCTAGAAACACCTTACTACTTACCCCAATCCTGAACACACATAATGCCTCAATGTCCTAGGTACCGCCATGTTCCTGAATGACTGCTGTAGACTGACTCAAAATGCGCGCACACGTAGCTTCAGTCATATGCTGATTATTACTGCAAAAAACCCTGGGAAAGATCGACATTGTCGTTCGGCATTGTTGTTGGCTGTGTTGTTGACTGCCCCCAATCCCACCCAGACCAGCGTCAGGTATGTACCCTTTTTCATTGCTTATCTCTGGGACTACACCTGGGCCTCCAACTTCCCTTCTCACACCTGCCCTCATCCCACCATGCTTCTATGCTTCTGCCATAGAGATGCAACGTTTACGACACACCGTTCCATTGTCCAACTTCACATAACCTATACTGGCCTTGACGATGCTGCGGGGAGGTAAAAACACAGGCAGGTCCTTCTGGACAGATCTGGGGTTTTTAATACTGGCCGCATACCCCACTTGCACTGTGCTCTCCCTCTGCATTTACCTTGCCCTTTCCACCATAGCATTGATGTCAATGCATGACTGGGTACTCTCCCCAATGAGCCTCAACTTGAACCCTGCTTCCCTCCCTCTCATTAATTCAAAAAGTGTACCCCCAGTAAGCATAGAGGGTGTATTCCTATGTGCCTTCACCAATCTCATCTCCCACCGAGTGCCAAATGAATTATGACCTTGATAAACCTGTTGGCTCTCTCAACCAAACCATTGGCCACAGGATTCTTTCAAAAAGCAATAATCTGCCAGGACACAAATTGCACCCTATTGTGCGTCACAAGGCTGCTTGGGACCCTTTCCTTATCAAAGGCCCTTTGCAAAATCTCAATAACTGTGTTGATTGTAACTGACTGAACAGGGGAATCTACCATAACTAACACATTTAGCTCCATTGCCCAATGTATCTAATGGACCCATGATATCAAGAGTCATTTTACTCCAGCTTGCACTAATATTGGATACCAATACCCGGGTGCACCCGTGTTGCAAGGGTTTTGTCACTTACAGTGCATTATATCTGACTACCTGCTCCACCTTGCTGTCTATTGCTGGCCACCTATACAATTCTTGCAACGGTTTCTTAGTAAGCGTTCTAGCAAAATGCCTCCATTGGTCCTAAGGTATAAGACATGCCTCTTAATGACAGTAGTTTGACTAACCTGTCACTCTTATTGTCCCCTCACACTTCTTACACCAACATGCCAAAAGCCGCAGTGTACTCTCTACTTTGGAACAACCCTCTTGCAAGCCCTTGGAAATCTAAGCTAATTTCACAACTTATTCGGACTCGGTCAACCACTCACTTTTACCCACATGCAACCTTTGTGCCATCCTCATATTCTCCACCTGCTTCTGCAACAGGTGACCATGGCAGACAATCCGCTACTATATTTGACCCGCTGCGCATTCCACCACAAAGTTGTACTCCAGCAGTTCCACCATCTACCATGTGGAAATGCTGTGTTGAAACCTTTTGTGGTCCGTTTTGACCACTTACGGTATTAGCCGCGGCATCCTAGTCGTTCACTCATAAGGGCCATTGGCCCTTGACAGATATTCTTCCATCCAAACTTCTTTTGCCGCTCCTTGCCTGCATGAGAAGGCCTACAGCCACACCACACTGAATGCGCCCGATCTCGCCTGATCTCAGAATCTAAGCAGTGGGCGTTTTTCAGTTTCTCAGTGACTTTGCTGATTGGTTTTTATCCAATATGATGTTTTCTGGTTTTCACAAAATGGACTAGGTTCAGGTTTTCAGTGACCTTATTGATTGGTGCATACCAAGATGATGTTCTTTTGCTTTCATAAAATGGATTAAGAATAATATGTGTTCTTAGAGATGCAATATACAATCTTATAGATAAACCCAAATGGTGTCTGTGCAGTACTTCTCTTTTCTACACTTTGTTATTCTGAACATTGGTTTCTAACCTGGTTTTCAAGAATATCTGAAATGCACAGCTGACTGACTTAACTAGTATCTTTTCTAAAATCAGGAGTCGGCGCAGTTAGTGAGGATACACTTCCCAGTGTTTCTAGTTCATTTTAGGGGACAGTGAGAAGTTTCCCCTTGCATTCTCACTTCTGCTGCAGACCACACAATCAACTTTCAATCTTGTACCCACCCTGATCACTCAGGTTTGCGCACACCCAGCACAAGGATATCTTCTCACCCAATTCATACTCCTTGCCTGCATGGCCTGCCCCTCTCGGGGCGGGTCAATATAACCCTGCTCGCCCTGACAAACTTCCTGTTTGTTTGTTTGTTCGTGGACAGACCCGAATCTAACTCAGCCCCATGAGTGGTTCTCGCTGAGATCTATGGGTGTCGTGTTGGGGTAAGCCGTCCTACATACCAGACAATCACACTTGCGGTAAATCACCCGCTGGAGTGGGAGCAGCTACCAGGGACATTGGCCGTGTGGGCTGCGTTTGACCATCCACAGAGGACACGGCAGGGAGACTGTGCAGTCGCGTAGCAGTGGCCTGGTGCCTAGCAATCATTCCCATGCCCATGAAAACAGGTGAGTCGTGATGGTTGCCGAACTGTGGTGGAAGAGGGAGCTCGTCAGTTTCCCCGCAAGTTGGTGTTCTGGTTGCTACAGAAGGATGCCTATGTCTCCCAATAGGGAGCACTACAGGTCCCCTGACCGGCACAAAAGGAGGAAGCATATGCGCAGGCATTGTACCCACCTGGGCCTGCTCCCACCCCATATAGCCAATGGAGACAAATACAGGAGTTGCTACTGTATATGGGGCATTGGAGAAACGTTTTCCCCAGCCCCAAGGGGAAGGTGCTCCACATCCCAAGAGGCCACTTCTTTTAGAGGCCATGGGGGATGCTCCTGTGACAGAATAGGAAGATAAGCCTCTGGAAGGAGGAGATAAGTTGGTGTCCAGAGAAAGATTGCAAAGATTATGGACTATGTGTCCTACAACCTGGACATGCAGGAAGGGAAGCCTTCCACATAGATGGTGCCAAGGTCAAGCAGTTGAAGTCCCCACCAAAAACGGGCCTTCCAATTCTGCCTAATATTCTTGAAGCATTGAACAACGAGTGGAGGGAGACGGACAAAACAGGGGACCCAGATTCCTTGTAAGGATGTACCCACTGAAAGATTTTGAGGGTAACTATCGAGCAAATAAAAATTGATTTCATACAACCTACGTTGCGGGGCGAACTGCTGTGGACTGTGAGGATGCAGCACCAGCAGACCCAGTTGATAAGAAAGTGGAAGCCGCCTTGAAAAGGGCTTATGCATACACTACATTTTCAATTTCGGGGTGAAGACTTGATAATGAAAGGAGCTGTGGTGAAAGTCCCTGCGAAGGAGAGGCGTCAAGGTTTTTACTCAATCCTGTTTCTGGTGCCGAAACCTTCTGGCAAGTTCCGTCCTGGGATGGACCTAAAGGATCTCAACAACAAAGACCAGCATAAAATCTTTTGGATGGAATCAGTTTAAACCATCTGCATGATCCCTAGGCCAAGGGCATTTATGGCGACTTCATATCTCAAAGACGCATACCGTCACATCCCTATTTTTGCAGGTCACCATCAGTTTCTGCGGTTCAAAATAGGGGAGAATCAGTTCATATTTATAGCACTACCATTCAGAGTAAAAACTGTTTATGAGAACACTCGCCACCTTGCGGGGGATTTTTCACCAGCGTGGGGTAGCAGTCCATCTTAACATCAACGACTGGCTCATTCATTTGTCTTCAGCACCCCAGACTGCGGCAGATGTCAAAGTGGTCTCCACCCTGCTGGAACCTCACGAATGGATGATCAATTATAAAAATGTCAGCTCGCGCCGTCCCAGCACCTTGAATTCACTGGAGCAATATTCGACATTGGCCCATGACAGGGATTTTCTTCCTCCACGACAAGCTCAGAAGCCGAGGACTCAGGTGATGAATCTTCTGCCTACTCCATTTCCCATTGGCTTGCCAACGGTTGCACGTGCAGGGTGAACTCGCGGCATGTGTCTCAACAGTCTCATGGGCCAGACTGCATCTAAAATCATTAGGTCACCATTTACATTTTCATGGGATTCCGCTGTCGACAAATGCAGCCAATTCAATGGAATGGTGGCTGAAGATGGAATCAATGACAGTCGGGTGTGTGATCTGCCCGGAGCACCCATTGACGACTACCATGGATGCCAGCATCCTTGGATGGGGAGCAACCTTGGACCAAGACACACTGCAGGGACGTTGGTCGGTGGAGGAAGCCTATCACTCATCGAATTGAGGGAGCTGGTATCCGTAGGCCTAGTGCGTCAGGGGTTTGCTACTCAGATACTCCATCAGAGGGTCCATGTTCGCGCAGACTCTATATTAGCAAAGTGCTATATCACCAGGCAAGGCAGTACCTGGTGTCTCCTGTTAGTAGACCTGGCACAGTCAATATGTGCAGGGAAAGAGACATGTCTGGAGTTGCTGACGGCATCCTACATTTTGGATGTGGACAATGCCTGGGGACTCCCTGAGCAGGACATTCCGATCCTCAGGAGTTTGTGTTACTCCTCAAGCTGTTTGCTAAGATTTCAAGTCAAAGGGGTCTCCTATGGGTCGACATGATGGTTCAAGTCACAACTCCGAGTTGACAAGGTTATGCTCTGCGGAGGGGGGGCTGTCGGCCTGGCTGTGGGATGCTCTGTCGATTGCCTGGCCCAAGAAGTTGTATCTCTTTGCCCATTTTCCCATGATGCCTCAAGTACTTGCAAAAGTGCAGAGGGAGGAGGCACAGGTTCTGGTGATCCTGCCATTATGGGAGAGAAAGTCATGGTTTCCTCTGGTTGTTCAGATGGCAGACATCCCTCCTTGGGTCTTCCTCTTAAGTCTGTCTTCCCTGCGTTAGTCCAGCCTGTCTCTGAGTGTCCTCAGAATTCTGCATCTCTCAGTCTGGGGACGGAGTGGGAAGGGTTAATTGCCATGGACATTTCCCCAGAAGTGGCAAAGCTGCATCAAAGTGTGTGTATGCTGTCTACCCTTAAGGTTTATGGCAGGCACTGGGGTTCTTTTATAAATGGTATCTGAAGTCTCACCTAGCTCCTTTATCGTTTGATCTTGGATTTTGTACACAATGGTTTATCCCTGAGTTTAGCAGTCTCTTCTCTTAGGGCTCAGCTGGCTCCTATTAGGATGGTCCTGTAACCCTGAGGCAGCATTGTTCTGCTAGAGCCTTATGCTTGCAGGCTGTTTCAGTTTCTCCTGAAGGAGCGCCCATCAAAGTGACCATGTTTGCCACCCTTGGACCTGCACACAGTGCTGATTGTTTAGAGGGGGCACCCTTTAAGCTTCTAGGGTCTGTCTCCCAAAGGCTGCTTACACTCAAAGTGATATTTCTGTCACCTGTGACCTTTGCCTGCAGATTGGGGGAGTTGGGGGCTCTGTCCTGTAGAACACTATATTTGGAGCTTGTACAATGTGGCCTGATTCTCAGATTTCCCCCATCTTTCTGGATTATGTGTTTCACTCCTCTCAAGATCTGTTTTTCCTTCTTTGTTGCTGATGGCAAGGATAGATCGGCGGGGTTATAAGTGTCTGGCTCTATTCTGATAACGTTTAGACCAGGACCTGCAGAGGGCTAAGCCTTTGGTGGCATCAATCAGCCAATGGGTCCTGGAGGCTGTTTTGGTGGTTTATGATACTCAGGGAGTCCCATTACCCAAACTGTCCCAAAGTATGCCCATTAAAGGGGCGTCGAACTCCTGGGCGGAATTCAGGGGTGTCTCCCTGGTGGAGATCTGCATGGCGACTACGTGTATGTCCCCACCCACCTTTGTTTGTTATTACAGGTTCTCACCCAGGGGGAAGGGTTGAGGGATTTTTCTTTACCTCTGTGCTACACAGTGCTCACTCATGCTCTTAATGAGTGGGGTATTTCTGTCTGATGATAAAATTGTGTTGGCAATTTTCTCTTATGTGGTGATTCTGCATTGTCCATTCTGTCGGTGTGCATCCTCATCAGTGAATGACTGGTACGAGGAAGACAGGACGAGGAGGTAATGCCCTGATTACTTACTGATTATCTTCATTACTCCAGGTCCAGGTCTTCCTCGTCTCAGTCACCTAACGCCAACTCCCAATACCCCCCACCCCTCCCGATGGATGGACTAAACTACTAATAGTGCTTGGTATGTTCAGGAAGTGTGTCAGGAGGGGACAGGCCATACATGGAAGGAACGTCAAAAAAGGTTTGGCTGGAAGACGGTCTGTCTGGGGCCAGTTGTCAGCGCATCAGAATTTGCTTGTGGCACTGATGGAAATGGATACACTCTGTGTTCCACCACTTTTACACTGGAACGACTGCTTATTGGTCTTGTTTATTCCAAGATGGTGCGTGAACTTCATATTTACATCCTGAAGCTGTATTACTCCTTTGTGGAACACAGGTTCAAATCCTGGGCTCACGCTTAGAAACTGGTCCTCGATGTTAAGCACTTTATGAAAGAACAATTATAATTAGTTCTGTTTTCTGTTGCTCATCCTTCCTCACTTGCCTGCTGCTGTTGCTCCGTTTCCCTAGCTGGTTCTTTTTTTTTCACCTTGCCTGCCTCTCATTGTCCTCGTCAATTGCTGACCATTCCGTCCAGCCACGGATCCTCATCCTTTATTTGTGACCTGTCTGAATTCTTATCCGGCCTGCTGGTATACATCCACATCTACACTGGGGTTTTTATGCTGTAGCCTTCCCCCAAAGAGGACTGAACCTCTGGTTCTCCCTTTGTCTAGCCTGAGTTATTAGGAACAAGTAGGGACCGTCTGTTCCTCTACAGGGAGCACTGAATTTCCAAACAGAAGAAGACTGCACGAAGAAGAGGATTCATCATACAAGTAAGACCAAAAGAAAGGTGAGGACCTAAAACTTAGTGTTGAATTTGAGAGTTTGCAACACTATGTGAAAGATACAAGTATAGAACAAATAGAGGAACTTGTGCAAGCTGTCCAGGGCTTGACGTTGGAGGTTCAACACTTAAAAGCAGAGACTGCCACTCTTAAGCAGCAGATGACCGCCAGGGTCGCCAAGGCATCAGACCTATCATCTTTGGGACCGGCTTCAAGGAAGTTTGACAGGTCCCACAAGTAGGTGAAGGAGTTTACTGATGCATGCACTGTCCACTTTACCTTCCATACCACATCCAATAGGGCTATGATCGACTTTATGATATTGAATATAACTGGAAAAGCCCTGGCATGGGCTACTCCTATAGTGTCTTCAGCCAATCAACCTTTGACTAATAATACAGCCTTTGTACAAGTCCTAAAGGAGATGTTTGAAAGAACTCAGTTAGTGTACTCAGCATATTTGTGTATAGACACGTTGGAAATGCCATATCATATCATATCATATCATACAAAACACTTCTGGATATCTGACAAGGTTCTTCTGATGTCTTTGCATACATAACCTCCTTTAAGAAGGCCACAGCCAAAGCAGGCTGGCCTGAGACAGCCCAGTATACCATCTTCAGAAGTGGCCTTAACGATGACATAAATGATGAGCTGGCCAGGGTACCCCGTCTGACTTCACTTTCTGATTTGGTGTCTATGGTTCTTCAGATTAAATTCTGCATGGCAGAACGTAGGCATGAGAGGTGGAAGACTAGACGGGCCCCCTCAGTTTATCAGACCTTATGTTGTGTTTTAAGTGTTCCATGTTTGATTCTGGAACACTGTGCCAGTTGAAAGGGAGCTTGCCAGAGGTGCCTGTTGCTCTCGGCGCTCCCTATGAACAAATAAACTTGGTGTTACCTCATTATCCGTGTGATGGCCTCCTTTCAGTGGCGACGAGGCAGTGAGGATCCGAGGGAGCGCAGAGGCCCGCCCCTATTGGTAGCAGCAGCCGAGACAGACTCAAGTGAGAAGGGGAGGGGCGCCGCCGCAGTCCTCAGACAAGGAGTGTTTTGGGCAAGGACAAGGGGGAGAGGAGCACAGAGCCCGGACTGCTCCAAACTCTGGAATAGGAAGCAAGCGCGAGCGCTTCCATGAGGGACAATTTCAATAGTAAGCCCGCAAGCTACTCCCAGCACAGTAAGCGTTGTTGAAACATCAACAAGAAGACGTTGGATGCCACGCTTGCGAGCGCGAGTGCCCTTCCTGCAATCAGCCGATAGTAAGAAGCGTTGCCAAGACAACTTGAACACTTAAACAAAAAAAAGGCAAGGCTTTTTCAAACAGTTCCTGCATCAAGAGCATGAGACGTATATTACAACAAAGTAAATGGAGAGTTAAAGAACCAACCCACAACCAACAATGGCTACAGCAGCTATAACACCCTCACCTCCATTTGTAACTGAACCAGGGACACCACCAATAAGGTGGGCAAGGTGGAAGAAAAAGTTTGAAACATACATTGTATTGTGGCAATGAGAGGGGACGCATTTAACGCCTCCTGGAAACAAGCCTTATTACTGAATAATTTAGCACCAGAGGGTTGCAGTGTATTTGATGGCCTCCCAGAACCGGTAGGGGCATTTGGATGAGTTCACTTTGGCTGTGAGGAAAATTGAGGAACACTTTGAGCCGAAAAAGAATGTAACGTTTGAGAGACATAAATTCTTTCAACGGATACAAGACCCGATGGAACCATTGGAACGGTATGTAGCCGTACTGAGAACATTAAGCCATAGTTGTGAGTTTGGTGCACTTACTAATTCTCTGATTCGTGATCAATTGGTGAGGTGCACCAACAATCCCAGAGTACAGGAGAAGTTGCTGGCAAAAGATATGACTTTGGAACAAGCTGTAGAGCTCACCAGAGGAATTGAGCACTCGACACAGTATATGAAGGAGATGAAGATTGAAAAGCACAGTCAAGAAGTGTGTGTGGTGACTCCAAAAAAAGGGTTTGGGACAGACAACCTAACTTCCGAAGAACCCATGCAGATTGGAATTGCTCATGGTCCCTTCTCTATTGTAGAAAGAAAGAGGAGAAGAGATCAAGGTTTATGTCTTCATTGTGGAGCCAAGAGACCCATGCTTAAAGACTGTCCTGATGTACCACCTAGAAGACAGGGAAATTACCCCCACCCTGATCCTAGATGGGACTAAAATTCGGGGTTACATCCATAGTCTACATCCATAGTCCCACTGTTGTATCTGTAAAACCCTCTGGGGTGTTGGATTCCAAACTTATGGTTCTACAGGTTCACCTTAAGATCAACAATAGAACACCTATTGAAGTTCTTGCCTTGCTTGATTGTGGTGCCACAGGCATCTTCATGGATACTCTCTGGGCAGACCAGAAACAAATACCCTTAAAGGTTAAGGAAGAATCCCAACCTGTGGATGCCGTTGATGATAGACCTTTGAGTTCAAGGCCCATCAACCGATGTTCTGTCCCTATGACCGTTGGTATCAATACACACCAGGAAATACTATCCTTTGACTTCATCCGGGCTGCTCATTTTCCCATCATTTTGTAGATCCCATGGGTCTGAAAATACAACCCCCTATATACTAGACTGCCAATACTGTTCAATCTACTTCCAATCACTGTTCTACTAATTGTCTTGAAGATCCTTCCAAGGAACAGCTCAGTGTCACCTCAATGTAGGAACCAGCCTCCAGTATTGGAATTCATTGTGTTCCACCTATGTACCAGGAATGTATGGAAGTTTTTGAGGACCCCATTCCTAGAGATCTTCTACCACATCATCCTGAAGACTGTGCCATAGGCCTTATTCCTTATTTGACTGTTCCATTCGGCCGAATGTATGCACTCTCGATTCCTGAAAAAGCAAGCGTTAATGGAATATATTGACACCAATTAGTAGGATGGAGTCATTTAGGAATCTAAGTCACCAGGAACTCTGACCATGCATCAATTTATGTTGTCTTAACAGAATAACAGTCCGGGTCAGGTATCCCATGCCTTTGATCAATGATATCCAGGGCCATGATATTCTCCAAATTAGACTTACGTGGGGCATACCATCTCCATTGGGTTCAAAGTGGCGATGAGTGGAAGACCGCAATTAGGACCCCGTTTGGGCAATTTGAATGGCAGGTAATGCTCTTCAACATCATTAACGCCCCTGCGGTCTTCCAAAGATTTATTGACGGGATCTTCTCTGACCTATTCTTTCATACAGTTATCGTTTATCTTGACAATATCCTTGTATCCTCTGTTAACAAGAAACAGCACCAACAAGGTGCCCAAAAAAACTTTGGAAAGCTGGATGCTTGCGCTTATCATTCAGTCTCAATCGCAAGACTTTTTAAAGAAATGTCCTAATTGCTCCGAAAGCATGATGCATGCAAAACTACTGAGGAAACTCTCAATGTGACGAATTTGAATTCAAACTAATCTTGATACTAAACACGGGGTACTACTGACTCGTAGTTTTAGACCAAAAGGATCTTTTTACAAATAAAAGCACAAACAAGGCATTAATGTCATTAAATTTGCATTTTGATGAATGAAATTGAGAATGTTTTTTCTTTAAAAACCCTCCTGATGAACCAAGTCATTTGGTGAAACACGTGTCGAGGGCAATATTGTAACTTGGAGTTTATTAAAAAAAATTCATGACAAATGAATCAAGTTCTATGGGCATCATTAACCTTTCCTGAGCAACAATTGAAGGTGCGTGAGAAGGTGACTAGCTAGTTCTTATCATTTCAAATCTTAAGACACTCTGCAGTTTGAGTGTCACTAGTCATCATTAAGCAGCACCCACATTTTTATTTAAAGAACAATATCTTCTGAAGACTGGTTCGCCATCAAGTGTACTATAGACTGCAAAGTTTTCAATCTCAAGAAACAGCACCGACAACATCTCTGGGGCATCCTTCACTGGTTGAGAAGGAACAAGCTTCTGGTTAAACCAGAGAAATGCACCTTTGAAGTCCACGCTGTCTCCTATCTCAGGTTCATCGTGTTCAATAACAGCATTGAGATGGATCCCCATAAAACCACTGCAATCCTCCAATAGTCATCACCATCTTCTGTCAAAGATGTCCAGTGTTTTTTACGACTGGCCAATTCCTACCGGCAGTTCATTAACAAGTTTTCCGACGTTGTTTTGCCTATCACCTCCTTACTCAAGTAGAGTGGTTGTTTTGCATGGGGAAGAGAGTCCAAACAGGCCTGCTCCTGTACTCCTCCAATCTAACCAATCTCTTCCATTTATAGTAGAGACCAATGCTTCCCCTAGCGCAATAGAAGCTGTTTTAAAACAAATAGGAGCAGATGGTCAAAAACATCCGGTTGCCTATTACTCTAGAACATGAACTCCAGCAAGGCCAACTATTCTGTTCTAGAAAAGGAGCTGCTAGCGATCCGGCAATCCTACAAAGAACAGCATGTAGTGGGTGTCTACCCCCACCTAGTATACCACTAAGGTGACAGACGCTACTCGCTGAAGCAGGCTTACAGACCATAACCGGATGACATCACCGAAGTAATCATGAAGAGGCGACTTGACTGAACACATACACACACACACACATAAACACGCGTTAGATAGGAAGCACATGCATCCCTGTACGAAGCTACACAGACACTTACGCCAAACAGGTCTTAAACATGAAGAACATGCTTACAATCACTAAGATAGAGTTCACATACACTGTATCTCTCTTATGCAGAAATGTCAATCACACAAGAATGCACTCAACTGCCTTCTTCATGCACAACACAACTAAACATATTGGCCATGTAAAGCAAGATGGAAGACGCAGCGATGGTAGATGAATGGGAGCCATCTGTCGGGAGAAAGATCCAGCCCTGCTGAGTCACCAAAAAGAGCAACAGCTCAGACATCAAGTGCACAGTGCCAAGGTCATTATGAAAAGGCAGGTTTGAGCCAGCATTGGAAAAATACAGAAAGTAAGCATATCCCAAGGCGAGAGACATAACTTTATCTGAATAAACAAAGAAACAAATGTTGTAGAAATGTCAGGTTCTCATCTGCTTAAACCTCACACAGAGAAGCAGACAGCCTGAACAAGTCCCCAGAAGCCAAGGGAGGTAATAACATCTAGCTAAAATCCTCACAGATTGCTGAGCAGGATAATCCAAAATGCAGTCTCTACACACGTGACTTCCAGTGGCAGAGAAGGCCTAGTCAGAGAATCAATTTCAGTTGGAAAAAAGATGCAATACAGCATCAAGTTGAAAGCTAGAATATTCTTGCATGCCGTCAGGGGAGTCAGAGAATGGTAACCTTATTGGGAAAAGGCGTCACTCTGAGGCCCTTCTCACCACTCCATTGTGCTCATTTGCTGGTACCTTCCAAGGCATAAAGGCTGAGAAAGTCCACACTGGCCAGTCACTACCCACCTCTAACGCTACCTACACTTTGTCGCAGTAGCCACTCACAACACACTGGCATGACATATTTTCACATGCAACATTTAGGAGGTGGTCGCAGGAGGAGCTTCCAGTTAGCTTGTAGCCAATGGAGGCATTACCCCCCTATAGCTTATATATGTAGCCTACCTCGCTAACCAATCCTATCCCACCTTAGGGTTTTGCAATGTATCATTTGCTTGTGATGTCACTTTGTAGTAAAGCTCCATGACAAGCCTGTAACAAGTTGAGATGATTGGAAATCTTGAGATGGCAATGTGTATCCCTGCCTAGTGCGTCAACCTTGCAAAGGGAAGCTCGGAATGCAGCCATTTACCAGCGGCGAGGGCCTGTATTCAGAGCTTGCTGGTTGGCTGGAGAGCTGGCTCCCGTGAGATGAACGAAATAGAAGCATGGATTGTGGTCATCTACTGTAAGAGCTTATCTTCCACACTTGTCCAAAGGGAAGGACACTTGCACTAGTATACATGTGTCCACTGCTGACATAGATATTACTGGAGCAATGAATTACATTCGTGCATAGTGAGCAAGCATTGCCAAAAGGTGGTAAAGGTTACTGCAAGTCAGAAACCACAAGGGTGAGAGGTTAGGGTACCAAATGCATTCTCCTAAACCCTGCAGGTGAATGCCTGGCCAGGTTTGCCATCATGAGTCGCTTTTCACTGGTGGAACACTAACAGGCCGATTCATGGAATCAATGTGCGCCGAAAAAAACGGCACACGCGTGCGAAAACGTGCGATTCGCAGTGAAATAGCGAAAATCGCAGTGCAAGTGCGATTATCGCACAGAAAACATCGCACATCAATTCATGGAAGTCCGTGCACGCTCAAAATGTGGGATGTGCGCTGAAAAAGTGCGTGGCGCACGTTGGCGCACGCTGGCGCACAGGTCATCGAATTCGCGAATAGCGCGGCGCACATAACAAAAGTAGGCGTAACACGGGGCGTCACACGCAGAATGGGGAACAACTTGTGAAAATGTGGGTGTCACGGGGGAAGTACAGGATGCAAGTGCGCAGAACGCCCACACGCTCGCCTGCAACACGTATTCATGGAATCGAATAGGGAAAAACAGCGCACGGCCAAAGACGCACAGGCCCATACATGGCCGCCACACGAAAGCAGGCGGTAGCGTCCCTGCGCAGGAAAAAAATGTGCGCCAGAGAAGGCCCACACACGATCGGGCCTGGGGGAGCGTGTGCATGTATTACAGAGGTGCGCGAGAAGTTTCACACGCGATTGGCCTGTGCGCGTGTATTTCAAGGGTGCGCGAGAAGTTCCACACGCGATCGGGCCTGGGGGAGCGTGTGCATGTATTTCAGAGGTGCGTGAGAAGTTCCACACGCAATTGGCCTGGGCGCGTGTATTTCAGAGGTGCGCGAGAAGTTCCACACGCGATTGGCCTGGGCGCGTGTATTTCAGAGGTGCACGAGAGGTTCCACACGCGATTGGCCTGGGCGCGTGTATTTCAGAGGTGCGCGAGAAGTTTGACATGCGATCTGGCCTGGGGGAGCGTGTGCGTGTATATCAGAGGTGCGCGAGAAGTATTACACGCGATCTGGTCTGGGGGAGCGTGTGCGTGTATTTCAGGGGTGCGTGTGAAGTTCCACACGCGATCTGGCCTGGGGGAGCATGTGCATGTATTTCAGAGGCGCGCGAGAAGTTCCACACGCGATCTGGCCTGGGGGAGCGTGTGCGTGTATATCAGAGGTGCGCGGGAAGTTTCACACGCAATTGGGCTGCGTGCGGGTATTTCAGGGGTGCGCGGGAAGTTTCACATGCGATTGGGCTGCGTGCGGGTATTTCAGGGGTGCGCGGGAAGTTTCACACGCGATTGGGCTGCGTGCGAGTATTTCAGGGGTGCGCGGGAAGTTTCACACGTGATTGGGCTGCGTGCGGGTATTTCAGGGGTGCGCGCAAAGTTTTACACGCGATCTGGCCTGGGGGAGCGTGTGTGTATTTCAGGGGTGCGCGAGAAGTTCCACACACGATTGGCCTGTGCGCGTGTATTTCAGGGGTGCGCGAGATGTTCCACATGTGATCGGGCCTGGGGGAGCGTGTGCGTGTATTTCAGAGGTGCGCGAGAAGTTCCACACGCGATTGGCCTGGGCGCGTGTATTTCAGGGGCTCGCGGGTGTTTTTACACGCGATCAGGCCTGGGGGAGTGGGGTACGTGTATTTCAGCGGCTCGCGGGTGTTTTCGCACGCGACCCGGCCTGGGGGAGCGGGGTACGTGTATTTCAGAGGCTCACAGGTGTTTTTACACGCGATCGGGCCTGGGGGAGCGGGGTACGTGTATTTCAGGGGCTCGCGGGTGTTTTTACACGCGATCGGGCCTGGGGGAGCGGGGTACGTGTATTTCAGGGGCTCGCGGGTGTTTTCACATGCGATCGGGCCTGGGGCAGCGGGGTACGTGTATTTAAGGGGCTCGTGGGTGTTTTTACACGCGATCGGGCCTGGGGGAGCGGGGTACGTGTATTTCAGGGGCTCGCGGGTGTTTTTACACGTGATCGGGCCTGGGGGAGCAGGGTACCACTCACCGTCTGCCTTGCGTGTAGAAGAATGCGTAGCCAACACCCACCCGCTGTGAAGTAATAGCGTGTGAACCCCAACGCCTGCAAGACACACGCACCGCACCCCACGAAAAGCAACGCCCGTGCGCGATACGTCACAGACACGCATACGCGCTAAGGGCCTTTGGTCCAATGGAATCGCGTATGCGTGCTGACGCGCTTACGCGCTAAGGGCCTTTCCTCGATTCACACGGTGACGTGCAGAATTTTCACGTGCCAAATCACTCTGTATCAAGCTGGCCACGCGTAAGCACATAGAAGACCACACTCCTGCCCAAAAGGCCGAATTACTGCCCCCCAAAGCCCCGAGCAGCCTCCCACGAGCCATCTTCTGCTGCCTGCCTGCCTGCTGCCACCGTGCCCTGCCATTTGGTGCCTGCACATCAGCCATCTGCAGGGGTCCAGTTGCTGTGTCCACCCCTGCTGGAACAGAACACTCCCGACTGGGATACCATCGCTCCACAGCCCAGCCCCAGGACCCAGTTGCCCACCCACGCCTGCCTCGGGGGTCGCCATGTCGGGGCAAACACCATCCGAGACCACTGGCTACCCCCAGCCAGAGGGGCAGAGGGCCACCAGCTTCAGTCAGAAGGAAGTTGGTATCCTGGTGGAGCTTGTCCTGGGGCATTATAATGCCCTCTTCAGATCACCACGCGCCGACAAGGAAGGACGGGACAGGATCTGGGACGACTTTGTGGTTGCCATCAACGCGGAGGGGGTGGCAACCCGCAACATCAAGCAAGTCAAGAAGCGCTGGGAGGACTTCAGGTCCAGGACCCTCATAAATGCCCGGCGCCTCGTGGAGGGGGGCCGGGGCAGCATGAGTACCATCCAGCTGAGGGTCCTGGAACGCGTACGCCCAGTGCTCCATGCCCAGATCCTTGAGAGGCAGACCCGCCTGGAGTCGAGCGGTAAGTGGCCAAGCATTGCTGTGTGAGACAGGGCATGTTGCAGCGTGCTGGTTGTCTGATACTTGCCTGTATGTGTGACATAGGCCATGTACGCGTGTGTGTGTGTGCAGGGACATCATGGTCATGCATGTGAGACCAGTAATGTGTGAAGCACACGGTTGGTGGATGTGTTTAAATGCAACATGGGGAGCCCTATGCGGAATGGACACATGAGAGCATGCCAGTCTCTGTTCCTGGACATGGGTGTGGGTGAGGGATGGGTGCTGATGCCATGTACATGTATGCTGTCCATGTCTGTGTTTCTGACCTGCGTGTCTGTGACTTGTGGATGCCATGGATGCATGACACATGTCTGTGACAAAGTTCAGATTCACTGATGCTTTATGCTGTTTTTAATACATTCTTTTCAGCAAATTTCAATGTGTAGTATCATCTCATTGGTATCATGCATATCATGATATGGGTTTTGAGATTCACTGACACCCATTGGGTGTATGTGAGGGCCATGTGTTCATTTCCAGACTTGCTATTGGGGTTCTATCATGTCATTGCCATTTCTAAGTGGGTGGATGCAATACTCGAGTGGGTGTTTTGCATTTGGAGGCTGACCATAGGGCCAGGGATCTAGATTGTGATGACATGTTGGCTGGGGGACATGTGTGGGTGCCTGCTGGCAGGTGCCCCGCAATGCTGGGGGTTGGGGTGCAGGGGGACATGAGTGGGACATGGGTGGGGGCCTGCTGGCAGGTGCCCCGCAATGCTGGGGGTGGGGGTGCAAGGGGACATGAGTGGGACATGAGTGGGGGCCTGCTGGCAGGTGCCCCGCAATGCTGGGGGTGGGGGTGGTGGGAGACATGGGTGGGGGCCTGGTGGAGGGTGCCCCTGCACTGCTGGGGGGTGGGGGTGGTGGGGAACATGAGTTGGACATGGGTGGGGGCCTGCTGGCAGATGCCCCGCAATGCTGGGGGGTGGGGGTGCAAGGGGACATGAGTGGGACATGAGTGGGGGCCTGCTAGCAGGTGCCCCGCAATTCTGGGGGTGGGGGTGCAAGGGGACATGAATGGGACATGAGTGGGGGCCTGCTGGCAGGTGCCCCACAATTCTGGGGGTGGGGGCGCAAGGGGACATGAGTTGGTGATCATTAGTGGAAGGAGACATGTGCCTTTGCTGGGGGACATGCCCATGTTGGCTGGGCTGCCTGCGGGACATGACCAGGGATGCAGGGTAGTCCCCTGTGGTGTGGGCTGCCTGGAGGGGCCGTGGAGGGTGAACAGGGAACACCTGGGAGGACCCACACTGGCAAATCACATGCAGGACTCCCCGGCACCCCTGAAATACACGTACCCTGCTGAAATCGCATGTAAAACTTTCCGCGCACCCCTGGTATACACGCACACGCTCCCCCAGGCCAATCGCGTGTGGAACTTCACGCGCACCCCTGAAATACCCACACGCAGCCCAATCGTGTGTGAAACTTCGCGCGCACCCCTGAAATACCCGCACGCAGCCCAATCGCGTGAGAAAATTCCCCCGCACCCCTGAAATACCCGCACGCAGCCCAATCGCATGTGAAACTTCCCGCGCACCTCTGAAATACACGCAAACGCTCCCCCAGGCCAATCGCGTGTGGAACTTCTCGCGCACCTCGGAAATAAACGCGCCCAGCCCAATCGCGTGTGGAACTTCACGTGCACCTCTGAAATACACGCGCCCAGGCCAATCGCGTGTGTAACTTCTCGCGCACCCCTGAAATACACGCGCCCAGGGCAATCGTGTGTGGAACTTCTCGCGCACGTCTAAAATACACGCGCCCAGGCCAATCGCGTGTGGAACTTCTCGCGCACCCCTGAAATACACGCGCCCAGGCCAATCGCGTGTGGAACTTCTCGCGCACCCCTGAAATACACGCGCCCAGGGCAATCGCGTGTGGAACTTCTCGCGCACCTCTGAAATACACGCGCCCAGGCCAATCGCGTGTGGAACTTCTCGCGCACCCCTGAAATACACGCGCACAGGGAAATCGCGTGTGGAACTTCTCTCTGAAATACACGTGCCCAGGCCAATCGCGTGTGGAACTTCTCGCGCACCCCTGAAATACACGCGCCCAGGCCAATCGCGTGTGGAACTTCTCGCGCACCCCTGAAATACACGCGCCCAGGGCAATCGCGTGTGGAACTTCTCGCGCACCTCTGAAATACACGCGCCCAGGCTAATCGCGTGTGGAACTTCTCGCGCACCCCTGAAATACACGCGCCCAGGCCAATCGCGTGTGGAACTTCATGCGCACCCCTGAAATACACGCACACGCTCCACCAGGCCAGATCACGTGTAAAACTTTGCGTGCACCCCTGTAATACCCGCACGCAGCCCAATCGCGTGTGAAACTTCTTGCGCACCCCTGAAATATACGCATACGCTCCCCCACGCCAGATCGCGGGTGAAACTTCTCGCGCACGCGTGTTCCCGAAACCCGTAATACGCGTTCCCCGCTTTGCGTTTGCTGTTTGCCAGTCCGGTAAACTGGTACAGGGGTGGCACAGCCCTTTGCGATGGTTTTGCGATCTCGATGGCTTTTCCTTGCGCGGGGGCGTTCTTGGGGGCGTAACTGGCGCTGCTGCAGGGTCACTGCGCCACTCTGCGCAACGTCTGCTTTTGGAGGCGAGAATCCATGAATACGCTGTGCACGGAAATTGATTTTATCGCACGCGGCTGGCGCAGACTTTCGCACGGGCACGCTGTGCGCCAGCGGCGTGTGACACTTTTGAGAGGAATTACATGAATCGGCCTGAAAGCCTCTTGTTTTTACAGGGCAGCAGCACCTAATAGATGCATTCAGATTACAACACCCCTACAGGGTGCTTTCATTCTATTTTCCCTTCTGCAGTACCTTACAACTTGGTCTAGCACACACCACACAAGAAATGTGTCTGCTTTCCACTCTGCGCTGCTAGCTATCATGCAGATGTCTGTCACCAAAACAGTTCTGTTTTATTATTTCATTGTTTCGCCATGTGGCATAATGGCGCAGCTAACATAGGGATGTATATTTCTACTTCCAATCTGCCACCTTCCTCCCCACTTTTGATGTCAGGAGTCTGCATACCCTCCTATCGTCAGAGAACTGCCCTAGGGTTTGTCGTGTGAAGAGTGCTCTTGCCACATCTTCTCTAAGCCTTGTGTGGCTGGTGGTGTGTATTTTGCACTGTCGGGTGCTGCACTCACCACTGGGTGGAGGGCTTGAGGTGATTTGGTTCCTACCTTTTGTGTAGTTCCTTGCAGTTTTTTATTCTGTCAAGGCCTGGGATTTCCTGTGGGAACACATTGCTGGCAGGCTGCCTTTCTGAAAAGGTGGGCTGAGTGGTGGTTGTGGGGAGGTCTGTGGGTGTGTGTGGCTTTCCTTTGAGGACTCTGTACCTTCTACTGGTAGACAATCGCAATCCTGCAGTTTTATGGGTGGCTCTCTGGACAATGTGCATACGCACAGAAGTGTGTTTTGGCCCTCGGTGTCTAGATATGGTGTGGACTCAATGTACAGACGCATATAAAAGAGGGCTGCACTTGATGGGTGCTGTATTGTTTTGTGTTGTTCCCATTCATGTGCTCTGTTCTGCTCCTGTTATCTGTTACTTGCCAGGCTTGCTTCTGCTCCCTTTTCTGTGCCTCTACCATAAGAGGACATGTTATTCGGTAGGTGCTTTCCCTCTTGTGCCTTTCACACTCTGACCAGCCCTTCCTTCAGTCCAATTGTTGTAATCCAACCTGCATCCCCCTGCACTTAAGCTGTTGTTGCTGCATTTGTATTGCACTCCCGTGCAGGGATGCCAGCATGCAATTCTGCTGTCAACATCACGAGTACAACAGGAGTCCACCCGATTAGATTACTGCCCAGAGTCGATGCCAGAAATGCAAGGAGCCATCTGTTTGCATGCCTCCTCCTGTAGAGAAATAATAACACACAATTTCTAACGTAGCGCCTAAAACACCAACTGATATAAGGGCATCATAACATGTATTGAATTAGCAATTGTCCCTGAATTGCCTCAGGAAGATGGGTTAAGCCTAATAGTGCCGCCAGCGGGAATGAATGCTGGTGCCCAGTGTTGTTCCAATCAATACAGGCCCTTAAGCAAAGTTCCTGAACAAGTCCAGCCTACCCCACTTGAACAACTCCATGAAATGCACCAGGGAATGCCCCGGAGGAGCTCCCGGATAACAGGCCACACCTAGCAGGCACGCCAGTAGGCTCAGAGATTGTCAAATGATTCCTCTTCCGGGTCATTTGCAGGCGCTATTAGACCGAGGCCGCTGCAAGCCACAATCTCCACTGCCCCATTCCCTGCCCCCTAAAGGTTGAGGGCGTTCTGACCGCTTGCCCTTCCTACTCTTCCGTCGCCTGGCAGTTTCCCCACCCCAAACCTCCACACTGCAAGAAGGTGATGGCTGCTCTGTGTATAAGGATAACTGTAATGGGGGCGTTGAATATCACTTTTGCAGACGGACATGTGATCCTGTGTAAAGTGCTGCCATTCCATTCCATGCCGAGGAAGACCTGCTTCCTGTGGGCTTTATGTAGGCCCAGCGTGGCTGTTTGCATTTGGTATATGCCAGGGTAATGCCAGTTATCTATTGCCCCTCGTTTTGGAGGTGGTACAGTATGTGTTCCATCCTGCGATCTGGGGGGAGTCTTGTAAGAGTGAACGTGCAAAGGTTATATGAAACAGCATGATTAAGGGTGGCGTATAGGTTTTGTATTTATTAATTTATTAGGCCCTTTTGCCAAAGCGCTGTACAAAAAGGACCAGTGCATTGCATAGGGGGTATAAAACCAAAAGAACGGAAGTTAGTGTTGTGTGTCGGTCTCGTGTTTGGAGGCGAGAGAGCATCATGACATCGTCATGACGCCTCTCCAATAAAAGGGGCTCTGCTGGCATGCACAAGGCAGTGCAGCAGAGCCCCAGGAAGCGGCAACTCATGTCTGTGTCGTTACTTTTGTGTCCCCGTGCCGATTGGTCCCGGCCTGTGATGGCAGCCGTGCCTGGGTGCCCCCAGTGACTCGGCTGCTTCTGCTGGGGTGCCCTCCAGCCTGATGGTATCCGTTCCGGTGATCCGGACAGTGCAGAGTGAACCCTGCCTAAAACCAGCTGCATGCTCGCAGCGTCTGGGTGTTGTGTCCGGTGCACCGACTTTATCTGTGGCCCGTCCCGGTGACCAGAGGCGGGCCACCACATTGGCGATTAGCTGGTCTGGGTCCCGTGTGCCCTGCGGTGCGCGGGGCACCTGGTGCCTCTGTAGCGGAGGTGAGCAAAGAAGCCACGTTGGTGGAGGTGGCGCCCCCTGCTGAGGGTGGTCCAGGGCGTGATCGGTCCCTGGTGCCCGAGGCGGCGAGTGGCCGCGTGAAAGCAGTTTAGTGCGGCATCGGCCACGTGTGTGGGGCGGCCGTGCGGGTTGCGCGGCATGAACAGCTGGAGACCCTCCGAACAAAGGAAGGGGGCAGAGTCAAGGCGGGCCCGCGGCAGTAAACGTGCCGAGGTCTGTGGCTGGTCCTCGTGCACCCCGCCATCAGTGGAGGACCCGGTGAGACCACAGCGGCGGAGGAGCCATCAGTACTCAGCCCCCCAGCAGGAAATAAAATTGAAGCGGCCCGGTCTGGGTCCTGGGTGGTACGAGGCCCCAAAAAGGAGCGGACCTTGCTCGACCAGGCCCGTGGTGGGGGTTCCAGACAACACGCCAAGAGTGGGGGAGGCGTGTGCACCACTGTCAGGACCCGGGTCCGCGCAGTGGTGAAATTTATCCTCGACTTTGCGATTCACTTATTACAGAGACATTTCCGAGGCGCGGCCTGAGGGGGCGTAGCCTGGAGAGTCGGCCACGGACGTCGTGGCCAGTCTGAACAAAGAGAAGGGGCATGGCCCATAGAGCAGGGCCGCGGTGGTGACTCTTACGAGGCAGCTCACTCTGGCAGTGTGAGTCCAAAGAAGCCCAAGAACGATGGGCTACCAGGAACAGGAAGAAGGAGATTGTGTGGGTTCTCTTCTCCCCTTTTGTTCCCAATTTTGCAATGGCTTGGCAATAAGTAGGAGGAAGGTCCTCCCCTGGACAGGGCTACAGGGCCTGAGTGCCCAGTGTCCTGGGAGGGCACAGGGGTCAATAACTCATCCAAGTTGGCTCCCCCTCCCCCCCAGCCTTCCCACGGGGTAGCGTCTCCCCAAGGAGTGCTCATGCGCCCTCTGGGATATCGGCACAGGAGGGCCAAGGAACAGTGGTGGCATCATCCGCACTAACCAATTACCATACCCCAAGGGTAGCGGCTCCCCAGGGGGGAGTGCTTGTGCTCCCTCCAAGACGTCCATAAGGGGTGGACACCCCTAGACCCACCTCCTGTAGCTACATTGTGTACCCACCCAGTGTCCATCATGATGGACGACGACAACGAAGGGGTATGTCGAGGGCAGCTTGCGCCACTACACCACTTTGACATGGTGGGTTCGCCTGCCAGTTTGGGGCCCCAGTGGACAGCCTGGGTAGAGAACCTGGAACTGGACTTTGAGGGGGTGGAGATCAAGGACATAGCCAAATGCCCAACCCTCCTGTACTCCGCCGGACTGGCTGTTCAGAGGCTATTCAAGACACTAAGGCCCGCAAACCAGTCGCATGCTGCCGCCATCACAGCCCTGAATGAATACTTTCGACCCATGGTCAACAGGGACTATGAACGGTTCAGGATGAGGTGTGCGAGGCAGGAGGAAGGTGAGAGCCTCGATGCCTTTCATGGAAAACTGCGTGGCATTGCACTGTCCTGTGACCTTGGAAACTTTGAGGAGGACGAGGTCAGGGCACAGATTATATACGGCTGCAGCTCCTTGAAGCTACGCCAGCAAGTCCTGAGGGATCCCGCGCTGACCGGTCTAGTGTTTGGAGGCGAGAAAGCATCAGGGCATCGTCATGACGCCTCTCCAATAAAAGGGGCTCTGCTGGCACGCACAAGGCAGTGCAGCAGAGCCCCAGGAAGTGGCAACTCGTGTCTGTGTCATTATTTTTGTGTCCCCCTGCTGCGTGGTAGCGGCCTGTGCTGGCAGCCGTGCCTGGGCGCCCCCAGTGACTCGTCTGCTTCTGCTGGGGTGCCCCCCAGCCTGATGGTAACCGTTCCGGTGATCTGGACGGTGCAGGGTGAACCCTGCCTACGACCAGCTGCATGATCGCGGCGTCTGGGTGTTGTGTCCGGTGCCCCGACTTTATCTGTGGCCCGCCCTGCTGACCGGAGGCGGGCCACCACAGTTAGGATTCGGTGGGAGCAGATCGTTTTTGAGATGAGAGTTAAACAGAGAGCAATCAGGGGTAGATCGAATGTGGAGGGGTGAAGAGTGCCAGCGTTTGGGCCCTAAATGGGTGAAACCGAGGTTGGGCGCAGTGTGGCCTAGCGACAGTTGGTAGGAACTGGGACAGAGTTTTCCATGATTCCATGATTGCTCCCTCCAGCGGTCGGATGGGGCACTCACTGTACTTTTCTGAAAATACAGTTGCTTACAAAGGTTGAGTCTTCCAGTTTATACAAGACTGAATGCCATAAATTCTGCAGTGCTCATATTGGCAAAGTCATTTGCAGAAACAGTTCGGTTTTTGCTGTAACTACTTTGTGGCACTGGCAGGTTGGAGAAAGGCAGAAGCATTATTTTCAACTATGTGGGTGTCAAACTAGAAATTATATCGTGCCTCCTATTGCTATGAATATATGTATATTGGCCTACGCCAAGCTGCTAACAAGCTGCTTATAAACTACATGTGAATAAACTCGCATTGCAAGGTCCTGACCTTAGAAACCATGTAAACTGTCATTTTGGGTCAAGCCGCAATTTTAGGTTTTCTTGCTCTTTAAAGTCACCATGTGAGCTAAAATGGTAGCCTATGTTATTCAGAACAGAACTCGATTGTCATGACCTCTGTACAGCTAATGTATAACTTGCCTGCAGGCCACTCGTTAGGGTCAAGAGCTGAGACCTTGTCCTTCTGCTGACCTGTGTGCAATGGATTACCTGTATCACCGAAACTGATCTATAATTGAATGAGAACACCTGCTTAACTATATTGTGTAAATTAAGCCCCGCATTGTAATGTTAGGCCTAGAGCATACATTATTACCATTTCTTCTTGTTAATGTATAAACCTAAGATGAACTAGATTTGACCTCGCAGGGGACCCTAGAGCAGTAACTTATTTATGGAATGGTTAACCTGCAGAAAGGCTGGACAACAGGCTGGAGAAATGTATAAAAGCCTGACTGTTTCAATGAATATTTGCACTCACTGAGCACACCGAACCACGCCGGAGTTCGCTGTGTTGTACTGAGGGTCGATAGCTATCTGAATTTTGTTCTGTTCTTTTGTAACTGGATTCAGTATAAAATAAAGTGCTTTGTATGTTCCTTTGTAACCTGTGTTTGGTGTGTTACTTTTTGGTTACCCTGCCTCATATTATTTCCTTGTTTTCACAGTTGGCGCCCGGAATATGGACCCTCAAGATTGATGCCGGTTTATTGACGGTTGATGCACGCTATCGGACCGGGATCGGACGGTGTGACATAACGGGCCCGACTGAACGAGACGCGACACCTCAACAGCGCTGCACGATCCGTTCCCTGGACGATAGCCGTGTGGTCTGAGACGGCATCTTGACGAGGGTACATTTTTTGAGGCGGGCAGATTTGCTGAAATCACCATACACAAGGTAATATTCGTTAGGTAAGTCCTTTGTAAACCGATCGGTCCTCCTTAGGTTTGGTCAGGTGAGTCGTTACCCGACTCTTAATTCAACCCTGACAATTTGAATTTGGCGCATTGTATCTGCAGACACAATTATTGACCAGGTAACACCGAGTATTTGAGAAATGCCTGGGAAATTGTCTAGCTGCTTTAGGGCATTACTCCGCAGCGATAGACAATCTTTGGAATTTAGCCGTCCGGCACCACAGGAGAGGTCACCGGCATGTACTATGTACTGTAAGCATGACATTGGAAGTGTAGTATTTAATCAAATTTGGCACAGACAAACCAGACATGCCTCCAAACTTCAGTGGCCAGTCAATGGTAGTTTTGAGATCCCTCGTATTGAATATTTAGAGTCAGTCTTGTTAAAAAAGAAGGCCAGACCTGCAGCATTTGATGTTTTGCAAAATTGGAAAAGAGAAGCGTTGCAGCAGCTTAAAAGTAGGGGAAAACATGTGCGCCGTCATAAAACAAATGCTGAAAGGCGTTATATGATCAGGACAAACAGTCTGAGTCGGTTAGGAATATGGACAGGGCTTTCTCACTCGGTATTCAGAAAATCTATCCTTCTAAAGATCTTCATGTTTCTGATGAGTTTATCGACAAATTGTTAAATGAACGAAGGCCTGGTGCCTCTGCACCACCTCCGTATGTTCCTCTTCCTCCTGCTGTACCTCTTCCTGCTGTTATTCCTGCTCTTCCTGCTCAACCTGTTGTTCCTATTCCTCCGGTTGTTGTTCCTCCACCTGCTCCTCTGCCTCTTCCCATTGCACCAGTAATAGTACCTCCATTGAATTTGCCTGCACCCTCACTCCCAAGTAGTTCTGTACCGCTTGTAGTTGATCAGGGTGCGGGGTCGAGGATTGTTACTCGTAATACTGTTCCTACAGAAAAGAAACAGGATGTGTTTGCATGGGCTAAGCATTGTATGGAGAGAGATGATCGAGCTAATGTTCTTGCCACACTTTTTAATATGGATAATTTTCCTGAGAAAAATGTTTTCATTGAAGGTTTAGGGATTCATTTATGTGTAATGTGGGGTAAATTAAATAATGCAGACCTCCCACAAGGGTTGAGGGACCTGAATACTTTAGCGTTTTCAAGAGACACTGTGGAGAAGGTACATGAGCATGTTGAGAGGATATTTGAGTATAGAAAGGAGTTGGAAAGGTTACGGAATGAGGATGACGAAGAAGAAAGTATGTATGTACAGAAACAATTTCTTCCTTGTCGTAAATCGACATCTGAGGAGACGCGAATTTGTATAAAAGCTGCGATTAGATGGATTTCAGACATATCGATAACTCCAGTTGAGGTATATGACACATACAGTCAATATACGCTAGAAATGCAGAGGAAAGTGATACAGGTAATGGTAGAGTACCTGCAGGATGAATGTTTAAAGAGTAAGGTTAGTTGTCCCACAGAGTTATTGAGCATTTATAAGAGAGCTTTTTCACTTGACACTTCTTCAACTGCTTTAGCGCTCGACTTAGCTCTGTTGCTTAGTAAGCGTTCAGAGTTGCCTACATCTCAGTTGCCTATGAGAGAGGTTCCTCCGACATTTGTCCCAAAGGTTGAGATTCCTGCTAATGCTGCAGCAGGTACACCTGCTGTGGACATTCCTGCACATTATGTATCGCAGTTTGTTCACGTCCCGTTTTCACGACAGGAAGTGAATGCTATTAGACAAACTATTCCTGACATTAGGAAAAATCCGACAGGGTTCTATAAAGAGATAGAGTCCGTTTTTCAGTCCTCAGTGTTTACCCTAGGCGACATTGATTTGCTATTCCCCGTACTCCTGCCTGTAGATTTGTGGAAACAAGTTAGAACTATAGACGATGTACCAGGGTTGGGAGATACATGGGCTAACATAGTTAGGCTTGATGGGGAAAGGCCAGCTGGTGAGAGACCACCTCAGGTGATACTAACTTTGCCTGACAGAATCATTGCAAAACTGAAAACTATAATCCTTGAAAAGAGAATTATTTGGGACAAGCTTACGGCCTGTGTCCAAGGAAAATCTGAGGGTGCTACCGAGTTCTTTAATCGGTTCGAACAGGTATTCTCGGATTTCAGTGGACAAGACTTAGGCACAGAGTCTGGGAAAAGATTATTTGTGGACAAATTTGTACGTGGATTGCTGCCTGACATCCAGTCACAAATAATGTCTTCTGAGAGCGCTTGGCAGGCGAAATCTCAATCAGAAGTACTGCACATGGCTCAGTACTACGAGAACCGTGTCAATAATGAAAAAGATAGAGCCGAGAAGAGAAAAGGTGATTTGAAGACTAAAGTATTGTTACAGCAAATTGTTAGAGGCCCCAGAGGGGGTAGTTCGCAGATTAAAGGTCAGTATGTTCCACAAGGGAATGTGCCCTTGGTCCTATGAATATTAACCAGTGTGCCTATTGTCGCCAGGAGGGTCATTGGCATGCACAATGCCCCGTCCTTCGACAGAGGTCGAATAACACATTTGAAAATATGGGTAGACGATCCAGAGGTCGCCCTGGTGTAGGGGGCCCTGGTAGAGGCCAGTTTTCGCAGGATCCCCAACAACCTTTTTCACAGGATAATCAGACTTCGAGTGTGGATACTAGAAACATATTTGATCATCCTTCTGCTGCATATCTATCTGAAGAGCTTCCTTTTGATGATATTTTGTTTCGTTAGGATTGCCCAAAGTAGGGTTTGGAACCTACACCTATTCCCGTTAATCAGAAAGGTCCCTACGTTCAAATGGTAGTGGGAAATAGGAAACATCAATTTTTGATAGACACTGGAGCACAGAAGTGCTCCATTGATCATTCTCGGGTTCCAAACATTCCACTGTCAGGGCAAACCAATGTTTCTGTAGGGTTTTCTGGCACACCAGTTGTTTGTCTGGTTTCTTCACCGGTACCTATTTCTTTGGGTCCCTTTACGGACCACTGTCCATTTCTCTTGACTTCGAATTGTGGAGAGAATTTGCTGGGGTTGAATCTGTTGAAGGAATTAAATGCGGTAATTCATTGTTCTTCTGATGGAGTGCGTTTGACGATTTCACCACAGCAATGTTCTGTTTCGCAATTCTTGACTAGACCTTTGCCGAATTCAGTAATGTACCAGAGTGTTTGTGGGCAGTTGATGACAATGATGTTGGTGGTTTGCAGATTGAGCCTGTTAAAATAGTTTTGAAACATGGAATTAAGCTGCCCCGTATTCCACAGTATAAGATCTCAGTTGAAGGCGAGCGAGCTTTGAAGAGCATTGTTTCCGATTTTGTGCATCGTGGGGTGATTGAGGAGATTGCAGGAAGTTTGTGCAATAGTCCGATTTTACCCGTGTACAAAAAAGGTGATAATGCAATTCCATTTCGTTTTATTATTGATTTACGTGCCATTAATAAAGTCGTCGCTCCGCAATTTCCAATTGTACCTGATGTGACGACAATATTAACCATGATTCCAGCTACGGCTACTCACTTCAGTGTTGTGGACCTAAAGAATGCTTTCTTCAGTATTCCTATACATGAGGATAGTAGATACTTGTTCGCGTTCACCTTAGGGGGACGCTCATTCACATTTACTCGTGCACCTCAAGGTTATACTGAGAGTCCTAGTATTTATAGTAGGGCTTTGAAAGAGCAGCTTGATACCCTTGGATTGCCCCCTACTTGTACGTTGCTTCAATATGTTGATGATTTGCTTTTAGCCGCTGACTCTGAGAGCTCTTGTAAAGAGGGCACTGTGTTGTTGCTCATCCATCTAGCTAAGCATGGTCACAAAGCTTTGCTTAAAAAGTTTCAATATTGTTGCCAGGAGGTCGCCTATTTAGGCTATCTCCTGTCAAAGGAGGGAAGAAGATTGACACCTGAAAGAATAAAACACATTTCTGGCATGTCTGTCCCAAATACACAAAAGGAAGTTAGAGCCTTGATAGGTATGGCTTCTTACTGTAGGTTATGGATCCCAAACTTCTCCCTAGTGATAAAACCGATGTTGGCCTTGACGAAGAAGGGTATTTCTTCGCCATTGCCATGGAATACGGAGCATCAACATTCATTCGAGTTGCTCAAGACTGCATTATGTTCGGCGCCAGTTTTGGGCACACTGAACTATGAGAAGGCCTTTGTGTTGTTTGTGCATGAATGTGATAGATGTGCTTTGGCTGTATTAACGCAGGAACATGGAGGGAAGAATAGGCCATGCGGTTACTACTCTTCCGCCCTTGATCCTGTTGCATGCGCTTTGCCAAGATGTTTGCGCGCTGTCGCTGCTGCGTCTGTAAAACATAGTAAGGGAATGGTCCTGGCCCATGATTTAACCCTGATGGTGCCTCACTCTGTAGATATTCTATTGAACAAAACCCAAACACAACACCTCACTTCCGCACGACTGACAAGATATGAATTAATCTTGTTTGCTCCCCACATTCAAATTAGGAGGTGCTGCGTTCTTAATCCGGCTGAACTCCTACCTTTCCCGCAAAATACTGTTTGCGGTGACGAAGAGTCACATGACTGCCTGTATACTACTGAACAAGATACAAAAGGCAGAGTTGATTTGAGTGACACTCCTTTGGATAACCCACAAGGGGAGCTGTTTTGTGATGGCTCCTGCTTCAAACTACTGGATGGTACATCCACAGCTGCTTACGCAGGCACTACATTGAGTATGGTTGTGGAGACCAAGAGAATTACGCATAACTCTGCGCAGGCCGCAGAGATTATAGCATTGACTCGAGCTTGTGAGCTTTCCGAAGGGCTAACAGTAAACATATATACTAATAGCCAGTATGCCTTTGGGGTGGCTCACAACTTTGGGAGACTTTGGTCAGAGAGAGGGTTTTTAACTTCGCATGGCACCAAGATCCAACATGGCTCCCTGATAGTACAATTGCTTTCAGCGCTTGCGCTCCCTAGTCAGTTAGAAATCATTAAGTGCGCAGCACATCGCAAGATTATAGATGATGTAGAGAAAGGAAATGCTTTCGCTGATCAAATAGCTAGACAAACTGCCTCTGATCTCTTCACGGAGATGTATATTTCAAGGGAGACTGTAGATGCCTATGCCATGGATGAGGGTATTGGGTCTGTACGGGATATCCAAGCCGATGCCACATTAGAAGAATCCAAGAGGTGGGCTGAGGGCTTGGGGAAACTCGATGATGTTGGGTGTTGGGTGGACATGGTTGAAGGGAAATGGTTGCTTCCTAATGCCTATATAGTAATGATGGTTACCATGGCACACGGTCCCACACATGTGTGCGCTCAACAGATCACGAGAATGTTAGAGAAAGTCTGGGTAAATGATAAGATTTCAAAAATTGCCCAGCATTATATCCAGAATTGCATGATTTGCCTACAACACAATGTGGGAAAGGGGACAGCAACTCCAAGAGGTAGCTTTGGGCCTCCTTCTGTCCCGTTTGAAGTGATTCACTTTGACTTTATTGAAATGGAGCGATGTAACAATCTAAAATATGTCCTTGTGGTCATTTGCGCCTTTAGTAAGTGGGTCGAGGCTTTCCCTGTTAAAGACGCTACAGCCATGACCACTGCAAAGACCATGTTAAAGGAATTCTTCCCACGGTTCGGTTTGCCGAGAGTTATCTGGTCGGATAATGGTCCGCATTTTATCGCTGCTGTAATTCTACAGATATGTACGGCATTGCAAATTGACAAACGATTCCATTCGGCCAGACATGCTCAGAGCGCCGGATTAGTGGAAAGACACAATGGTATCATAAAAAACAAGCTCGCTAAGACGTGTGCCGGCACCAAACTAAAATGGCCGGACGCCTTACCGATCCTGTTACTTTCAATGCGGACAACCCCTCAAACTAAGACTGGGCTCTATCCCTTTGAGGTGGTAATGGGGAGCCCTGCTAATATTTGGGGTTTGCCTAAAAGCTGCGCATTGCGCGATGTAGAAAATGTACTTCTCTCCGACTACTGTAACCAGTTAACTAAAAACCTGTATTTCATTTATCACCAGGTGTTTTCAGCTTTACCTGTACGGTTCACGGGCCCAGGACATGATATACAGCCTGGAAGTTGCGTCCTAGTGAAGGCCTACGAAAGGTCTTCCTGTCTCGCTCCTCGTTGGAAGGTACCCTACCAGGTGCTTTTGGTCACTCGGACAGCAGTGCGGGTGGCAGGAAAGAAACACTGGATCCACGCGACGCATGTCAAGAAACTTCCTCACCCGACGCCACACGTTACAGAAGAAGCAGAACCCCTCGCTGATGCTACAGTCCCTAATCTTGGAGTAGCAAACAGCGCTGTGAGTGCGTCGGAGAATTTCTCTGAGCCCGTGGAGCTTGGGGAACAGTCCATTTTGTCTCCGCACTCTTTTGAAAAATCACTTCCAGAAAATACTGTTTCAAGCTCTGCGACTTCCATCGCCTCCGATACGTCGCTTCCCTCAGGAAGTGACGACACCTTATTTTCGGACCAAACAATCTTGGGTACCACCAGGTACAACCTTCGACGAAGAAAATAGAACTACGGCACAGGTTTTTCCGTGCATTTGAGAAAGAGAAGTGATCGAAAGTTTTCCTTTGTATAAGAAAGTTTCTGTTGAACAAAAGGGAAAAAAAGGGATTCTGCTGGCTAGGGTTGGGAAGGACTAAGAAATTGCGCGACCGTAGCGTCGCCAGCAACGAACATTGGGGTCGTCGATTGAGGAACTACAATGCCTGCCACCTCCACTGCTGCTCCCCGCACTGGACTTGTGAATAAGGGGGGTGACCAACTTGGACAATGAACAATGTGCCTGGGCCCCGAAAACGTACTGCTGTGTTTTGATAACGATAATTCTTATTTTTGCAATTACTGCTGTAGGACTTTGGTACTTTGAAGAAATCTATCCTCTAAAACCTTTACCACCCACCGAGATTGTACCGACTGCTTTGACTCCCTCTGTACACCTTCACACTCTGTCCCCTAAAGACTCCCAACATAGACAAAAGTATCATAATAACACTCTAATGATACTAATGAATGCAACGCATGCCATTTTTAATAAGAGTAATTGTTGGATTTGCACTCATTTACCGCAACATGGGAACAAGGGACTGGGATGGTATATTCAGCCTTTACCTTTAACGACTGCTTGCTATGCCTCTCTTAGAGCACTATTCTTTGGCCGTTGGAATGATAGCATCTCAGGGAACTTTGATGGAACTAATTTGAATGATTTCGAGAAACGTGAATTAACTCCCCTGGGATGCTCGCTTTTTGCAAATAGAAGTAAACCTAATGTCGCTTCTATTAGGCCGTCTGATAAACTGTCTCTTCCTTTTCAAACTTTAATTTCCTTTAAAATGGCTCCGATAGGCAATAAGGATGCCATGCCTCCTTCTTACTCTATAAATCATAGCCCTGACTCGGTCCCCTTTTTGTGTACAAAGAAATGGCACTCGGCCAATGGGAGATTTTGAAGGTTGTATGAACATTGTAAATTTGACTGGAGAAAACAGGCCTCTGTATGTAGGGGGGCCTGTTTATTTTGTTTGTGGTAGTTTAGCATTTCCCTGGTTGCCCAAGGATTGGCAGGGAACCTGTTATTTAGGAATCCTGTTACCCGGGGTATTTGTAGCTAGTACATTGGAGGTTTCTAAGGCTCGCCCACGGCGGGACAAGAATGGAGATACCCCTGGGCAAGTATTGGGAGATATAGCAAAATCAGTTGTGCCCTTTTGGGGACAAATAACAAACTCTGAGAAAATTAGGGGATTAGCAAGGGTACTGGAGAGAACGATCAACCGGACCACGGACATACTCTACAATATGACACTAGAACAAAAAGCAATAAGATTGGTAGCACTCCAAAATCGGATGGCATTAGATGTCATTCTGGCAGAACGAGGTGGAGTATGCAAATTAGTGGGGTCCGCTTGCTGTGTTTTCGTACCAGATTCCTCGCCGACAATTTTTATGGCAATACAGAATCTGCACATTCTTAGTTCAGAAGTGCATGTTCCCGAGGGAAATTGGGATCTTAGCGCTTGGTTCTGGGACTTCTTGCGGTCTTGGGGTTGGAAAGTGCTTTCAGTCTTGCTGATTATTTTGGGAATTCTGCTATTTCTTTGTTGTATCCAATGTCTACCAAGTATATGTTCAATGCTAGGGGGATGTTGCGCTCAGGCGATAGGTACAATAGGACATAAAGTGTATGCCCCGGATAAAACCTCTAAGGAGTATGTACTGAAAGAGATCTTAGTAAAAGATCTAATGGCGATAGATATTTTTGACAGCTATTCAGGGTGTATGGACGATGAAACATGGAGTTATTTGCAGGGAGATCAGAAGTAGTTTAGCACTTGGCATAGGCCAAAAGGAGGGTTTGTCAAACTAGAAATTATATTGTGCCTCCTATTGCTATGAATATATGTATATTGGCCTACGCCAAGCTGCTAACAAGCTGCTTATAAACTACATGTGAATAAACTCGCATTGCAAGGTCCTGACCTTAGAAACCATGTAAACTGTCATTTTGGGTCAAGCCACCATTTTAGGTTTTCTTGCTCTATAAAGTCACCATGTGATCTAAAATGGTAGCCTATGTTATTCAGAACAGAACTCGATTGTCATGACCTCTGTACAGCTAATGTATAACTTGCCTGCGGCCACTTGTTAGGGTCATGAGCTGAGACCTTGTCCTTCTGCTGACCTGTGTGCAATGGATTACCTGTATCACTGAAACTGATCTATAATTGAATGAGAACACCTGCTTAACTATATTGTATAAATTAAGTCCTGCATTGTAATGTTAGGCCTAGAGCATACATTATTACCATTTCTTCTTGTTAATGTATAAACCTAAGATGAACTAGATTTGACCTGGCAAGGGACCCTAGAGCAGTAACTTATTTATGGAATGGTTAACATGCAGAAAGGCTGGACAACAGGCTGGAGAAATGTATAAAAGCCTGACTGTTTCAATGAATATTTGCACTCACTGAGCACACCGAACCACGCCGGAGTTCGCTGTGTTGTACTGAGGGTCGATAGCTATCAGAATTTTGTTCTGTTCTTTTGTAACTGGATTCAGTATAAAATAAAGTGCTTTGTATGTTCCTTTGTAACCTGTGTTTGGTGTGTTTCCTGTTACTCACCGGTGAGCTGAGTACGTGGAACCGGGGAGTATCCAAAACCCAGGAAGTTGCTTGAAGAGCTTTGGGTAGGGCCTCTACCCAAGCCTCCTCTCTGTGAGGGAATAAGACCTTCGAAATGATATGACCACTTGCTGTATTTAACCAGACAAGGGGACTGATCACCCAGAAGGGCGGGGAGAAAGCGCACCGCCACGAACCAGGCTGTAAAGGAAAAATAACAAGTGAGTAACACGAAGGTAACAGTTGTCCCCTGTAAGCCTTACTAACTAATGTAATACCTGGGCTTTTTTCCCCCGTAGGATAGAAGAGCAGTACAATTCGGGAATCACCTAGGAGTATCTAACTGGCTTAACTTAAGACACAACTCAAGAGGTGGACAGGATCTTACCAGTGGAGAATGAATGGAGGATCTGAATAGCTTAGAACACAACGACAGGGATAAAATAAGAAAAAGGGAATGTTAGTAGGAGGATGCTAATACCCGGGCGGCACGAGGGTCGCACTGGATTCGGGATGGTGCACAGCTGCAGAGCGTCCTTGAGTGCACGCTTTAACCAGGGGCTTTCCAAGTGTTCCGTTTGTGAAGCAAAAAGTCTTACCACTGATGAACGAAGGATGATAACAGCAACCAGTCGGGATGGTAGTTCCAGGGAAGGTAAGTGGAAGGCAGGTAAAGTTTGGCGCGATGCAGAACAGCCAGTCGGGATGGCTATTCCTGAGATAGGAAGTCGAAGGCAGGCAAGGTCTGGTACACTAGCGGACAATAACAAAGACAAACATTTTCTAGCGGGGTCCGTGAAGCAAAACAGGTTCGGTACACGGGAAGGCAGTTCAATAAGGGTATTCCAAATAGAAGGTCCAGTAAACAGTCCGAGTCGAATCCGTAAGAACAAGGAGGTTTTCAGCAATTGAAGATGGAGCTTCTAAGTGCCGGGAGTAGCTGTAAACAGAAGCGGCGCCCTGGCTGTCTCCATGGACTATATCAGTGAGAGAGGCGGGGCAAGCCAATGCGAGGCTCTACCGGCGAACTACCGTACGGAGCCAGGTTTGCTGGGGAATGTAGTTTTCGATTCGCTAACTTCCACGGCAGCTGCCATCGTGCACGAAATGGGGCAGCATAATGCCGAATTCTTTTGGGGAGCGCCACAAATCTCCTCTTCATTCTGGTAGTTGCACTAGGAAGTCGAAGTGCCGGAGGTGCAGGAGGCTGGGTTTTGCGCACAGAGGGGGGTGAATGACGACCCATAACATTTCCTTTTTGGTTACCCTGCCTCATATTATTTCCTTGTTTTCACATGGGAAGACGATCCATAACTTCGTTTTATTACGCAATGGCCCCTTGCCACCTTTGGGTTTCTTGGGTCCCAAATGGCCCCAGTGCCATTGGTCAATTGAGCACTTGCCCACATGTGTCTTGGACGTGGCAGGGGAGAGGATGGTCCACAATACATTGTGCCCCTGCCCCAGGAATGGGACATTAGCTTTTTTTATATACGCCCTAAAGGCAAAAGGGGCCCAGTGTTTTGGTTTTGGCTATTAGGTGGCACCGAAAGGGCCTCCTGTAAACTGAAACCATTGTCATGAGAAGTGATGATAAGAGAGATGACATGTGTGATGGGGCACTCAGCCTGTGAGTGATTTTTGTTTTTTTGCCCACCCATTGATCACTCATGGCCATGCAAGCCCCTATGGCCATACTCACCCACTTCCTACCCGACCCTGCCCAAAAGACATTCACCTGGAATCTCATTAAGTGTGCTTTCTGAGCACCTGACTGAAAGGTTATGCCTAACTTTCAGCTATGAAACAGTTAAAACAGCTACTGATGTAATACAAATGTCTCAACAAAATGTGCCTTCAGTCACTTCGTTTTAAACTGTATAGATGTACATGGATCTGTCCCTTGCACTGAATTCCTTTTAAAAACAAGCATTGACAAAGACAGCAGTTTTGGCCCTTGTATAGGCATTAGAAATGCATTTGCCACTAGCTGTCAAAATATACCCAGGTACTAGCGCCTGCCGTCTCATGGCTAGCGAGGGCCATAACAGCAATGTCTGGAAAAGGAGGACGTCATGCCTACGCAAAAGCCAACAATGTTGGCAATACGTGTTTAGAAGAAGAGCAGAGAAAATAGGGAAATGCGAGTGTTAAATGGCCATGTGCCCCTCTAATGGCTGTACCCCTCTTGTTCTTCCCTACCGGGTGTTTTGTTGGAGATGTATCCAATACAAATGGTAGGTCCTAAGGTCCTGTGCGAGAAATACCACCTATTCAAATACCACCACAAGCAGGCTTAGGCGCTCCTAATAATGTCACACAAGCAAATAGTGTGGATAAGAAACATACTCACAATTATGAACATGTATGTTAAGGAAATGATGACATATAGGCTGTTCTGCTGGGAGTCAGGATTGATTTGGGCAAGTGGACATCCCGCGTCCCATTGCCTTCTGTACTGGTAGCCTAGTCCTTTCAGGGAATGCATGTGAGCAGATCAGGCAGTGCTCAGAAGTGGGTTCCCTGAACTCTGAAACCGGGCACAGCCTTCGCAGGCATCAATCACTCGGTACATGGCAGCCTGCCATGTCGGAGTCTTGCGTGCAATCAGGACACTTACCGCCCCTGCAAGGAATGGCTCCCAAGTCACTCGGCGACATCCATTTAGCAAATGATCAATAGTGGCTGGTGGAGGGGGACGAAAAGTAGACTTGTATTCAGCAAATAGTACCTGCGCCAGAAAAGAGCAAATTGCGGTGCCCTCCCGCCCCACAAGGTGGCTGTGCAACCCTTTTTCTTTTTGTTCGCTGTTGTTGGGCCACCGTTAATAGCACGGGGAGATTTGTACACTTTCAGGAGCCACACTAACTTACCTTCCAGCCAGAATCTGCCTGCCAATCCCACTTCTGAGCCATACACCTGCAGAGGATGTTCAGAAGGTTCAAAGGGGCTCGGATTGTAAGTCTTAAAGCAAGTCAGCGATATGAAAAGGAACACGTGAAAGTGCGAAAAGGCTGCAGGGAGGGAGAGAAGGGTCGGGGAAGGGTAGGGCTGGCTGATCTGCATCCGTGTATGCCGTCCTAATATGAAAAAGGAAAGGAGAGAAGGGTGCGGGGAGGGGAGTGATGGGTGCTCGGCATCAGTGAATGCTGTCCTAATATGACACAGGAAGTGTGGGTTGGACTGGGGAGGGATGGGGGCTCGGCATCAGTGAATGCTGTCCTAATATGACAAAATACCATCGAGAAGGGTTGGGTTGGGCAGGGTAGAGCGGGGTGTTCTACATCAAATAATGCTGTCCTAATATGACACAGGAAGTGTGGGTTGGACTGGGGAGTGATGGGGGCTCTGCATCAGTGAATGCTGTCCTAATATGACAAATTAAGGAAGAGAAGGAGAGGGGAGGGATGGGTGCTCTGCATCCGTGAATGCCGTCCTAATATGAAAAAGGAAAGGAGAGAAGGGCTCGGGGAGGGGAGGGATGGGTCCTCGGCATCAGTGAATGCTGTCCTAATATGACAAAATAAGATCGAGAACAGTTGCGAAGGGTAGAACGGGGTGTTCTACATCAAATAATGCTGTCCTAATATGACACAGGAAGTGTGGGAAGGGCTGGGGAGGGGAGGGATGGGTGCTCTGCATCCGTGAATGCTGTCCTTATATGAAAAAGGAAAGGAGAGAAGGGCTCGGGGAGGGGAGGGATGGGTGCTCGGAATCAGTGAATGCTGTCCTAATATGAAAAAGGAAAGGAGAGAAGGGCTCGGGGAGGGGAGGGATGGGAGCTCATCATCAGTGAATGCTGTCCTAATATGAAAAAGGAAAGGAGAGAAGGGCTCGGGGAGGGGAGGGATGGGTGCTCGGCATCAGTGAATGCTGTCCTAATATGAAAAAGGAAAGGAGAGAAGGGCTCGGGGAGGGATGGGTGCTCGGCATCAGTGAATGCTGTCCTAATATGAAAAAGGAAAGGAGAGAAGGGCTCGGGGAGGGGAGGGATGGGTGCTCGGCATCAGTGAATGCTGTCCTAATATGAAAAAGGAAAGGAGAGAAGGGCTCGGGGAGGGGAGGGATGGGTGCTCGGAATCAGTGAATGCTGTCCTAATATGAAAAAGGAAAGGAGAGAAGGGCTCGGGGAGGGATGGGAGCTCATCATCAGTGAATGCTGTCCTAATATGAAAAAGGAAAGGAGAGAAGGGCTCGGGGAGGGGAGGGATGGGTGCTCGGCATCAGTGAATGCTGTCCTAATATGAAAAAGGAAAGGAGAGAAGGGCTCGGGGAGGGATGGGTGCTCGGCATCAGTGAATGCTGTCCTAATATGAAAAAGGAAAGGAGAGAAGGGCTCGGGGAGGGGAGGGATGGGTGCTCGGCATCAGTGAATGCTGTCCTAATATGAAAAAGGAAAGGAGAGAAGGGCTCGGGGAGGGGAGGGATGGGTGCTCGGCATCAGTGAATGCTGTCCTAATATGAAAAAGGAAAGGAGAGAAGGGCTCGGGGAGGGGAGGGATGGGTCCTCGGCATCAGTGAATGCTGTCCTAATATGAAAAAGGAAAGGAGAGAAGGGCTCGGGGAGGGGAGGGATGGGTCCTCGGCATCAGTGAATGCTGTCCTAATATGAAAAAGGTAAGGAGAGAAGGGCTCGGGGAGGGGAGGGATGGGTGCTCGGCATCAGTGAATGCTGTCCTAATATGAAAAAGGAAAGGAGAGAAGTGCTCGGGGAGGGGAGGGATGGGTCCTCGGCATCAGTGAATGCTGTCCTAATATGAAAAAGGAAAGGAGAGAAGGGCTCGGGGAGGGGAGGGATGGGTCCTCGGCATCAGTGAATGCTGTCCTAATATGAAAAAGGAAAGGAGAGAAGGGCTCGGGGAGGGATGGGTGCTCGGCATCAGTGAATGCTGTCCTAATATGAAAAAGGAAAGGAGAGAAGGGCTCGGGGAGGGGAGGGATGGGTCCTCGGCATCAGTGAATGCTGTCCTAATATGACAAAATAAGATCGAGAACAGTTGGGAAGGGTAGAACGGGGTGTTCTACATCAAATAATGCTGTCCTAATATGACACAGGAAGTGTGGGAAGGGCTGGGGAGGGGAGGGATGGGTGCTCTGCATCCGTGAATGCTGTCCTTATATGAAAAAGGAAAGGAGAGAAGGGCTCGGGGAGGGGAGGGATGGGTGCTCGGAATCAGTGAATGCTGTCCTAATATGAAAAAGGAAAGGAGAGAAGGGCTCGGGGAGGGGAGGGATGGGTGCTCGGCATCAGTGAATGCTGTCCTAATATGAAAAAGGAAAGGAGAGAAGGGCTCGGGGAGGGGAGGGATGGGTCCTCGGCATCAGTGAATGCTGTCCTAATATGAAAAAGGAAAGGAGAGAAGGGCTCGGGGAGGGGAGGGATGGGTCCTCGGCATCAGTGAATGCTGTCCTAATATGAAAAAGGAAAGGAGAGAAGGGCTCGGGGAGGGGAGGGATGGGTGCTCGGCATCAGTGAATGCTGTCCTAATATGAAAAAGGAAAGGAGAGAAGGGCTCGGGGAGGGGAGGGATGGGTCCTCGGCATCAGTGAATGCTGTCCTAATATGACAAAATAAGATTGAGAACAGTTGGGAAGGGTAGAACGGGGTGTTCTACATCAAATAATGCTGTCCTAATATGACACAGGAAGTGTGGGAAGGGCTGGGGAGGGGAGGGATGGGGGCTCATCATCAGTGAATGCTGTCCTTATATGACAGAGGAAGATCGAGAAGGGTGGGTGAGGGTAGAGCCAGGTGTTCTACATCAAAGATTGTATAGGTGAAAGCTGTCCCGATAAGACAGAGGAAGGGGGAGAAGTGTTTGAGGGCGGGAAGGGTGAGTGCTCTGCATGTTTGAATGGTGTCCAATAAGACAAAGGAAGGTAGAGAAAGGTTTTAGGGGGTTTGGGCTGGGTGCTCTTCATCTATGAATGCTGCCCCTATAAGACAACAATTAATTAGTTTATTTATTTATTGGTGGTTTGTAATGCACCAAATGCATAAAGGTATGCTTCAGCACTCTGTAACAAGCGAGGGAGGGTGTAACCCGGGCGAGGAGGGGAGCAGGAAAAATATATGTTTAGCATAATTGCATACAATGAAGCTCCAAGACCTTAAAACCTCTTAATAAACAGCTGATTGCTGTCTAGGAAATAACAAAGCCTTGTCAAGTCAAGATGGTACCCAAAAGGGGCTGCGCAGGAAGTGTTGAGTGGGCCAGAATGAACTCATGTTGGAGAAATCCCTCCTGAATAGAAGTATTTTGAGGGATTTCCTGAAACTGACACGATTGATATCCATAGTTAGTGAGTTGGGGGGGTGGGGTGGTTGGGGCGTGATACAGCAACATTTTGCTTCCCGAACTTGGACACCTTGTATAAGACCTTTTATAAGAATCAGCAGTGAGGTAGCTGAATTAGTTGGCATGTCTGCCATGGAGAGCTTTGAATGACCCACAGGTTATTTGTTTAAATTCTTTCCTCCTGATAAATTTGAAAAAATAAGTGCAATTGAATTGGACAATTGGGAGATTTTTTGCCAGATCAACACTTCTGTAAATCCAAGTCAGTCAAAAGTCAGGGCAGAGACTTGCCTGACATATGAATGATTGCGCACACGCCCCACCATCCTTTCAAATTCATGTCATGCATACTTCAAACTTTCAGTTTGCCCTTTTAGAGGTAACGGCCCTGCACATGCCTGACCAGTCCATACGTTCACCCCTAGCATTTATGTTGCAGCCCTACAGGGCTTTCAGCTGCACCGGTGGCGCATGGCGTACATCCAAGATAGACAAGATAGCATAACCAGCCTGATATTTCACTCATTCTCCCCCATCCCTTCAGGTCTTTCATAGACATCAGCTGGCTATTCCAATGGCCCTGCCCCTGTAGCATTTCATAGGCTATATAGCGAGAAATCAAACTCGGTTTCAGGCTTTTCGGCCTTTCAGAGGCCTAGGCAAGCCTTAAAACCTCCCTTACCCAGAAGACCAGCCCATATCATTCGGTAGCACTATCTGCATATGTTTAACAATGGATGACTGTATGGTCTGTCTGTCCTTCTGTGTTACATGTGAATAGATGTGATTTATGATAGTGATAGGTTTTTAGTAGAGTACCTGCTGCTATAAACATGTAGCTTTATAGCTTAAGTAACGTATACTAAAAACACCCAGCTGAATGGTACTCATTTTATCAACCTCCAAAGGATGAAAGTCTCAGTAGTTGCCATCAGGATTTGTACCCGTGACCCGTAGCTGAAATGCAGATGTCTGCAGCAGGTGCATCAACCCACTGAGCCCTCTCACCAGCATACAGGCCTGCAGATTTTACGCAGAACTGAGCATTAGGTGGCCTGAGGGCCATTCCCATGCCAAGAATCCAAAGTTCCTCGTTTCAGATGGACAATAGTGCAAAAATATGGGTTTATGGCTTTTAATTTACCTTTTCACGTAAAACAAACACCCATAACGGCTAGAAGCAATGAGTCCTGCAAGCGTATAACTTGTCCCCTTTGGTCTGCTGATAGAAAACTCTATAACCTCTTAATGGCACTGCTTACAGTAACTTTTGTCATTCAGAAACTGACTAACTTAAACGTTCTTTGAAGTGTGTGTGGTTCGTCAAACTCCGAATCCCCTCAAATGCCTTTGGTTCTCAGTCCATCCAAATCCGTAAACCAGACTTGCATCGCAAAGTCACGATGAGCATTTTACATGGAAACTACCAACACTCCCACATATGGGAAGACGTATACTTGATAATTAATTCAAAGCTGCTCTCCTATTATCGCTGTACTCGTGGTAAGTTGCTCCTGTTCGCACTTGCTTTAGTCGCATGAACTATGTTGACGTGTGAGTTTCACTGATTCCCAGCTGCGCGATGCAAAGCATCATTGCCTGATTGAACAGTATCCCCAAATGTCCCCTTACAATCAGCTGCACCTTTCCCCACAACCAGGGCAAGATTTCAGACATTCCTTTGGTGAAAGGTAATTTGCCAATGACATTTGTGCTGACCTTCTAGTGTGAAATGTCTTCTTTGCACAAGTCATTAAGTTCAGAAGTCATTTGTGTACTGATTTGTTTGCACACATTTTAATGCAAGAATCCCCAGTAACCTCGCAGCAGAAAATTGCCCCCGCCACGCCCACATACAAAGCATAAACAGCCAGATCAGCCACCGTTACATGCTCCCCTGTGGGCAAATACTTGCACCCTTCAAAAAGTTTGTGGGGTCCCCCGTAACTGTTGCCGGCACCCCAACAACCTGTGTATGAAAAATCGAAACTCGGTCTAAACTCGGAAAAACTGCATGCAAACCCTTGTAAACCGCTCCTGCACCCCGCTACACTGCTTATGCATACCCCTAAGTAAGTTTGCAACCCTGGTTGCAAACATGCAACCCCAACTCTGCGCTGTTGATCTTATGCGCAAGTGTACTTACGCGCACCTTTGGGTTGTGATCATATGAGGAATTTGCGTGGCCATTTCCTAGCCTAGAGGTTGCACGATCGATTCCATGAATACGTCTCGTGCGAAGCAATTGTGGGCATGCAAGGTTCTGCCTGCATGCCATCCTTCGGAACGCCCATTTTTTCACATGTTCTTCCCCATTTCTGGTGTTCCGTCTCCTTCCCAGCCCTCTGCACAAGCCATACCCACACCGTAGGTGGAGTCTCGTGCAAGGCCCTCAACGGCTCCCCGTGACATGCCGAGCCAACGTGAACTCCATGCAAGTCCAGGAAAAGTACTGCGCATTTGATTCCATGAATCGACGGCATGCAAGTACCCTATTTTCTGCACAATTAGTTCCATGAATCGGGGTGAAAGAGTCCAAAATACGGCAGCCAGATTACTACTTAGACTCAAAACACAAAAAAACATTTCCCCAGCACCCTGCACGGCACCCTGCACACTGTCTCCCAGTCAAAAACAGGATCCACTTCAAAATCCAATGCATCGCTCATCACTCTTATTCTGGCAAAAGCCTGAAAGGGCTCTAATCACCTTTCCTTTTTATTATGTTTGATGGTCATACATATACCATACTTAATAACCCTGGGGCAGAATTTCGTCTCTGCACTATTGGTCCAATCTCCTTAGCAGAAATAGTGCATGGCAACACTTATTCCCCCACAGACGACACCAAACCTTCCAAATCGTGCTATGAAACCTTTATCAATTGTCCACAACACACGCTCGGAGCATCACATGTAACCAGGGTCAATCTGCATCACAAGGAATATCAATCAGCACAAATACATGGATAATTGAAACAAGGCGTATTCTACATCCCAACGCAAACTATTCTGGGGAGCCCCCTGGGGCTGATAGGTGTCACACTGGGTTCATGTTCTTGGCTTGCAACCCGTAAGAGTCCCTCCCAGCCCCTCACTCCTGTGATGTGGCCTTATTGAGGCATCATTTGCTGTATATGCAACAACGCATACCATAGCCTTCAAGTAACATTCAACAAACCGTAACATAAGGTAGCCAGACACTCACTACGCAAAAAGCCAGACATCTGGCCCTGCTTGCCCTGCCTACATTGTTTGTCCCACTTCCAGCTTTGTCTTTCACACAGTCGAATGAACTCAGCCTGCATAGATAGCTGTGGTTATATTTTCCCTCTAGATGGATGCTTCTACTAAACAGAATGTCTTCAGTCAACAGTGCAACACTATATTTGTTTCGCATATAAAACATTTCTACTGCATTAACTCGATGTTACAGCGAGTGGACGTGCATTGACTCTACCTTTACCATATCTGATAAATATGCATGTCATTTTCGTTTGAATACATGTTACTCAGTGTGCATTTGCTCAGGGTGTATAGCAGAACCCTCAACTGTGGACAGTTGTTCTTGGATTTGATAAATATGCCGTACCCCCATTAACACTGCAACCCACAGAATATGTTTGAGTTCCATGAAAAAGGTGGCTCCGCGGTCACGTAGTCACCGACATATCAATCCTCTGTGTGCTGAACAATCTACATTGAATGAGGCGATATGCTCCGAGGCGGCGGGCCGACCCTGCAGGTAACGGCCCGCCGCCCAAGTTAAGGGTCCCTTAATGAGGGCAGCAGTGCTGTTACCCAAAAGTTCGGCCCACCGCCAAGGGACATATTTCCATTAGCACCTGTGTAATTTTCTACACGGGTGCTAAAGTATATATATATATATATATATGTTATTTTTAATAATTAAAAAAAAGAAACTTAACTTTCCTACGTCCCCAACCGGGCCGCAAATTGCTACTGAAAGCTGCAGTCGAATTTTCATTGTTGATGACTGTAACGTCATCAACATGAAAACGGACTGGGGAACAATAACACTGCAGGGCCCATGCCACGCAGGAAAGGTATGCTTTTTTATTTGTATTTTGAGGGGAAAACAAGACACCATTAGCAGCCATGTAGAAAACTACACAGGTGCTCAGGTGAGTGGGAAGGGGGGGCGGGGAAGGGAAGGGAAGCTTCCGACACTAATGAAAGTTCGCAGAACGCAGGCTTACCTTTGTGAATATAGCCCGCATTCCAAGCATTTTCATTGACTCCGGTTGCCTCCCAGGGTGCTAATGGCTATTAAAATGTCTTTAAATTAGTCATCTCTGCTATTTATTAAACACTCTACATTCTGAATACTATTTGCAGGCAATGTAATGCTCTTTTATTTTCATGTTTGTTCAAACCATAGCCTGCAAAAAGCCATTTATCCCACAGTGCTTCGAGGGTGTTTAAATGCCAATAGACGCTATACAAATATCAATAACTTAACATAAACAAGCGTACAATGCAACATGGTCATATAATCACATTTGGACATTGATGTGCATCCTCACAGACATTAAATCCCACCACATAACTTTTAAATGTTGTGCAATGGATGGAAACTGCCTTCTGATGAAGGACCGGTATTTTATGGGTTTGAAAGAAACCTATGATTCTCTTTTCCTCACCATGCCACATTTCCCTCCTGCATGATATCTTGTGTTATAGATATACATTAAGCAGGTTAATATGTTGGCATGATGGTAATTTGGAAAATTATAAATCACTAATGGACTGGCTACATTTGGGTTTGCTCTCAGATGTTTTAACATCAGTGCCAGATTCTCATCACCGTTCCAGGAGGTAGGTCTTGTGGTTTTCTGACAGACGACAGCCTTCAGTTGATTGAATTGTTGAAATGTAGTGTTCTATGCACAAAACCTTCCAGGCTAAAAGTTCACAACTGGTTATTTTTCTTATACCAAACAGCATCAATGTCTGAGGTCTTGCTTACCGCCATCTCCCTTAGTATTTTCCTCTTCCAGAACTTAAAACAACTTTGTTTACAAATGTTATCCATCTTTGATGATCATGGTGAGTCACGTGTGGTGCACTGCATAAATAGCTACGTTTTAGGCCACAGCATCCAAAGCATTTCTTTAGCTAAAGTGTGTTTAGAAAATGATGATGGTCAAATGCCTGAAATGTTTCTACCTTTTACACACGTTGTGTAATATATCTTTACTAAACACTTTGTGGTGAAAAAATCTATTCACACGATTCGATTAATGAATGAAGCAGAATTGGTCAATGTTTTAATAGCAGCTAAGCAAAAGCAAATTACATACTGTAAGGGAGGAAAGGTCTTTTCAGACCCCCCCTGACATTCCCACGTGAAATGGATCTCGTGTTTACCCAAATGGAAGGAGACGTCCCCACGTTTGTTTGTCGGTTGTAATAATTTGGCCTTAACGTAATCACAAAAAAGATGATAAAGTCATTTGGTGAGACGTACAGACTCCATTTTGTGCCACCCTAAAACGCAATATTTTTCTAGGCCCCTTCATGATTTCTCAAAAGCCATCTCTCCCTCTGTCCAGCGCCACGCACAGAGAGCCCAGCCTCCCTCTCCTACTCGTGGCAGCTATGCACAGACCCATTTCTCACAGAAGTGCTTGGCCGTGTATTGTTGCAAACCCTCAGTATCCTTCTTCTCTCTTCCTCTGAGCTCATTGCCCTGCACGTGATCGGAGCAAGCCCTGGCCAGTGTGCCCATCTGTCTCCACAAACCTGCCTGTGCCACCTCGACCACCACCTTTGGAAGTTACAGTTTACAGACCCTTTGCCCGCATTCCCCACTCTCTCCTTGAACGTAACTGCTGGAACACCCTTCCCTCTGGACCACCCTAAATTTCCCACCATATACCTAATCCCATGTGATCATATATCCTCCTTTAGACTAACATCCATCCATCTATTTCGCCTGAATCATGAGGCACCAGGGAGAATAAAGCACAGATCAAGCCCTGTAGAAAAGGCACTTGGGAGCAGGGCCAAAGGTACCCTTGCCCTCATAAAAGCATGGGTTAGAATGTACATATATCGGTCCACATTTTATAGCCTCCTTCATCTAAGTAATGGTTTCATGCCTAACATTATTCCTTGCATGTCAATGATCACTGTGTAGCTTATATTAGTTAGGATTGTGACACGTTGTGAACTAATCCTGACCTTCCCCATGTGAAGATGAGCCCAGCTGACCCATGTGCCAACTAACCACCCCATCTACAGCAACCAATTGGAGTCTGACATCATCTAAAGCCCATACTGATCTGTCTGGGCGTACCAATCGAAACTGTTATAGTGTACTATATGTTTTTACCTCACTCATGAAGATTTTTTAGTTCATAATGTGCTGCCCATGTATTGAGTTCTCTGCGTGCACATCTTTATTGATATAAACTGTGTTCAACTTGCAATCTATCTCCTGCTGTCATTCCCTACTGGGGTGCGTCCTTTTATTTGTTTTTAAATAAGGCGCCTTCAATACATGGATAGGGCAGGTTCCATGAACAAATCCAACCCGAACATGCCCCATCAAATAACAGCAGTTCTTATACACTTTTGAACACATTGAAATCAATGAGAGGGGCCGAGACTTAAACATTCATTAGGTCTTCACTAAGGAGTACGCTTTCCAGAAGTGCCTGCGAAGTGTGGCTGTTGGGCTGTGTTCGCTGCTTCGCTGCCTCTTTGGATCTTTTTTCCCGCAGTGCCGTCGGGAAGAAGAAGGACTTGATTTGAATTTTGCGCGTAACGCGCACCTTACTGGACTAATGTGGACCTTCACACTGGCCACGCCCCCCTGAACCCGCCCGTTTGCCCGCCCACAAACCCACTGACCACTTCCTTATTTGCACTCGGACCCGCGCATCCGGTGCGCGCATCCGGAAGTGCCTGCGAAGTGTGGCTGTTGGGCTGTTAGGGGGTAAGGTGGCTTGGTGGTAGGGTTACCTTTTGTGCCCTTAATATAGATAGTCAAATATTGCTTGGAGGGGGATATAGCGAGCTAAAGTGGTGTGATTGCATTGCCCTTTATTTCCTAGTCTATAATTGCAATCAGAACTGTTTTGGTCATGGCAGAGGGGCTTCGCAGCATAAAAAAAAGAGTCCCAAACTAATCCTAAAAAAACAGAGGCGGACTCTAATGTAGTAAGGAGTACGCTTTTCGTTTCCTGCTTCTCAGGAGCACTTCAAACAAGAATTGGACCTCTTTCACTTCTCCTGGTCCTGTGCGGTGTAGTCAACAAGCCATTCCGCAGCTCTGGTCTTTATATGAAGGATTCAGTGTCATTCAAAATCAACCAGTTCAATTTTAAGGTTCATGGTTTAAGAAAAACAAGCTCACCCTGCAGGGTTTGAGTAATGTAAAACGAGTAATTTTCACCACTGAGTACTAAGAGCAAACACATATATGTGTGCAAATATTTTGCAGTTATAAAATGGAGTCTGACATAATTTCTTCATGTCAGATCAAAACATGAAACTTCAGTACATAAATGTTCTTTCTTTTTCACCACAGTCTCACCTTATGAGATCATCACGCCTGTCTCGCCCCTTTAATACTTCTGGGTAAATTACTCACGTGCTTCAAGATTTCTGTCCAACAACTCCTAAGAGGTCTTCATAAGTAGTAACATCAAAGGCACGGTGGCTTTTTTTTGTGCACATGCAAATAAACACTCTGCCAGGCGAAATAGACAGTATGCTCCAGACATGACTATAAAAACCAACACTAGTAAAAGCAAACTAGATGCTCCTAGTAAAACAATGGAACCTGTTATGCAGGACCGCATAAACCATCCAAAGGAACTGTTGTGTTGGAGATTGGCTATAAACATATGCTATGGGAAATGGTCTTAGTGATTCTATCCCCATAATCAGGAATACAGGTATAACATTATGATCCAAGGAGAGTGAAAACGCCACTTTTTGAGGCGAAGATGGTATCGAGTGTCATTTGATTTTGCAGTAACATAGTACAGAAAGCTTGTTTGCTAGTAGCTTATACTGGTGATGGATTAAGAAAAACATTCTTACCATGCACGGTAGGATTAATGTGAAATGAGGTATTCGTGCTTATGAGTGCTGAGAGGGAACACACATGTGTGAGTAAGATTTCACAGTTTCAGAATGCTTTCTAGCACCTAACCAGGCCAGTGCAACAGAATCTTGGTCTGGGCTAACTATTACAACAGTATTCACAGTGGCCAGATTCTAAAGGCAGCTCTACATTCATTCATGTCAGATCAAAACATGGCACCTCATAACCTACATTTTCTGTTTCACCACATCTTCTGTATCTTGCCCTAAAATTCCAATTCCCATACCTGTATGAACAGAACAATCACGAGTTAAATAAATACACTCAGCCATGTATTATCCTGAGTTTGTTTTTCACTTGTCATGATCCCTTCAATTCTTGTGGTCTTTGTGATTAGTTTCATAGTATGTGGGTAGGATTATAATGTCAAATTGAATTACATTATTGTTTCTTTACACATTTCTTTGTTTTCTTCTTTACCTTCACTACACTGTATCTCTCTTTCTCAAATGTAAAGTGATTATCTTTTCTTTACAAATTTCTGTGGTTTCTCCTTATGGCATACCTCTATATATCTCTTTTTCTCAAATTAATTCTGTTATTTCATCTTAAACATGGCTTCATATATCTCTTTTGTGAAGATTGAATATGTTTTTATCTTTGCCCTTTTCTGTTGTTTCTTCTTAACCTTGTATCCATACATCTCTTTTTCTAAAATTGAATATGATTATTGCTAGCTTACACATTTCCTTCTTAAGCATTTCTCAATTTTTATTCTAAAATTAAATGTGGTTTGTTTCTTTACACATTTCCATGTTTTCATCTTAAGTGTGTCTTAATTTAACCTTCTGCTAAATTTGAATGTGATTATTCTTTCTTTACTCATGTCCGTGGTTTCTTCTTATGCGTGGCTTCATTTAACCTTTTGCTAAATTTGAAATTGATTATTCTTTCATTACTAATTTCCATGGTTCTTTCTTAAGTGTGTCTTTATTTATCTCTTGTGTTTGTTTTGTAGGGCATTGGAGAAGACGTCTTTATTTGTCAGTGTTTTCTCCTTCGGTTTTGTTTGGATTATTTAGAGGCGTGATCAATGTTGGAGAGTATGTCTGTTTTCCGAGCACCTTAAGAGTGGTATGTCATGACTCTCACATTTTACTAAGAAAGATTTATTGTTACTGCTATTTCGCTTATAGATTATTTCTTGCTTTGGCTGAAAGGAGTATTAAAGAAATTCTTTCAATAACTGCCTCGAGGTTTTTACTGAAATCTTGATTTTCCAGTCACCCAGCTGGGAAAAATCTAATTTGGCCATTCTAGGAATGCCGAGAGGCTACAGACTCTTCAGTTCCTCTTTAAATTCTGCTCTGAAAAAGTTAAATGTATGTTCTTGATGAAAAGTTGTTAAGTTCTGAAGTTGTGCTTTTTTAATTGCTTATTTAGTATTTGTAATCATAGCCTGCAAGAGCATCTGAAATGAAGAAGCACATCTGAATCCTCTGCTCTGCCATTTTCAGAGTGCACCAGACATCCTGAGCAAATGTCTGAAAATGCTAATAGATTCTGCTGTTTATGCATCTGCATGCCAATTGATATTCTTATCAGCAAGGCACGTAATGTATCCGCAGAGGCGGCTGCAGAAATAACCCCTCTGTACTTTTTTTCTTTTTATAAATGGGGGTAGCTGTCCATAACCATATTATAATTAGCTGTCACTTGCATAAATGGAGAGCAGATCATTCATACCGAAACAGAACTGAACCTTGCATTGCATTCCAAAGATTGTGCCATTAGGACACCATTTTCTGATTGCGATGTAATATGGATGTGAAAAGGATGAAAAATGCATGTAAGTATTGTTGATGCATGATGTTTTGTATAGCTCTGACATACCTTACGGCCACTGCAGAGCATTGTGCTGCAATCAATTTAGCATGTGTAGTGTTTTGTCCTTACCTGATTGTGTCAAGGATTATGTAGGTAACAAAGATATAAATCTGTTACAGTGCATTTACATAGAGATTCTAGATATCAGTTTGAATTTCAAGGAGGTGGCAAAATGGTTATGGAGACTTGTGAGGATATATCTGGAACCAGAGGGCAAGGGCAGTTAGAGCACAGTTTGGGTGCAAGGGAAAGGAAGGTCACCTGCTGGCTTTCTTCCATTGCTGCAAGCTTATTTCCTTGACTGTGCACCCCGCCTGCCTACCTCTGGCTCTACTCTGGCCAAGAGGTAGGATCCGCTCTCACGCTTCTTCATGATATGGAATCTGCTGTGTCTGGTTCAATAGCAGTAAATGTGAGTTTCTGCAGTATTCTCACGGACGGATTTAGGGTGGCAAAACAGATGGGCAGAAGAAGAGTAATTTTGTGTGGGTTGGGGTGGTTAGATGTTACCAGTCTCTGGTACTGAAAGGTTTCTCTTCACTCTGTCAACTATTTCCGTTTGAAGGGGTATCTGAACAGTTTATTTTTCAAGTGCTTTCTGATAAGCATGTTCTGTTAGGAGTAATTTAAAAAAAACACATAGAGGCAAACACTGAAAACATTAATCTAACCGTGTTCATTGTGTGGTATGGAAAATATATAAGGAAAAGAGTAGTGACAATGGAGTCCTTCTCAGTCAAAAATGGCACACACACATACGCACACACACACAGACACACACACATATCTACACATTTTTTAAATAATTGCTATGTAAAAAGGGTAACCATGAATGCCAATGTAAAGGTACACACACCCAGTCCCAATAAACTGTTTTTCAGTAGGAACAAAGTGCATCGCACTACCAATTAATGTTAACCTTAATCCACACTACATCACCACCATCTGTGTGCAAGACACCATTTAACCATGGCACGGTTCTGAGCAATCTAAAGGTGAGTTATATTTACACTAAAGGTAACAACAGTTTAAATTTACAAAGTTAGTGGACGCCAACATTAAGATGCAAACACTCGTCCCAATAAACTGTTTCACAAATATTAGGTCAATTACACTACACATGAAATCTTAATTCACACTATAGCACTACTTCACAAGACTCTGTATAACTATAGCTGTGGTCTGAGGAAACCTAATCTGTGAGTGTGTATGTATGTGTGTGCATGTGCTGTATTGGTGGGATTTACTATGTGCACACTTGAAGACTGCAGATAGGAAATTAAGGACTTGGGGCAATAAGGATGGTACAGGGTTAATAAAAGGGAGCACCGTATTTATTGGTACAAGGCCAAGATAAGGGAAAATATCCTTGGCCAATCGCCTGCCTCACTGCCAATTTGCTGGTGACTTGTAGCAGTGGCTTAGAGGCTGTGTCCAAGGAAGAGAGCCGTCTTTCCCCTAAATCTTGCTGTCTCAGCCAGTAGCCCTCCTGGCTACCACCACCAGCAATGCTATGCGAAAATAGGTACTTTTTAGTCCCCGATCAGTAAAACCCATGCCAAAACGTTCTGCCCAGAATCCTCTCTGTGGACGAGCATACTCCACAGTGCAAATGCCACACTTGTGCCAGAGGAGGTGGTATAACCATGTGATCCATCTGATACTTCTGAAGAAAAGGCCACTGACTGTGTCAGCCCCTCCACTTCTAGACCTAAACTCTAAAAGGAGTAACACCCCTAATCGCTATCCAACCACACAACACACCAAACAGCTATTATGTACTCTGACTGTTCAAAGGAGACGGTTGGACTGAGATGCCTTATTCGTCCGATGGAGGTTGGCCATCGTGCATCATTTTTTTCTCCCCTTGTGCAAAAAAACCCCACATGATGGGGAAATACATTAGAGCCATACTCATGTTGTGCCGTGGTGGTGCCCCTTTCTCATTAACTCCAACTTACAGAGGTGGCCACAAGCTCTGCAGCCTCAACAAAACCTCCCTTCCCTTGGGGAGGGTAAAGGATAAGAGAGGACATTCTCTTACTGTACCTTGGAAATCGGTTATTGTAAATGGTGACATTCATCACTGGCCATCTAGGGTATTCGATTCCCTTTGGTATTCCTTTCAGTGGGTGGCTTGTAGCTGCGGGAGTAACCAGATTTCCATCAACATAACTTCATAAGAACCTCTTTTGGCAGCTCTGCCGTGCCTTGTGAGAGACTACCCATCCCTGAGAATAAGGAAACCTCCTAGGTCATCACCTTTTACCTACGGATGGTTTCAGGCAGCTCACTCTGGGCAGCATAACTTTATCTCTAGTGTTGCCAGAGCTAGCCACGCCCGGGTGCCTGAATGGACTGAATGGATTTAAAGATCTCTGGAACATTTCGTTCTGTTGCCCCTATCAGACCTCCCATCGTAGACTTAAGATTTTCTGGACCTCTGTGGCCCAAGCCCCCAAAAATGAATATGCCCCCAATAATGAATATGCTGTGGTCGTTTCTTCGATGATCACCTTATCTTGTCCTTCAGCAGAATACACAAGCATCTTGTCTGTCCATCCAGGCTCTTTCTCCATCTGAGTATTCTAAATATAGTCATCTTGATATGGAAATGACTGTCTTGTTTTCCATCGCACCGTTGCCCAACTCCCTTGCAACAATCCTTGCGTCGTACATGGCTGAGGGCTGAGGCATTTTGCAGCAGAAGCCGACAAATGAAAGTCTTTACTGTATTCATGGCATAGAGGATGAGAGAGCAGATATAGCAATTCTCATCAGATGCTCTTTCTCCAACCTTCTTTTTGTGTTGATACCACATATTATACCCCAGGTGAGCAGAATTATCTAGATAGGTATTTATCCCTTGGTTATCTTCCTCTGCATCCATTTTGTATCGTCTAACATACACGTAGAGATCAAAGAAATGATCGTCGTGCGTACTCATAGTAGGGAAAATCTTAGGCGCTCTATCTTCAACAGGACCATTAGGATGATAGAGGCTATGAAATGTAAGGTACATGAAAATAAAGAGAATACACATATATATGTATATTACGCATAAAGTCTGGACAACCATTTGTTGCGGCATCCTAACGCTTACTGAGCAAGTGCTCTCTTGATAACCATATTTTCCTCATCAAGAATCATTTTTAATACAAATCGCTATTTTTATTACATTTTGAACTGCACAATCTGTTCAATTATAGCGAGAAGGAGTCTTTTTATCATTGGACCGTTTTTAGGATCCTGTAAAAAAGTATGAATATTAGTGTCCCTTCTGATAAGAACAAGATAAGACTGTTAAACACAAAAATAGCCACCACAAACCGATGTGTGTCACTGTATTTTTTCAATTTTAGAACAAATATTCTCGATGAAATTAATCTGGATATTGGTCTCTTTTCCAATTTATAATAAGAAAATGACGTTTTTGGCATGATGTCAGTGCAACATTTATTTCTTCAAAAAATGGCAAAAAGTTTGTTTCAACCTCTGGAATTCCTCTGCAGGTCTTTTGCACTTCCTGCTAAAATATATGAGGAGTGTCCATTGAATTCCAGTCCAAAGAAAATATGTGGTAATCACTCTCTGCTTTATCATCTTTCTTCTTGGTCATGGATCAGGTCGGTACACGTGGAAATTCTTCTTCTTGTCTTGTTTCTGGGTCAGCAACCACTGGAGGGGGGTCTCGCCTTTATAAACCTTCACATCACTCAAATGCAGCCAAGCTTGTCTTCCTGATACCTTAACTGCAGAAGGGGAGACTTCCTCAACGACAAAGGTGCTATATTGAACCTAGGTTTGTGCCACCGTCGAGTGAAGTTATTTATAAAAATGAGGTCCCCAACATATAATTTTGGCAGTGGCAATAGTTCACTTGGATTGATCACCGGATTGTCCTCTTCCATGTTCTTAGACCTCTCCCCCCGATGGTTGACTTGATCTGAAATGAAAGAAATACTGGTGGTCATACATGTCAAATAATCATGCATTTCATCACTTAGAGTCTTTGCTACACTCGGGGCATCACTCCTAACCCTAGATGGAGGTATAAGAGGCATTCTCTTACAACGCTCTGTCACTAATATGTGCGGGTTGAGGTGGTGGTTAAAACCTGGCTGATTCCAAAAGGTATATAAGGCTAGGGGTATGCAATATAGCAATCTCTTCTTTAAAGTCAATTTGACCTTGGCGATCCTCTTTGGGTCTCTCACATATCCCGTTTGCTTGTGGGTGATACGCAGACAAAAACCTGTGCTTTATACTTAATAGAAACCCTATTTGTTTGAATAATTAATTGACAAAATGTGGCCCATTATCGGGTCTTACTTCGCACACATCCCACCTTGGGAAGACTTCACGCACTAAAAACATTGCTGTGCAAGTTGCATCAGGGTGTGCACATGGACTGGCTTCAATCCACCTAGAGAAGGGGCACACCACCACTAATAGATACCGGTATCCATTATATGTCTTCAGCATATCGACATGGTTGATACCGAAATGCTCAAACTGACCATTTGGTCGAGGTATTAGTCCTCTAATTGTTCTCAGTTTATGCCCACCAGTAAACTTTGACACACAATGCAATTTACCATAAACTGTGCAACGCGTTCCAGTAAATTAGGAAAAAACCACTCTTCTGCAATAGTGGCAGCAAGACTTCTTTATGTTTATGTTTATGTTTATGTTTAATAATTTCTAACGCGCTCCAGGTACCCAAAGGCTTAAGGGCACAAAACTGTAGAACAGAACAAGACAAGACACATAGAAGAAGGGAGTCAGGGATCATGCTGCAAGGTGCTGAGGCTTTGAGCGAACTAGCTGAATAGAAGTGTCTTCAGTTTCTTGTTAAACATGTCTGTGGACTCAATAATCCTGAGATCGAGTGGCAGGACATTCAAAGCTAATGGAAATGCTATGTTAAAAGCTCCATTGCAGACTTTGTTAGTTTTGCAGCAGGTGGTTTTTAAAAGGTTGGTATTATTGGACCTTAGAGATCTGGAGCTATGTTTTTCTGTAATGGTTTCTACTAGATAAGTTGGCTTATGGCCCATAAAACATTTATGTGTGATGAGTAACATCCTGAAATGTACTCTTGCTTAAACGGGAAGCCAATGCAGGCTCTGTCTTGCTTCATAACCATGATCCGTACGACCAAAGCCATTCACAACCCTCACTGCGCCATTCTTTTTTTTACAAAAACCACCAACAATCAATTCAGCTTGTATTTTGAATTAAGTAAAAGGTAAACTACACTAGTGGACAATAATATTAATGATAATAATTATGTACAAATGGACATTCCACCGAGACATACAGGTGGATTCATGTAAACAAATGACTCATGAAGACATGGCCTCGTAATGTCTCTAAATACCTGAATGTCAGAACTATACGTTCCAGAAAAATGATGGAACTTCAGGCTTTCCTTAAGATCTTTGCAACTAGTCAACAACCCACTAGTCCATCTTACGCACTAGACCAAGTCATCTTTCCCTCACCTCTCCTTCATTCGCGATCAGAAGATGACAGAAAAAACAAAACAGCTTGCACAAGGGTCCATAGAACTATGCAGGACCTGGCTGTCACACCACTGTACCAGCTGACCAGGCACCCCATGAGAGCTACCCATAAGCTGCTGGGTTTCCGCCAGTGAAACTTATGGGGATGGATCCCTCCATCATCAGGTATCCTCCTTGCAGCTCTGAACCACTGTATACATGCCTCGAAGCCAGCCAATTTAAAGCTCAGAGGAGCATTCAGCACTCGCCTGTGCCTCAGCCTCAGATCACTTGGTCTTTCTCATCTCCCTTCCTACTGCTTCTCTTCCCATGCCTCACACTACGCCGTGAACCCACCTGCACTGACAGTAAACGCTATTCGAAACCACAAATTAAATATGAATCCCCAAAAAAACATATAAATATGAAGAGCTTGAAAACATCCGAAATGTCTTACAATTCGTGCTAAAGTTGACCGTGCGGTCTTCTGTGCTGGGATACTAGTAGGGATGAGAGTCAGCTCTTTTGAATGGAAGGGGGCACAGCTCAGTATGTTTATTCCTTCAGGAATTAGGCAGTGCTTATTTCGTCTAGGACACCCCTTTCTTAGGCACGCTAAATTAATGGAACATTTCATAAATCCTTTCGCAGTTTTGCCTGGAAGCCTTCCGGGACACCAGACTGTCCCCAAGCTTCCCATCCCTGGACAGAGTGGGTTTATCAATTACGATCACCTGTTTACTACAATGTAGGATTTCGACAACTCACAGAATCAATAATCCTATTTTCTGTTGGGTTGGATTGTGGAGGTAAATTTACATATCAACCCGAAAGCCCCCTCGCCACGCAGCATAGGCAGGCCCTCTTCAGTACTGATGGGCCTACAGTGGTTCTTTGTGATAATGTCGCCTGGAAAAAGTCGCCAGGTAGGCGATTTTTTTTATCCTGACCCCTAAAATACTTTCCACAAATATTCTATAAGGGGTTTAATTTAAAATTATAAACTCACATCGTAGAATAGCTGGGGAAAGGGTTCGATTTTAATTAGGGTGTTTTTTGGGGGGGAAATGTGATGTTGCCCGCTTCCGGCTCCTTTCCCAGGCGACTTTATCACTGGACACCTCTGCAGTGATGATCAGCATTCCGAAAACAGAGTCCTACTTCAGGATTGGTGGCGCAACAGTGTCTATAGGGTGGACAGATGTGGCAAGATTTTTCTGGTCTTTCAATTGTGATCTGGAGTGGCAGTATTGCTGAGACGAAGTTGACTTCTCTTTTCATCTGAGATCTGTGTTTGGAAATAGCAAGCCTGTAAACAAACACCATTATGTTACCTCAATCTGATATGGACATCCTGGGGAAACTGACAGCAATTCCCTCCTGTTCCTCACCTGAATCTCCTTCAGGTGAAAGTGGAGAGGATCCTGCACGGGATCATTCTTTGTCTTTCTTTTTCTTCGAAGTCTTTCTCTCTTTATAAAGATATGGCCTTCCACGTGGAGAAGCCACGATGCCTGTGTAGAGTACAGCATAGGCAAGAGGCTCCACCGTGGGACAACCAGGCTGGGGAAAAAGACTGATGGTTAAAAAAAAAACAGAGGTGATGTTTAGGTGGTGTCTTGGAAGTAGCGTTCACTGGAGTATGTTTCTGCTGTTCCTTGTCCCAACCAGTATGCGTGTTGAGTAACTGGGAGAGGGTAGAGCAGCAAGGTGCAGGGTGTGAGAAATGAGAGGAGTTTCTATGAGCTGAAGCCGCATTAGAGCGACTGGAGAGAATTCAGTGGAGTGACTGACCTGCAAGCGTTAGTCTGGCAGAGAAAGGAGCAGGGAAAAAGACCAGTAAAAGACTGCAGAACTCCGTACCCCCCAAAGGTAAAGAGGAGCGGGAGGACAGAGAGAAGGGTAGTGGGGAACAAGCGGGAGAGTACAGTTATAGTGTCATACCCAGGAAGTAAGGCACAGGGAGCAACGCGCCACTTCCATGGAATGGAATGGTTTTAGTTAGACAGACAGCGGCCATCTAACGTTAATGGCGTATCGTCCATCTCGTCCATGAGTGCCAGGAATGGAGCGATGTGGCAGAAACATCTCTCTTTCTGTCTTTGTGTCTAGGTGATTATCAGCACTTGAAGCTTTGTCTTGAATCAGCAGCAGCAGTGGATGCCTGCAGTCAATAAGCAAAAGCCCCAAGCCATCCTCTGCAGCCACTGCTTTCATTGGGATGTGAAATCAAGGCAGGGATCTCTCAAGGGCACCGGGTGAGGAGTGGGCTGAGTTTTGACCATGGCCTAAATAGTGATGGGAGTGGCCTAAAAGGGCCACCACCTGTCCCACCCAATACACCACGAGACCCTGAAAACATGCACTTTGGGTCAGTCAGCACGGTCCTAAATGCCAGTGTTTGCACCGAATCTGGACATTGTAAATTCTCTAGGTTGTCTAAATGAATTACTCTCTCATTCAGAATAAAAACAATTAAATCAGTGGGGGAAATCACTCTTATTCTATAAATACATCGCGTAGGCCAAAGGGGAGGGGGACAAATAGCAGCAGTGTGGTTTTCTGAAATTTTCATAAAACCAAAGAACATTTTGGAAACATAAAAATGACCACAGCCTTTTACATTTGAAATCTATATGTGATAATGAGTCAAGCATGAAATCCTTCTGAACATGAACTGTGCTCTCTGCTTATTTCATTTTTCACAACGCTCGCCCGAGCTGTAAAATGGCTGTCAACCATATGACATCAATACTTATTTGGACAGTGTCCGCTCATGGATACGAGGCATGTGTGTAGAGATATCGCGAGAGCGCGCGCTCTCGCGAGATCTCGTCGCGGACCAAAGCTCCGCCCCGGCGCGCTTCGCGCGCACTACGGGACGAGCGGAGGACGCGACAAGCCGCGTCCTGCTGAGCCCTCCTGATACGGGGCCCGCTCCTCATGAAACTTGGACACAGAGACAAGGCAGCTGCCTCCCAGCCACGTTAGGCCCGTTGGCCTCTGTTAATAAGGCACACATGTTGTGTGCATCCTGCATGAAACCAAAGATAGAATAAATACAGCGTTTACAAGCTTGGAGACTCCTGTATTCATTACAAGTATTTACTACAATGGGCTTCACAGACCATGCACATCAATCACTAAGTTCCATCTCCTACGGTGAGTCTTCTGAAGTGCGGTTTCAGGCTAAGGCAGCATACAAGAGAAACCACACGCATTGGCTCCCTATGGGGGACAAGGCGTGCCAAGGCAGCACCCTAACCTGAGAGCTGATTTTGGAAACTGACGGGACCTGTCCTGACTAGTCCCAACCCACGTAATGCAAAAGCCTAAATCTCTGATCAAGAAGAAGTACCTAAGATGAAGAGACACCATCCCCCTCATGTTTTATAGAAGCTCTTCGCCAATCACAGGTCAGTGGGTCCATTTTCAAACTTGTTTCAATGTGAAATTAAATAAAGAACTTAGAATGCTGCCATTCCCTCTGAAGCATTGCACCTTTGTATTGCTGCATGGAATAGATCAGGATTGCAGGATTTTTAAAATGTGTATGTTTTCCCAACTCCAAACCTGAGCAGGGTAGCCGCAGGTTTAAAATTTGACAACAATTACCGAACTGTCTTTCATCATTGCAGTTTTCCCTTTTTGGTTTTTTTGCCACTCTGCCAAGTTCCTTCGCGACATGCCCCAGCCGTTTTAATCTATCACAGTTCTTGTATTTCCATACATCGTAATATAAAGAAAATATAAACTATAAGAGAAGTCTTACTGTTCTTCGAGCCCAAAGGGAGGGGGACATGTCTGTGCAATATACCATGTAAACACAAGAAATGCCCTCACTGTAGGGTGTGGACAAAGAAAGGCGGGATGCACTACTTTATTGTTACATATGAATTATCAGTTTTGTAGGAACTTTATAAAAATATACTTTATTGATGCTTCATACAAAACCAAAATTACTTTAAAACCACGGGGCTACAGAGATAGCCACCTATAAATAAAATGAAAATGACAAATGGAAAAAATTAAAATCCAAAACCACACACTGTGACAAAAGTGCTAAACCTAATTGGAACTCGAGGCTAGCTAATCTTTTGGTTGTAGCCCTGAGCTTCTATCCGGCTATAGCCCCCCTATTTCCCCCTAGCAACACCTTTGAGTGCAGCTTTCTCTCAAGTGAGTGAATAGTCACCCCTAGAATACTCGCCAGGTACACTTCATCATGCAGCACTGCACACTCGAGAGAGTGCAGGGTTGCGCCCTAGTTGGAAGCGCGGTACCGTGCTGTTCCCTTCTGCTGCATGCTGACATCCATGCCAGGAAGCGCCACTACGGAAAATAAATGCGGTGCAATGAACGCACAGATCAGTTGCACCGGAGTTGATGTCTGGTGTGGGTATCCTTCATTGGGAGATGTGTCCCTGCTTGAGGGCCCTCAGCCCAGGTATATCTAAAGCCCTCAAGCTGGTTGGGGGTCCGGCCTAATCTGGTCCCACAGCTGAAGGTAAGCGCTCCCACAGGACCCCACACATTCCATCTCTCATATACCTGGCAGCATCCTCAGAGCTCAGCGTGTATACACACATGCACTATATGTCATAACACTGTTACCCTATGCGGCATCATAGGGGCACCTATGTAACTGCTAATGTGGTAAAGTCATGTCAGAATGGACTGTATGTTGATATGGGCGGTTCACGCCGCTGCCGCCCCTTGGTCAAAAACAATGCCCTTGACAACACAGTTTGTACACATGTTATGTTATGTTAGCGGTACTTGTATAGCGCACCGTCACCAACGGAATTGGTCCCCAGGTGCTCTGGCGGGTCTGTAAACAAGAAGGGTGGTGTTAGGGTTAGTCGGGAGGAGGGGAGAAGGAGAGTGGGAGAAGTGGTGTGCTGTTGGCAGCTTCAGCTCGGTATACACCGAGTGCTGGACTTTTGTGCTAGTATCGGATTGGATGAAGGCCTCGAGTGCTGTGGGTGAAGTTTATGTGTTGTTGCTGCAGTGTTGTAAAGTGCGTGCGGATTGCTGGGAGAGAGATGGTTGTGTGGTTTGTGTGGGTTTAAGTATGCAGAAGAGTGAGGGTTTGGTTAGTGGGGTCTGTATCCTGGTTCAGGTACTTATAATAATAATAATAATAATAATTTGGCATTTATATAGCGCTACAAACCCTCAGGTATCTGAGCGCTGCTTATTATTACCCACGGTGTGTGGTGCTCATTTATCGACCTCGGAAGGATGAAAGGCTGAGTTTGGCCCCGCCGGGATTCGAACCTGCGTTAGCAGGCTCTGCACGAATGTCAAAGCGGGCGCTCTACTCGCTGTGCCACTTGACCGGAGTTGTTAGAGTTGTATACCTGTGGGTTCGGATGTCGCTGGTTCCTCGTGGGCCGACTCGATTAGGTGGTGTTGCGCTGATCCAGCTGTATCCTATTGAGTATAGTTTGGATTCGTGGGTGCGTCTGAAGCTAATCTTCAGGTGTGGGACTGGGTGGGTGATATCTATTCTCAGGTGATCTAGTGTGACCTTGGTCGGGTAAGGCTTTGAGTGGTTCAGGGTCGGGTTCGTGTTGAAGTGTTGTCCTAGTGGATCCGTCTTGGTGAGCGTGTGTATTCAGACATTCGTATCCTTCTTTCCTGGCTGGTTCTTTGATTTCCGTGGGGTGAACATCCTTGGGACTGTTGTTTAGTTTTGTGTGGTGGGGCATTGTGCTTCCTTCTTTGTATTGGTGGACCGTGTGTAGTGATGAAACATTCTGTTTCTCACCCATTGCATTGGGCCCGTGATGCAGTGCTTCCTTTCCCTCTCTATGTTTGTTCTAAGGGCTATTGGGGAAGGTCATAGTTAGGTCCTGGTCCACTTCATGATTTGTTCTAGTCTTTCTGTCTTAGTTTGCTATGTTTACTGTCTTTGGTCGTATTGCGACGGTCTCCCGTTTGGTCCTTTTAGTATGCCGTGGGATATTTACCTCAGCTTTTCCCATTGATTGATCGGTGCGTATCGCGGTTGCTCTACGTTCATTCATGTTTTTAGTGGCCAGTCTTTCTAGTTATGACGTGAAGAGCCAGGTTTTGAGTAATTTCCTGAATAATAGGTGGTTTCTTGTGTTACGTATGTACTTTGGAAGGTCGTTCCAGGTTTTCGGGGCTTGGTGAGAGAAGGAGAATCCTCCAAGTTTTCTTTTGTTGTAGGGCTTCGGTTCCAGGCGGATGTCCATGCTTGATCTGAGCGTTCTTGTTGGTTGATGTAGGTGCAGTTTGTCTCTTAGGAACTCAGCGCCTTCGTTGTGTACTGCTCTGTGCGTAATGCACATTGTTTTGAATTTTATTCATTGTTTTATTGGTAGCCAATGTAGTGTTTTCAGCGCTGGTGCGGTGTGTTCTCTTCGGGGTAGTTTCAGAAGTAGTCTGGATGTTGCGTTTTGAATGCGTTGTAATTTTTTTAGGAGTCGTTCAGGCATGCCTAGGTATAGGCTATTGGCATAGTCTACTTTGGACATGACGAGGGCGATGATGATGGTTGTTTTGTTGGCGAACGATAAGAACGGTAAGATTCTCTTTGCCGCTCGCAGGAGGAAGAAGCATTTCTTGAGGAGAGCGTTTACTTGTGGCTCTTACGTGAGATTATTGTCCATCAGAACCCCCAGGTTTTTTACAATCGCCGAGGGTTCTGGGGTAGTCCCGAGTTCCCTTGGCCAAGGGATGAATTGGTTTTCTCCTCCATTTTTCGTGACGATCATTACTTCAGTTTTGCCTGGGTTGATTTTGAGGGAGTTGGAGTTCATCCAGAAGAATACATCGCAGAGGCAGTTTTCTAGCGTTGAGTTTCTTTCCGGGTTGTCTTGTATTTTGAAGATTATTTGTGTATCGTCAGCGTAGTTGTAGCAGGTGAGGCCGTGGCTTTTGATGATTCTGATAAGTAGATACAGGTAGATGTTGAATAGTAGTGGGGAGAAGGAAGATCCTTGTGGTACTCCACAGGTGGATTCTCTCGGGCTGGATTTGAAGGGTTTCATCCATACAGTTTCCGTTCTGTTTGTTAGGAAAGATTTGATCCATAGTAGGGCGGTGTCTGTTATTCCAAGTGTTTCTAATCTCGTTATGAGGGTGTCGTGGTCGACTGTGTCAAATTCTGCTGATAGGTCTAGGAGTATCAAGGCAGTGCTGTTGTCCGAGTCTGCGTTGATTTTTAGGTCGTCCCATATTGAGAGTAGAGCTGATTCCGTTCCTCTCAGTGGTATGAAGTCAACTTGTGCCTGGTCTAGTAGGCCGTGCTCTTCTCTAAACTCTTGGGTCGTTTTGTATATGTACGTTTCGAGCAGCTTGACTGTATGCGGGATGTTGGAGATAGCTCTGTAGTTGGAGAGATCCTCTACGTCTCCCGCTGTATCTTTGAGTAGTGGCCTGATGTATGCAGTTTTGAAGGCTTGTGGCATTTTCCCAGTTGCAATGGAATAGTTAAGGACAATCCTGTGATATTCCATGGGCGTTCCTTGTTTAAGAATTGATTTGTATATGTCTGGTGGGCATGGGTCTTCGGGGGACCCTGAGTGGTTGCTTTTATTCACCAGTTTGACGAATGTCTCCACTGATATTTCTGCAAAGCGTCATAGTTTGTTTGGGTGTTCCTCCCGGGTGTAGGTTGGGGTCTGCTTTGAATGGTTTGTTGGATGTTGGTGATTTTATTTTTGAAGTGATCTGCAAGGTCGTTGCAGAGTTTCGCGGACAGGCTTGGTGTGTTGTTACATCCTGGAGGGTTTTTGATTTCGTTTATGATTTTGAAGAGCTCTTTTTGGGTGTTTGGTGCTTCGAAGATTCGGTTGTCGTAGTGTTTCCTCTTTGCTTTTTGTAAGCCCGGTTGTGTTGTTAGAATTTCAGTTTGTTCACCGCGTCGTTTTGTTTTCTCCAATCAAGTTCTAGTCTTCGTTTTTTTCTTTTCATGGTGCAAAGTAGTGGGGTGAACCATTTTGCCATAGACCGTTTATTAGAGGAAGCGAAGGGTTTTTCTTTGGCGATGTTGTCTATAGTAGTGATAATCCAGGAATGCAGCAGGGCAACCTTTTTGTCCAGGTCAACTTCTTCCATTAATGTTGGGTGTGGTTTGTTTAGCTCCAGGAGTTCATGCAGGTTGGAGTTTTTGATGGTTCTCCAATTTCTTCTCATGGTTTTTGTTGTTTTGTCCGGTTGATTGTTTGTTAGCCTGGTCATTTTGATTACGAAGGGGATGATGAGGTGGTCTCTCCAGGGTATTTGAATTGGGGGTGCCGTGGTGAGGAGTAGTTTGTTAGCGAAGATTGCGTCAAGCGTATGCCCTGCCGAGTGGGTTGCTCCTTTGACTAGTTGTTGTAGGTTCATTGCTGTTAGTTGGCTGGTTAGCAATTTGTGTATGGCTGTGCTTTCTCCTTCAAACCAGATGTTGAAATCTCCTAGGACTATCAGGTGATTGTGTTTGATGGCTAGGACGGTAATTGCTTCTGTGAAGGAATCTACGAAGGTTGCATCGTAGGTTGGTGGTCTATATATTAGTACGAATTTCAAGTTTGTTTTGGATGTGACTGCTAGACGTATGATTAGGGATTCACATTTATTGATGATTAGTGGCTCTTCCAGTTTGATATCCAGGTGCTCCTTGTGAATGATTGCCAGTCCTCCCCCTCTTTTGGTTTTTCTGTTTGATTGGACGCATTTGAAGTATTCAGGTAAGCAGTTGTTGAAGGAGATCTTGTAATTGTCGTCTAGCCAGGTTTCAGTTACAAATAGGATGTCGATCCCTCCGTCGCAGAACAGATCGTATATCTCAGTGGCATGTTTCGACATTGATCTTGCATTGATGAGGTTGCAGTGGATCTTATTGGTGTGGTTTTGCTTGTTGGTTGTACCTTGTTTTGGTTTGTGGTTGTTTGGTTGCGGTGCATCATTGTTGGCGTTGATTGGGGTTGGATGAGGATCAGCGAAGGTTGTATCTTCATTGTAGGAGGCTGTATGAGGATCAGCGGAGGCTGCATCTTCATTGAGGCGGTCTTCGAGATTGAAAGCTTGGCTGTTCAGTGGCGTTGCTTCTACATTTGTGCTGGTTTGGTGAAGGTCCGTGAAGGCTTCTTCTTCGTTGAATTGGTCTGTTAGGTTCATGTTTGGGTTGTTGGTTATAAGATCTTCGTTGTCGTTATGTCCGGTATGGCGCGGGTGTTGGGGGTGTCCTTCTGTTCTTGTGATGTATGGGGTGATGGGGTCGAACTCTGGCCATCTTCTTCTTGGGTGTTCCCGTCTTTTTTCTGGTTGTCTCGGGATTTTCTTTGTCTGTCTTGCTGTCTCTGTGTCATTGGGGTATCCTGGTTCTGGGGTTGTTGCGAGGTATGGTGTGAGATATAGGGAGTTTTCCCTTTGGAGTTTTGTTCTGGTCGTTTTGGTTTTTGGCGTTGTGTTTCTACTATTTGAGGTTGTTGCTTCGGTGGTAGGTTGGATTTGTGTGCCTGTTTCCAGTGCAGCCTTGTCTTGTGCCCTTTCTCGTCGTCCCTTTCTGGTCCGGGGCATTTTGGTGCTCAGTGCAGAGGTGCCGGTTGAGTGGTTGGCTGCTGTGTCTTGTGATGGGAGTGCTGGTATTTCTTCTTGTATTGATAGGTATGGGAGCTTTTGTGCCGTCTGTTCTTCCGGTGGGTCGGTTTGTGTGTCCTCTGAGCGCTGTCTGGTGGGGTTTTGGTGCTTGGCGTACTGTTGTCATGGGTGTAGGTCAACGTTCAGTGCTGTCTGTGTAGGTCTCTCTGAAAGGATAAGGGCGGATAGAACTATTCTATCACAGTCTAATCCTCTCTGGGAGTATGTTAAGGTGGTTAAGCTAAGTTTGTGCTTGAGGCTAGTTCTGACTATGTTCTAGAGTCTCGTATGGTAGGAGGGACACTAAGGAGTATTGTAATTCTTATGATTCATAAAATTTCGGGGCGGAGTCCCTGCTAAATTTGGTAGACCTGTGTAGTGGGAGAGACGCCTATTACTGTAATCTGAATGGCACAAGATGCAATTTTGGCGATAGAACCCCTGCTATATTTGGGAGGCCTGTGTATTGGGAGAGAGGCCTATCAATGTAAACTGAATAACATACAATGTGGTATGGGACCAGAGCCCTTCGCTAAAATTGGGAGGCCTGCACGGTGGGAGAGAGGCCCCTCAATGCAATCCGAATGTCATACAATACAATTTTGGAATAGAACCCCTGATGGTTTTTGGGAGGCCTGTATAGTGGGAGAGAGGCCTATCAATGCAATCTGAATATCATACAATACAACTTATCAAAGCGATCGGACTGTCATACAATGCAATTTTGGAATAGAGCCCCTAATAGTATTGGGAGACCTGTACAATGGGAGTGAGGTCTCTCACTGCAATCCGAACATCATGTAATACAACTTGGGTACAGAAGCCCTGATGGATTTGGGGGACCTGTATACTGGGAGACAGTTTTAACTATGCAATCTGAATGTCATACAATGCAATTTTGGGGACAGAACCCCTGTTGGATTCGGGAGACCTATACAATGGGAGAGAAGCCCATCAATGCAGTCCGAACATCATGTAATGCAATTTTGGGGACAGTACCCCTGCCAGGTTTGGGAGACCTGTGTAGTGGGAGAGAGGCCTATCGGTGCAATCGGAATATGATACAATACAGTTTGGGAGCAGGCCTGTATAGTGGGTGGGAGGCCCACCAATGCAATCTGAATATCGTACAGTACAATTTGGGGTAGAACCCCTGATACATTTTGGAGACTTGTATAGTGGGAGAGAGGCCTATCAATGCAATCAGAACATCATACAATGCAGCTTGGGGACAGAACCCCTGATGAGTTTGGGAGACCTGTATAGTGGGAGAGAGGCCTATCAATGCAATCTGAGTGTCACACGATACAGTTTGGGAATGAAGCCCTTGCTGAGTTTGGGAGACCTGTATAGTGGGAGAGAGGCGTATCAATGCAAACAGAACATCACACTATACAGTTTGGGGACAGAACCCCTGATCAATTTGGGGGGCCTGTAGAGAGGCCTATTAGAATAATCAGAATATCATACAATACAACTTGGGGACAGAACCCCTGATGAGTTTGGGGGACCTGTATACTGGGAGCGATGCCTATCAATGCAATCTGAATATCATACCATACAATTTTGGAACAGAGACCCTGCTAAATTTGGGAGACCTGGGTATTGGGAGAGAGGCCTATCAATGCAATCTGAATATCACACAATATAGTATGTGGATGGGACCTCTGATAGATTTGGGAGACCTGTATAGTGGGAGAGAGGCCTATAAATACAATCGGAGTATCATACAATTAGATTTTGGAACGGAAACGCTCCTAAATTTGGGAGACCTGTATAGTGGGAGAGAGGCCTATCAATGCAATCTGAATATCTTACAATACAATTTCGGAACAGAAACTCTGATACATTTTGGAACTGTTTTATATCGGTATGTTAAGTGGCTAGTATTATAGGGTAGAGTGGTTGATCTACTAACCCAGGCCACTCCTACCTTACTGGTCCTTGTAGCTGATGGTTGATGGCTGGCACCTGGCTTCCCCTGTGGACTCCTACCGTCACTTCCTGGAATCGCCTCTGTTGGGGCCGCCTTTGGCCTTAGGGCTACCAGGCAGAGGGCTGCACTTGAAGACCAGTGAAGAAGGCTTCCCAGTGGTTGACGGCTGGCACCTGGCTTCCCCTGTGGACTCCTACCGGCACTTCCTGGAGTCGCCTCTGTTGGGGCTGCCTTTGGCCTTGGGGCTACCAGGCAGAAGGCTGCACTTGAAGACCAGTGAAGAAGGCTTCCCAGTGAAGGAAGCAGGGGCAGGGGAGAGGGGCAGTGGTCAGCAAATATAGAAAATAAGGGCCCAGGGGGCTCCTCAGCGGCCACACGCACTCACCTGCCTCAGATGGTAAGAGGCGTGCGGCGAGGGCAGCAGGTCTCTAGGCCTGGAAGCACCGGCAGGATCAGCCAATCAGGGGCGGTGGGATGGTCGGTAGGCGGGAGGAATCAGGGAAATGGATACAAGAGGGGCTGGATGGAAGGGGACAACAACGGCGCTGCAGGCGCAAAGTCTACCCTGCAAATATAGGAAATAAGGGCCCGGGGTCTCCTCAGCGGCCACACGCACTCCCCTGCCTCAGATGGTAAAAGGCATGCGGCGAGGGCAGCAGGTCTCTAGGCCTGGAAGCATCGGCGGGATCAGCCAATCAGGGGAGGTGGGAAGGTCGGGAGGCGGGAGGAATCAGGGAAATGGATACGAGAGGGAAGGGGACAACAACGGTGCTGCAGGTGCAAAGGCTACCCTGCAAATATAGGAAATAAGGGCCCGGGGGCTCCTCAGCGGCCACACACACTCACCTGCCTCAGATGGTAAGAGGCGTGCGGCGAGGGCAGCAGGTCTCTAGGCCTGGAAGCACTGGCGGGATCAGCCAATCAGGGGAGGTGGAAGGGTCGGGAGGAGGGAGGAATCAGGGAAATGGATACGAGAGGGAAGGGGACAACAACAGCGCTGCAGGCGCAAAGGCTACCCTGCAAATATAGGAAATAAGGGCCCGGGGGGCTCCTCAGCGGCCACACGCACTCACCTGCCTTTTTTTATCAGCCGAATCCTCCATCCCACTAATCTCCAACACACTTAGTAGGCACTATTTTGGGCCTAATTTATCTCCGACCAAAACATGCCCTACACATCCTTCAGAGATGCTACCCATTGTTTCACTGCTAGGAGAGGCTCACTGTCAATCAACGCGGGTACAAGCAAACAAACACAAGCACTTACAGGCCTTCACTCCGTGTGCCATTATTGCGCTACTGCTAAAAGTGAGAAACGCTGGTGCTCACTCTTTCCAACAAAGAAGTGTACATAGTCAGCATGACAGTGCCTGTCCCATGTGAAGCAGTGCGCTGTTATCATTGGCAGGGTGTCAAGTGAGCTAGACAGCCCCAGGGGCAGAGTCCCACTCCTTTAGCAAGGCCGGGATGAACCTTCAGTGGCTTGAGTCTCTGAAACAGACAAGGAACTATCGCGATACATTACCCACCTTAGACTGAGATGCTCTTTCATCACATTGGCTCCGTCTGTCTGTCAATGCCTCCGGGCATCGAGGCCATGGCAGAAGCAGAAGCATGTCAGAAGAGGAAGGGGGCTCTGCTCGTGGTTGAGGACCCCGTCTCTAAGCTAATGTTAATGTATTCATATTTTTATTTAACCAGATTTTGTAACTATTGATTAATGTATATTAAATTGAGCACTCATTTGCTGTGTCACATAGCATATCATGTGTTGTGTGTCCCAGCGGGGTGTGGGTGGCCAAACACACGTGCACACACACACGCATGCACAGAGGAGTCAGACACGATGTTGCGGGTTGCATCACCCGGCGGCCACTGCCGCACAGACTTACTTTATTCTATTGCGCATGCGCAAGCCCAAACGAGGCTCGCGCATGCCCAGTGCGCACTCGGGACGTCACATCCCTTTTTATCTTTAACAACAAACAACAACATGAAATTAACTTAGTGAAACATTAACTGGAGCGACCTGGGAGCAGGTCTATTCCCATCACTTACTGACGGCCACGGATCTCCTGACCTCAGTCCTCTGAGTCCAACACATAGTCCTTGAGACGGGCAGGCGGCCTCCTGGACACACTGGAGGGATACCTAGACGTGACTGTTGGGGTCTCCGTGCTCGCTTCCGCCGCTGGGGTTCCGATGTTCATGGATTCCTCGCCCAGCTCTTCAGGGCCTTCTTCCTGGGCGGGCACGGCTGGGGCACTGGACATTCCTGTTGATGTGTCCACCTTCTTGAAGAAAGATACATTACGCGTGACAGTACCGCGCTCACAGGCAGCTGTCACCATGGTCCCCTTTACATGGGTGACCTTCCAGGGGTGCGGTTCAAACGGTAGAGCTAGCTTTCCTTCGGGGTGACGGTTCTTGACTAGCACTGAATCTCCGACAAGGATCTCCTTGCCCTGCAGACCTCGTCTGTCACTTTCCTTCTGGTTGTGTATGGCCCACTCTTGTCGTACCTTTTCATTGTCTATGATGCCCGGACTCCTCCCCTCCATTTCAGGTATCATTCCTCTGGGGCAGCGCCCAAACAGGGCCTCCGCCGGGGCGACACCCGTGGACTGATGGGGTGTGGTCCGATATTCCCTCAAGAACTCCACTAGCTTCTTCTGCAGGTCGTCACCTCCGTTGGCCGAGATCCTCAGCACTTTATTCAGCGTGCGCATCATTCTTTCTGCTTCTCCGTTAGCACGAGGCCACAGTGGTGATACTCTGCGGTGCTGTATCCCCCTATCACGGAGGTATTGCGCAAATTGGTTGCCGGTAAACGGCGGTCCGTTGTCGGAGCAGAGCATCTCCGGAAAACCGTGTGCCGCAAACATTCTGTCGAATGCCCTCGTGGTAAATTCTGTTGCCGTTGATTCTACCACCTCCACCTCCGGGTATCTCGACCATTGGTCAACTGCTACCAGGAAATACATGCCCCGACCCGTCGAACCAAAGTCTACATGGATTGTCCCCCACGGCTTCTCACTCCGCTCCATCGAGCTTATAGGGGGAGCCAAATACCTCTTCACGAAGCCCTCGACCTTTTCTTCTAGATCCGGAAACCATACCTTTGGTCGTAGTCTCGCTTTCGTTTTGACCACCCCTTGATGTCCGATGTGTGCCAGTTCAAGCACCCGCTTCCTTAGTGTCTGCGGGATTACAATTTGCCTCCCTCTCAGCAGCAGACCATCGTCGGATATTGAGAGCTCGTCCTTCACCCGCCAGAGTGCCTGAAGATCTCTCTGGGCCTCCTGCTGGTGCCGGGAGTAACGGCTTCTTTAGTGATGTCAAAAACTTCATCCTTGGATGACTCAGAGGCAATGGTTGCAATCGACAACGCTACGGGGAGCGCCCCAACCACCACATGAGAGTAGTCCCTGGCAGTCTGACACCTCTCTGCCTTTGTTGTTACCTCCAGCGTTGGGGTGACGTGACAGGTAGTCCGCCGGATTGTTGGTGCCTGGCCTATACTTTAGTCGCACCCCGTACTCCATCAGGGCCAGCATCCACCTCTCTATTCTTGGTGGTGGCTTCGAAGATAGACCCGCCAGTATTGGTAGCAGGGGCTTGTGGTCTGTTACCACTATCACCGGCTTTCCCAGAATATATAGGCGAAAATGGTGGCAGCCCCACAAAATGGCGAGCGCCTCCCTCTCAATTTGCGAGTATCGCATTTCAGTATCAGAGAGGGCCTCGCTGGCGTACGCAACAGGTCTCATGTCTCCTCTTCCATCCGGCTGCAAGAGCACTGCCCCCACTCCCACCGGACTGGCATCGACGACAATCTCCGACTCTACGGCGGGGTTAAAGTAGGCCATAGTGTCCCCATCCGACAGGGCATTCTTGAGTGCCTGAAACGCCTCCTGCTCCTTACCTTCCCACTTCCACACCGCATTGCTTCTGGTCAGTGCTCTGAGGGGTTCTGATAAGGAGGCAAGGCCCTTGAAAAAGCGTCCGCAATAGTTCACCATCCCCAGGAAGCTTCTTACCTCCGTGGGGGATGTTGGCGCCGCTGCCTCTCGAATGTCCCTGATCTTTTCCGGGTCCGGTGACACCCCCGCTTTGTGAAATATGAACCCAAAAAACCCAATCCGATCTTTGAGGAACTCACATTTCTGGCGGTGCAAGGTGAGGACTAGGTCGTGCAATCTCTTGAGTGTGCTCTCGAGCCTTCTCATGTGCTCGGCCTCTGTGTCCGCAAACACCAAGATATCGTCACTTATGTTCAACACCCCTTTTAGGCCTGCGAGTGCCCCTCTTATAGTGTTCTGAAAAACCTCCGCCGCTGAGGAGATGCCAAAACTCAGGCGCTTAAATTGATAAAGCCCCTCGTGCGTCATGAAGACGGTGATGAACCTAGAGTCTTGGTGGAGCTCAAGCTGGTGATAGCCCACTCATAGATCTAATTTCGAAAATACTTTGCTCCCTGTAATTCGCCAATAATATCGTCCAGTGTTGGCATGAGGTGCCTCTCCCTCTTAATGGCGGCATTGGGGAGACGCATGTCCACACAAATTCTCACCGCCCCTGGCTGCTTCGGCTTTGGCGCCACTACTATGGGGGATACCCAGGGTGTCGGCCCTTCCACCCTCTCAATAATGTCATTGTTGACCAGCGAGCGAAGCTCCTCTTCCACCTTCTCCCTCAGGTGGAATGGAATCCGCCTGTGCTTCAGGGCGGTCGGCCTGATCGTATTATCAATGTGCAGCCGCATTGGTGGAGCTTTCAACTTTCCAACCCCTTCAAAAATGCCTGTAAATTTGTTTAACAGTACCTCGATGTCCATTTGATAAACTGCCATCGTGAAATGGACCAAATTCAGGGCCTCGGACGCTGCGCAGCTGAGCAACGAGTGATGGCTCACGTCCGTAATGAAGAAACGTGCCTTTATGGTCTTACCATCCTTGGACACGGGCGCTATAAACACGCCATCAATGGGAAGGGGGGTGTCCCCACCAAACGTAAAGATCTTGGCAGTTGATGTGCTTAGCGCCGGTGGTCCCGGAATCCGCCTACAGTGGTCTGCGGCCAGCACACAGACAGATGCACCGGTATCGATAAGCACCTGCGTCGGCACCCCCTGGATGTCGACTACGCATTTAGGCTGTCTCTTGTTCTTGGCACCTGAAGCAATGTTTGAGATGAAGAATACTTCTTCTTCCTCCTCTTCTGCCATGTGAAGCCTCTGTTACGCTCACCTGGTTCCCACTGGGGCGTCGACCGGAACTGGGCCGCTGTTATTTCCACCAGCGTGACGTGTAGCGCCGAGATGACTGACTGGACTGGCCCGCTCAGCCGAGTTTGTCTGGCTCGCAAGAATATTCTTCTGCAAAGGAGAAGAGGAATTAACCACCCGTGGAATTGAGTGTCAACCCACCATCCCCACTCCCGTTGTCTTCCCACTGATCACTCTTGATGTCCCCTCCTTAGTCTCACCTGATGGTTTGGAAGGATGAGCTCTCCATCCTGCGTCGACCGCAGGGGCGCGTTGATGACCAGTTACTTCACTGGCGTAGTGGAATTGGTGAGTTCCAGTGTTGACTCTAAAGTCCAGTTGTTCATAAGAGTTCAAATGTCTGCTCTTCACTCTGTCCGATTCTTTGCAGGTTGCCGATTAATCCACTCGAAGATTTCCAAATGGCACTCGGTAAGATTCAGGTAAGTCTATTGTGTTTTTCCCCTTAGGGGCCGGGGTACGGCGATGAAGCAGAGTTGACTGTGCCGACCCGAGATGAGGTGAGACCCCCGTGGTAAATCAGGTAAGTTTTGTGGGGGGGTTAACTGGTATTGTCCTTGCTTTCTCCCCTTAGGGGCCGGGGTACGGCGATGAAGCAGAGTTGACTGCGCCAACCAGAAATGAGGTGAGTACCTCCCATGGTAAATCAGGTAAGTCCTTGGGGGTAGCTTGTATGGCCTTAGAGAGTCCCTTGCTCACCTTGCTGTCTTTGTCTCCTTAGGTGTCGGAGGGCGGCCGCGGGATGGAGAGAGCGTGATGGAATGCTGAAGTACCGCCAAGCAGGTGAGTTCAGCGCGGCGCCGTAGGAGTGCGAAGCAATGCTTCAAAGACTTCTGTCTTTCAGTTCCGTGGCGAAATGGATCAGGATTCAGGAAAGGATTAAAGTTAAAACTCCTGTTCTAACCTTTATCCTTTTTGTCTTCTTGTTTCAGGAGTCCCAGGACTGAAGCGGGCGTGGCTGAAGACTGGAGCTGCTGAAAACACGGTGAGCGTTACGCTGCAGCAAGCAGAATAACTCGAAGCACGTGTGGCTGTCCGGGCGTGGTTTAAATAGCCTTGGAAGAAGATCCAGGTAAGTATTCTTCCACAGCCCCACCCAAGTAACAAAATAGTCCCTTCAGTAAAATAGTTCCTCCTAAGCCTCATTTGGCTTGAGTCTTCATGCAGCATGGTCTGCCTCAGGTGAGTATGCAGCATGGTCTGCTTCAGGTAAGTTATCAATAATGAGCCTGGCACCCATGGCGCCAGGACTGACTTTATCTTTATGAGCCTGGCGCCATAGGCAAAAGGACTGTACCCAAACAGCCCCTAACTGGGGCTTTTGGGCATGCTCCAAGTGGCATGATGCCTGCTTCCGGGGCTGCTGGGCCTGGTCTGGTCTTCCGGGGGCAGGCATCATGACAGCCTCTGTATCTCCTGCTCCAACGCCGCGATGCTTCGCAATTTTCTTGAGCCACCGCCACGTGCTCTGGCTGAGCCTCTCTGCACTGACACCGGGGTGGGGGCGCGACACATTCGGGCATAATGGCAAGGTTTATCGCATCTGCCACATGACCTGTCCCTGGCAGGACATTCCTCTGAGTGGGGCAGATCATAGCCGCATTGCTGGCAAATGCTGTCGGACCCCGCAGTCGAGCGACTTTCCTGCTTTCTCTGACCCCACTTGTCTCTGGACAGCGACCGTTTCCCCATGGCGAATGCTTCCTCCGACGCTCCTGGACGCACCGCTGCATCCATTTTCGCACCTCTGGACTGTCACTTACCAATATCTGCTGCAGGGACCAGCCTGGTTCTCTTAACACTTGTCTCCGCAGTTTGATGGAACTGCAACCCTGTAGGACCTGATTACGTATCATGCACTCATCATTGTCCCATCGACAAGAGGTGGCCATCATTCGAAGCCGGGCACAGAACTGGTCGAGCGACTCCTCCTCTCTCTGCTTTTCCCCGCAGAAGAGGAACCTCTCGTAATCGACATTCGAGAGCGGTATGAAATAGTTCTCCAGCGCCTTCTTCACCTCGGCGTATGTGCCTACCTGCAGGTTGAGGGACTCGTAGATGCGTAAAACCTCTAAGCCTGCTGAGTATAACAAAGTGGCCCTCTTTGCATTGTCATCATTAATCCCCGTTGCTGTAAAGTACATATCCAGTTTTTTGATCCAAAGCCGCAATCTTGGGCCCAATTTCGAAGGGGGTCCTGACACATCAAATTCCTGTATGGGTAACAAGGCTCCCTGTTGTGCTCTCGCCGCCACCGCTGCAGTTTCTGCCTCTCCATCACTGTCTGTCATGAAGACAGGTCGCACAGGCACCTCCTGCTGGGCTGGAGGCCGCAAACCTGACTCTGGAGGGTCTTGCACGTACCTTCACGTCTCTTACTGCGTGTGGTGGCCCCCTTGTTGCATTTTGCTGCTTCCAGGTCCCCTTCGTGTGGTGCCTGCCTTCAATGGATCATCCTCTGTGCATGGAGGATAGCCAGAAATTCCAAAAATTGGTAGAAATGGAGCCAGTGGCGCACGAGCACCTTCTCAGGCTGTAAGAATATTCAATTCAACACTACAGCTAAGTCAATGCCTAGTCTGGGATACTGAATGGAAACCCTTATTGATATATCTTTATGTCCAGTTCATGAGTTCTGGATGACTACCCCTATATAACACCCCTCTCTTAGAATCCCCCTGACCCCACTGAGCCAAGAGGTAGTTCTGTTTTGCAAGTTTAAAAGGTTTATTTGAGAATTTAAACAATATATATATATATCACACTTTATAATAAATTAATATCTGATAGTACACTTAGACATATGATGTTGATCAACAATGGGTAATCTGGCACTAGCACACTTCTTTACAATCAATGAGGAGTTGGTATAGGATGGATAAAGTAGCAAAACTACTTTTATGATTTCAAGGGAAAAGCAATGAGGAATAAAATGCAGTACAGAAATACTTGATATGATTTTAGCAAAAGATAAAATAATCACTTTTTCTCTGGCAATTCACCCCCCTCCCCTATGCAATGTAAGAAATGGAAGGAGATGGAAGTAACACACACAGTTCTTAGGAATGCAATCAAATATAATTCAGTTCACCCCAGCAAGCTAAGACCACAGATAGAAGTTTGAAACACAGGCCCAAAATGCTTTTAAAAGGTGATGGCAATGAAGTGAGAAATATGCTGAAAATGGTTTTAATTCCCTTTAGGAGGTTCAGGGGGAGTGGTAGCTACTTGGGATAAGTTCAGGCTCACTTTAGCAATGATTCAGAGATGGTGATTAAGAGGCAAACGAATTTTTAGCAAGGAAAGAAATGACTGCTGATGGTTACACGTGGCTGGATTTTTAACCAAATCGCAAATCGCAGTAAAATTCGTGAGTGCGTGAATCGTGATTGCGGAAAAAGTATAAGGAGTAGGAAGTTAAACCAAGTTCCTAGCCCAAACGGTTCCAGAGATACGGACGATTAGATAAAGGTAGTTTTTCGGAGAGGAAGCCACTTTTACGACACCCCCAATATAACATTTGCCTGAGTCCAGGACAGGCCTTTGTTCAACTCCCTGTAGCTGCTCCACCCCTAATCTAATCAGAGAGGTGACAACTCCTTTTGGCAAGGGGAAGAGTGGCTGAGCAGGTTTTAACTCCTGTGGGGGTAGATGTCAGGCAGAATTGGAATCTCTTTAAGCCAGTTTTTAGCTACATGTCATTTTTTTGTTCCCAGTTTAAATCACTTAGGATTTTTACATACACATTAAATAATTACTTCCTTCAAGTCATTTCAGAATATAGTTTTACATTGTATCCACCTCTTAGCAAGTCTTTCCTTGGTCTGGTTTTGTTTCATTTGTTCAGTTTTACACAAAAGTCTGGTGGTTTTAAAACGCCGGCTTTCTGATAGTGGTGAGAATTCCCCACAGTTCTAGGTTGCTTTTGGCAATCAGCATTGCCATTCCCAATGGTTTCAGGCTACTGTGTGGGTAGCCCAATGGTGGTTTTAGGCAGTGCCTTCCTGTGCTCACAACATAGGCAAAAATGGGTGGCAGCCTATTCTTCATGCATTTCCCTGTGCATTTTCTGGGAAGTTCTGGCCATCATGATGTTTTCCATGCCAGTACTGCACAGTTTTCCTATTCTGGCGTACATGTGGGCTTTTTGGCCATCTTGTATTTTCTAAGCCCACAGCACCAAATGTTGCAGCATGATAGTTCAAACGTGGGTCAGGACACCCAACAAAGCCCCCCCACGCGACTGCACTTTGAATTTGAGTCGATGGGGAGTCGGGTGCACAGAAGGTTTTGACCCACGCACTGGTATGTCTGCATAATCTTCTTCCAATTCTGCAAATGGCACAGTTCAGCATCTTTTCCTCCATCCGGTACTGATCGATCGGTTCTCCTCGCCGGTCCTGATGGGAATATTGGGCGGTACCCCGGGCCCCTTGGGTCTCTGCTCCCGGTCTCCGGATCGTCCTCCTTGGTCAGTCTCCATGGTTTCATCTCTCCTAGGATGATAAAGCAAAGCAGCAATACACATTCCAAGACATTTTCCACCACTATTAATGGTGTGGTGAACATATACATTTTATGAATCGGAAGATATGAACATATACATTTTCTTTTTTAAATTAGGAGACAAGAACATCTATATATATATGGATCACAGAATTTTATATGCTATATGTGGAATATTTTAGGGTTGGAACTGAATTACTCTGGAACGGCCCCCTCTATTATTGCAGAGGACTCCTCCAGTTGCTGCAGAGTGTGCCTGGGATGGCAACACTTTAGCTGATTTATATGTACCCACTTGTCTTCCCCCTCTGCCAAACCGCCTTTGGGGATGCGGATCTTGTAGGCCACAGGGGAGATCTTGTCTATAATTTCAAACGGTCCCTTCCATGTAGGCAAAAATGTTCTCTGTTTGGCCTGGTTTCTTTGGAAATTGTATAGATAGACCCGATCACCCACCTTATATTCCTTTCGGGTAGTTTTTAAATCATAGTGGGTCTTCATGCTCTCGGCTGATCTTTCTAGATTCCGCTGAGCATAGGCAAAAGCATGCTGAAGGTGTTTCCTTAAATTCTCCACATACTCATGAGTTGTGGAGGCATTTATCAACGTTTGCTCTTGGGTTCTGTAGAGCAAATGCTGGGGAAGCACCATCTTGTGTCCAGTCATCAACTCAAATGGTGACATTTTGGTTGCGGATGAAGGGGTAGATCTGATGGCCATTAGGACTAGAGGTAATCGGATATCCCAACTTGGCCCAGAATCTGCCACAAACTTTTTTAAGATGCTCACAATGGTTCGGTGATATCTCTCCACTGCTCCAGAAGAAGCTGGCCTGTAAGCAATGTGTAGCTTCCTTTTAACCCCCAGTATCTCCCACATCTTTGTCATTACTTCACTGGTGAAGTGGCTACCTCTGTCTGACTCAATCCTTTGAGGTAGACCAAAACGGGAAAAGATGTGGTTAATCATCAGGGCAGCTGCTGTTTCTGCCTTGCAGTTTGGGGCTGGGAGACATTCCACCCACTTGGTAAACAAGCATGTAACGGTCAACATGTACTTGTTTCCTCTAGACGAGCGAATCACAGGGCCTACAAAGTCGATTTGCAAATCTGACCATGGCAGTGTCATCCCCCTCTTTTGGAGAGGCATACGGTGTGTGAGGGATGATGGCTGAAATTGTGCACACACAAGACACCCCTTCAAGTATTGGTCGAGGTCCTGCCCCATGTGTGGCCAGTATGCAACCTCTCTTAAGATTTCCAGTGTTGTGTGAAACCCCCTATGACCGGCAGTGGCCGCATCATGGGCGTGACTTAACATCAGGCTTCGGAATGAGGTAGGAACCACCCACTGTTCGTGGCCAGCTTTGGATTTCCTTACCAGCAAACCGTCTTGGATTCGGAACATTTTTGGACATTTCATCAACACTCTTAGGTCCTCTTTCCCAATGTAATCGGTATCCGTCAGGGTAAAGTTCTCAGGGTCCTCAAGGTGTTGGTAAAACTTACCAATAATTGGATCCCCCTTCTGAGCTGTAATCAAATCAGCATCAGGGGTCTCCTTGCTCCATTGGGCAGTTGAAAGATCATTGTGAGCATTTGTCTGGGACCTAGTGATAGCAGTGACCTGGATTTCCCCCAACAGGGACTCTATTTCGATTAGATCCCCTTGGATGGCCCCGGTTTTGGCCAGCTGATCAGCTAAGTCATTTCCAGTTTTGTCTGGTCCCTCTACTTTGGAATGACCCTTGGTCTTTTTCCAGTAGATGGTCATCCCATTCGATGTGACCAGATCATCAATGTTTTGGATTAACTTCCCATGTTTCAGGGGTTTGTAATTAGCGCATAACATGCCTCTGGTTTTCCAGTTGACCAGGTGCTCCACGAAAGCATTCTTATTATTGTATTTTATAGACTATTTGTAGAATGGTTTTAGAGTTGGAATGTATTGATCTGGAGTAGCCCCCTCTGGGGTTCTAGAAGACTGCTCCAGTTGCTGCAGAGTGTGCCTGGGATGGCAACACTTTAGCTGATTAATATGGACCCACTTATCTTCCCCCTCTGCCAAACTGCCTTTGGGGATGCGGATCTTGTAGGCGACTGGTGAGATCTTGTCTACAATTTCAAAAGATCCCCTCCAGGTAGGCAGAAATGTTCGCTGTTTGGCCTGGTTCCTTTGGAAATTGTATAAATAGACCCGTCTCCTACATTGTATTCTTTCCTAGTAGTCTTCAAGTCATAGTGGGTCTTCATGCTATCGGCTGATCTTTCAAGATTTCGCTGAGCATAGGCAAAAGCATGTTGAAGTTGTTTTCTTAAATTTTCAACATACTCATGAGTTGTGGAGGCATTGATCAATGTCTGCTCTTGGGTCATGTAAAGCAGATGCTGGGGAAGCACCATCCTGCATCCAGTCATCAACTCAAACTGTGACATTTTAGTTGCAGATGAAGGGGTAGATCTGATGGCCATGAGGACAAGAGGTAATCGGATATCCCAACTTGGCCCAGAATCTGCCACAAACTTTTTCAAGATGCTCACGATGGTTTTGTTGTAACGATCTACTGTACCACTAGAGGCTGGCCGATAAGCAATGTGTAGCTTCCTTTTAACCCCAAGTATCTCCCACATCTTTGTCATTACTTCGCTGGTGAAATGGCTACCTCTGTCTGTCTCAATCCTTTGGGGTAGTCCAAAACACGAAAAGATTTGGTTGATCATCAGGGCAGCTGCTGTTTCTGCCTTGCAGTTTGGGGCCGGGAGACATTCCACCCATTTAGTAAATAAGCATGTCCCAGTCAACATGTACTTATTTCCCCTAGAGGAGCGAATCACGGGCCCAATGAAATCTACTTGCAAATCTGACCATGGCAGTGTCATCTCCCTCTTTTGGAGAGGTGTGAGGGATGTTGGCTGAAATTGTGCACACACAAGACACCCCTTCAAGTATTGGTCGAGGTCCTGTCCCATGTGAGGCCAGTATGCAACCTCTCTTAAGATTTCAAGTGTTGTATGAAACCCCCTATGACCAGCTGTGGCCGCATCATGGGCGTGACTTAACATCAGGCTTCGGAATGAGGTAGGAACCACCCACTGATCATGGCCAGCTTGGGATTTCCTTACCAACAAACCGTCTTGGATTCAGAACATTTTTGGACATTTCATCAACACTCTGAGGTCCTCTTTCCCAATGTAATCGGTATCCATTTGGGGAAAGTTCTCAGGGTCCTCAATGTGTTGATAAAGCTTACCAATTATTGGGTCCTCCTTCTGAGCTGTGATCAAATCAGCATCAGGGGTCTCCTTACTCCATTGTGCAGTTGAAAGATCATTGTGAGCATTTGTCTGGGACCTAGTGATAGCAGTGACCTGGATTTCCCCCAAAAGGGACTCAATCTCTATTAGATCCCCTTAGATGGCCCCGGTTTTGGCCAGCTGATCAGCTAAGTAATTTCCAGTTTTGTCTGGTCCCTCTACTTTGGAATGACCCTTGATCTTTTTCCAATAGATGGTGATCCCATTCGAGGTGACCAGATCATCAATATTTTTAATTAACTTCCCATGTTTCAAGGGTTTGTTATTAGCACATAACATGCCTCTGGTTTTCCAATTAACCAGGTGCTCCACGAACCCGTTCCGTACATAATCCGAATCTGTGATTATGACCAGTTTGTGGAGTTGATGCTGGACAGCAGTGAGGATGGCCTGATGCACAGCCATCAATTCTGCCACCTGACTACTTCGGGGACCAATTTTGTATCCAGCGGAGGGTTCTGGAAACTCCTTCACCCATGCATTCCCTACGCCAGCCACCAGTTCTTTCTCCCCGTCGTTGTCAACATGGTAAGAGCATCCATCCACATAGACAGTGGGCATTCCCTCACACTTGTCTTCTTCAAAGACTTTGTGTGGGGAATTAAGGTATGCCTCTGTGTTGTCCTTGATTTTTAGACTTTCGTCCTCGAGACAGTTTTCTCTGGCACAATCATGCAAGTCAGCCAGACCTTGCGCGAGGAGACTCTTCTTGTTTTGGCCATATCTGACCTCCACAGGAAAGCCTTGCATTGACAGAATCCAGGAAGTAATTCGGGAATTACTCACATTTCCGGCCCGGATTCTGTCACTTTGGAGATATTGCAGAGGCTGGTGTGGAGTCTCCACTATGATGTGTTCCCCAGGGATAAACGGGCGGTAATTCTTCAATGCCCACACCGTTGCCAGGAGTGCCTTCTCACAATCGTTGAATTTTTCCTCCACAGAGGATAAAGTTTTGCTCGCATAGGAGATTACTTTATTGACCTTGTCATGCTTTTGGTATAATAGTGCAGTCAAGCACGTATTAGAGAACCCTGTCTCCAGGAACCTTGTTTCTGACAGGGTAAGCTAGGCAGGGCGCTTGTGAGAGGCTTCTTTTGAGTTGTCTTACTGCCTCGGCTTGTTCTGGACCCCATTCCCACTTGACCCCTCCCTTCAGGAGATGAATCAGGGGTCTGGTGATCTCTGCGTAGCCCTCAATGAACTTTCTGCTGTAATTAGTCAGTCCAAGGAGGCTCCTTAGTTCCCGCAGAGTTGTGGGGTCTTTCAGTTTCTGAAGTGCTTCCACTTTCTTTTCCTGGGGACAGAGACCCTGAGGAGTAATCTCATGCCCCAAGAAATTAACACGGGTTCTACACCACTGTGCTTTCTGAAAGGAAAGTTTTGCGCCGGCGGCCCTCAACTGGGTCAGAACATAACAGATCTCTGCTATGTGTTCCTCCACAGATGAACTTTTGATGAGGACATCATCTACATAAGCCAGGTTACCCCTTGCACCCAGGTTGGGCATGGCCTTATGTAGGAAAATGTTGAATTCATTGCCGGAGTTGAGGTATCCAAAGGGAGTCCGGGTCCAGGTGTACTGCTGGCCCCCAAAGGTAAAAGCCAGTTTGTATTGGTCCTCCCTACTGACAGGCACGGTCCAGTATCCATTGGTCAGGTCTATTGCAGTGAATACTTGTGACCCTTGAATCTGGGCCAGCCCTTGGTCAATGTAGGGCAGAGGCCATCGGGAAGTATGGACCCGTTTGTTGAGCTCCCTAAGGTCGGCGCAGAGTCTCCACTGGCCGTTTGGCTTCAATATTTCCAGCACCGGATTATTGAAAGTGCTGTGGACTGGACGGATTATTCCCCGGGACTCAAGGTTCTTAATTATTTCAGTAAGGGACTCCATGGATGCGAGAGGCAAACGATGTTGCTTCACAAACACTGGATTCATGCCAGGGTCCGTGGGGATTGTTGTTGTGTGGATGTCGGTGCGACCACAGTCATATGAGTCTACCGCAAAGAGATCTTGGAAATCCAAGAAAACTTGTTTCAACTTTTGCTTCTGTTCCAGAGTCACACAGGCATCAGCTAGGTTGACTCTCTCTTCCACCATCTGCCTGAAGCCTGGAAAGACTTCTGGTTTGGCTATCTCAGCGGCCTCCTCCAGCTGGGTGGAGAAGTCCCTGGTCAGAGTGCTGATTTGGACTGGAGGCTTCAGGTGGGAAAGGCAGCCCTCATGGACCTGGAAAATCACCTCATCCCTCCTGAAGTCACAAGTCACATCTTCCTTACCATAAGGGCAAGACGTGTACACCAGGAAGTTCCCCCCATGCCGGGTGAAAATCCTGTCTGGTGTTGTATTGTCCTCACTGTCACTGTCAAAACAGTCCTTGGGGATTGGTTCTAACAGTTCATTTCCTAAATCAATGGAGAAATGTCGGTCATCAATCTCCATTCCAATAATGGTGCCTGCGGCTAGAGTAATACTCTTTAAGTCGCTGTTATCCACCTCTATTGGAATGGTGTCATGTTCTATGTTGATTAATGGTGTTGGGTTTACCCCCAACCCTTGCTGTTGGAGAGAAGCATTTAGATGTATATAAGCATCAGGGTTTTGCAATTTTTGTCCTCTTTTAACTTTCACTTCCAGGGAGAATTGTCGGGTCCTTTCTGGGATGGCGACTTCCTCTTTGATCTGAATTTCAACTGCATAAGGTAGCAATTGAGCTGACCTAAACGCTTTTTCTGGATCATCAAAGCCCATGGGATTATCCGCTAATCGGGACCAAGCTTTGAAGTTTATTAGGTCCAAACTAATGGCAAAGCGATTGAGAATGTCACTGCCTAAGTAAAAGGCGGCAGTTAAGTCTCGTACGACTCAACAATTATGGACTATGCTCTTGTTGCCAATGGAGATTTTGAGCATACACCTGCTTGGCAGGAGATGTTTGGAATTAGGTGCTTCCAGGTCCATTTCCCATTTGTCTATCAGTTTGAATATGGGAATGGCTGGATCTTTTGGGAGTTGGCGGAACATGGCTTCGCTGATGAAGCTCTTACCGTTGTTCACACACACTCGAGCGAGAACAGAGTCCTTCCCATTATTTAACTGAACAGGGATGAACAACTGCTCTCCAATTTGCTGAATATCAGCCAGGCTCTGAGCTGATTTCACATCTTTCTGGACTATAGGAGTGGGAGTTTCTGATTGTGGATTGGTGAAGAATTTCAGAGTGATTCCTTCCAGTGTGGAATACCACCTTAAACTGGAAGGAAGGTTGATTTTCAGAAATAGAGAGGACCCTCCATCACCAGTCTGTTGTCCTACTGCTATTACTGTCACGTCTGGAGTTTGGTTGTTCTGGAAGTGAAATTCTACTTGGTCAGATTTTTGTTCAACCATGTGGCAGGTGCCGTTTAAACTAACATGGTTGACACTCTGTTTTAATTTTATTGGTCGGCTAGTCTGGGTCCAGAGGACCTTGTTTACACAATCTATTAGGGGTGACAACCTTCTCAGGAGGTCGTTTCCTAGTAAACAAGGGGTGCCCTCTGGAGTCACTACTATGACCGGGTGTTTCACCTTGTGTCGCCCAATTTTAATGTCCAAGTCTGCAGTCCCCTCAACGGGAATTTCCTTCCCGTCAAAGTTCTGCAGTTGTCCAGGAAGAGAGGTGAGAGGAATTCGGTAATTCTCCCTCCTTCCTGCATTTAGTTCCTCAAAGGCCCTTTTGGACAGAAGGGTAGCTTGGGATCCAGTGTCCACCAGTGCCAAAATTGTACCCTGCCCCTGTACTTGTCCCGGGGCATAGTATCTTCCCTCCTTCTCCTCAAGGGGGCACAGATAATGCACATTTTTGGACAACTGGTGGGCTAACTTTATGGTTTTGGACATTGCTAGAGAAGAGATTTGGGCAGAATTCTGTGGAGAGTCTTGGGAATCTGAAAGAAAAAGTTGGCAACTGGAGATCAGAGCCATTGTGGGTTCCCCTGGTTCTGGTTCTGGGCCGTCCCCCCCTTTTTGGAGGCAGTCACCAGGATGGGTTTGAACCAGGGGATTTTGGTATTGTCGGTTCTGGGATGAGATGATGGGCGGCGGTAGCTCAGTCTCCACATCTCCCCAGTCTGAATTGGCCTCCCTTGGGACCCATTTTTCCTTGGGAGGAGTTCCCCCATCTCTGAAGGAGAAGTTCCTTTCCCCAGGATCCTCTGAGGATCCCTCTCCCTCAAATTGGAAGATCTGTACCTCCTCCACAAAGTGGGTCTGTTTGGGTCCTTTGTTTCTCCTACCCCCCTCTGCTCCTTGGGAGGCAGGCTTTCAGGGGCAGGAGATTTTGTTTCCGGTTCCTGGTTTTCCAGGGGCTGTTTACAAGTTGGGAAGGAAGCTTCCTTCAAGGCTTTATACCCCCCTTCCCCTTGTGCCTCCTCCCTGGGAACCGGTGGGTTATCGGGGTGCTCCCCCCGTCATTGTTCTGGAGCACCAGGTCCCGAGTTTGGGGCATTCTGCGGTGGCATGCTCAACTGAGGGTTCTGTTGAGCCCTCAGTATGTGACCCAGATCTCGTGCCATATTTTGGACCTGGTGCTCAAGTTGTAAAACCCGCTCAGGCTGATACGGGGCTCTATTTTCTCCCCTGGGCTGATCCCGGGAAGGGTAGCTATCCCTTCTCTGGTAGTACCCCTGGTTGGGAAGATTTTGGTACCCCTCCACCCTTGGCCTCCCCTCTCCCAGATTAGGTTGTCTGGGCTCAGGGAATTCGGGAAAGAAGGATGGATGATTTTGGGGCTGGAAATTGGGTGGATACCTGGGGAAAAAGTTCTGCCCAGGATTTGGAGAATTTCTGCCCTCCTGGGGGAAGTTTGGAGGGAAGTTCCCGGGTCAGGTGCTTGGCTGGATCCCCCCCTTGGGCTGGAGGAGTCTACACATAACCCAGGATTGGTCGGTTTCCCTTGTAGCGGGGACTTACATAGTCAGGGGAGCGGGGGACCCCATTTATGGGACTTCCTCCTCGACTCCCTGTCGGTGACTGGCCCGAGTGTCTTCTAGGCTGTGAATTATTTGGTGCAGGCAGGTTTTTAGGCCCCCCCATCTCCAAATCTAAAACGGGGTGAACCTTTACCTCTGCCACCTTGGCAGCAGCAGGGGTGCTGTTGGTTTTGGGGTTTTTCGGCGCGTTATTTTTATTTTCGATAGGCTTCTGCACCTCATAGATCCGGGTAGCCTGTTCAATGACCCAGTCTAAAGATCTTTTCTCATGAAAATCTCTCACGAGCTGGGTCATTATATATTTAGGGAGAGCATGGAAAAATGTATTGACAAACTCTTTGCTGTCTGTGCGCACCCTTCTGGTGGTCTGCGCAAAAGCACGCTTTCATTCTTGCACAAACTCTTGTGGGGCCTGATCCTCCCCACATTGCAAATTGTAGACTGCCTTGCGAGCCTCTTGAGGATTTCTGTGAACAGAAAAATGTTTCAAGATGGCCGACTTATAGGTGGACCATCTTAAATGATTTTGGTCCTCCAGCCCCGCAAAGAAACTGGAGTATTCTGGGGAGAATGTCCATTTGACGTACTGGATGCAGCTACTGCTGTCCTTCAAATGGAAAGTCTCCATCATTTGCTCATAGAGCTCCAAGTGTTCCCAAATGGAATACTTGACGTTCTTATGATAAGGCGTGATGACACTCCTTATTGCCTTTATTTGCTTCAATGGGTCCTTAAGCAAGGCCCTTTTTGCCTTATTGGCCTTTTTGGTTCGGGTAACCCTGGTCCATTCATCCTCTGACTCAGAGGCACTGCTCCCAGAGGTTCCTGTCTGCTCGTCCAGGTTTTCCCAGATTCTGCGAGCCTGGGAATGGCTGGCAGAATGTGGGGACCTGGTCTCCTGTGTCCTGCGCCGTTCAGAGGAGTCTTCAGATTCCTCCTTGCTGCCAGGATTTGATGGGTACCCCCCCCACTGACCTAACTGGGCAGAAGTTTTTAGGATGCCCTTAATGGGCCTACTCTCCTGGGGTTCTCCACTAAATTGCACTGTGCTTGGGTGCCCATACCTGGATGCCCGCCCCTCCATTCCTGGGAGGTACTGGCCTATGAGCCCCATACTTCTGGTTGGATAGTAATCTGTCAACCCCGTGGCCCTGGGCTCATGTGCGCGAGGGGACATGGGGTGGCAGAGTCCAGGGACTGAGAGATATGAAGGCCTCTGGTACTAGGGCTCTTGAGATTATGCTCAGGAGTCTCCCTCTCCCAGCGAACCTGGTCTCTATCCGCCCCTGCTCCCTGTTGCAATGCAGAGCCTGCGCTTTCAGTTCCTCAGTTAAGGCCTTACTAGACTCTATCAGTCTCTCCAGCATCGCTACCTGTTGTTGGAGCCTATCATTGTGCTGACAGAGAGCCTCATTTTCTCTCTGTGCCTCCTGATTGGTCCTGGAGTACTGGGCCAGTCTTTGCTGCAGGAGGGTTACCTCCTGAGTCCCTTCCCTACTGGCCTGCTCCTTTCTTGCCAGAGCCTCCTCCACCCTCCTGGTGTGCTCTAACAAGTTCTGGTGTTCTTTTTGGAGGTCACCCAGTCCCTGGAGGGCCAGGTGATTTTCTTCCATTTTCCTTTTTAAATGGCAGACTTCCTGGCCTAAGGTGTCCCTTTCCTAAGAGTCTGCATCTGTGCCGCCAGGTCGTCCCTTTGCCTTTGGAAGGCACCAGCTCTCTGGCGCTCCTGATCAAACTCTGCCTGGGTATCCAGGTCTTTCAGAATCAATTTATTGCTTTCTGCCTTTTCCCTATCTAGGTGGCTTTGCAGGGTGACTACCTGCTCAGCACATACCCTATTGAAATCTAATTGTTGCTCCAGCTTTTTCTGGGTCTGTAGTAGGGAGTCCAAACCTTCTTGGTACTCCTTTTGCAAGGCCAGAAATCTGGTATCCTGGTCAGCCTTTTCCTGTTGCAGGATGTCCATATCCTCTTTTATTTTAATGATATACTGCCTACTATCATTTTCTAACTCCTGGCTCCTCTGCAGCCTCTGCTCAGAAGAGACCAGTTCAGATTGGACCTTCTCTAACGCCATCTGTCGCCTATTTGCCAGATCTTGGCTTTCAGTACATTTATCCTGCATGTCTCCCATATATAGGTACAGGTATGCCGCTATCCTGGCAATCTTATTGTGTTCATCTTTGGCTTTAGGAGACATATATAGTTCACTCAGGGCCACATGTAATGGACCCTGATCTCTCCATATGTCTGACCCTGTTTCAGTGACCTGTTGCGCATTGGCCTGCAACCAGACCGTTTGGTCCTGGTGAGTCCACTCACCTCTCACAAATAGCTTATGTAAGAGGTGCTCCCTCGCTATTTTCATGTCTACCAAGGTCGTCATTCTAGAGATTGATCTCTGTCCTGACTTACAGAAATTAGTATTTTATTTTTGCAAAACAGACCTTTTCCTTAGAGTGTCCCTTTGAAGAGTGCTTTACAGCGTAAAACAGCGTGGTGATCCGACCGGATGTATGTATCCCGTCAGTTAGCACACTGTATTAAGCTGCACAAGTGATAGATCTAACCCAGACATCCCAGACGAGCCCCCAATTTGTAAGAAGATTCAATTCAACACTACAGCTAAGTCAATGCCTAGTCTGGGATACTGAATGGAAACCCTTATTGATATATCTTTATGTCCAGTTCATGAGTTCTGGATGACTACCCCTATATAACACCCCTCTCTTAGAATCCCCCTGACCCCACTGAGCCAAGAAGTAGTTCTGTTTTGCAAGTTTAAAAGGTTTATTTGAGAATTTAAACAATATGTATATATCACACTTTATAATAAATTAATATCTGATAGTACACTTAGACATATGATGTTGATCAACAATGGGTAATCTGGCACTAGCACACTTCTTTACAATCAATGAGGAGTTAGTATAGGATGGATAAAGTAGCAAAACTACTTTTATGATTTCAAGGGAAAAGCAATGAGGAATAAAATGCAGTACAGAAATAATTGATATGATTTTAGCAAAAGATAAAATAATCACTTTTTCTCTGGCAATTCACCCCCCTCCCCTATGCAATGTAAGAAATGGAGGGAGATGGAAGTAACACACACAGTTCTTAGGAATGCAATCAAATATAATTCAGTTCACCCCAGCAAGCTTAGACCACAGATAGAAGTTTGAAACACAGGCCCAAAATGCTTTTAAAAGGTGATGGCAATAAAGTGAGAAATATTCTGAAAATGGTTTTAATTCCCTTTAGGAGGTTCAGGGGGAGTGGTGGCTACTTGGGATAAGTTCAGGCTCACTTTAGCAATGATTCAGAGATGGTGATTAAGAGGCAAACAAATTTTTAGCAAGGAAAGAAATGACTGCTGATGGTTACACGTGGCCAAATCGCAAATCGCGGTAAAATTCGCAAGTGCGTGAATCGTGATTGCGGAAAAAGTATAAGGAGTAGGAAGTTAAACCAAGTTCCTAGCCCAAACGGTTCCAGAGATACAGACGATTAAATAAAGGTAGTTTTTCGGATTTAAAGTAAACTCAAAATGACAAGTGACAGCTATGCAGCTGCAGAATTGACAAGTGACAGTGGTGCAGCTTTACAAAATGACAAGTGACAACTTCTAGGAGGCAGTTCTGGTTTGATTAAAATAGTTTGGATTAGATTATTTTAAACTAAGAGCTTATTTCTGTCACAATCTGACCTAAGTACTCACAATATATTTTGGAAGGACTGGACCTCGTCACGGATCTGATCAATCAGGCTAGCGGCACCTCACAGCGATCTGATCTCTGGGTCTGCGGTTCTGCACGGTCTGGTCTGGTCTGGCACTGGTCTGGTCTGTCCAGATACAGCGGTCTCTGCACGGCTCCTGGATCTCTGCACTGGTCCTGGCAAAAGTTCTTGGCAAGGGATTCAAGCAGCTCGCCGGCTGTGAGTAGCTTGCAATGATTTGAGGCCTGCTGCAGAGAACTCAGCTTGTGGTTTTAGGCCTCTGATTTAGGTTCTAAAGTATAAGTTCTAGGTTCTGGAGTATGTAGCTGGAGTCAGTCTGGAACTGGTATCTTCTGGATGTTGTGTGGTCCGGCAAAACGCTCCGCAGCAACTGGATTTGAATGTCTGTACCTGTCCCAGCAGTCTCTTTTTATGTGTTTTGAAAATGGGTGTGTGCCTGGGCCTAGCTAAGCCTGCGCCTCTCTACTTGTCATTGGCCCAATTCTCCCCTCTCCCATGATTGGGGGAAGGAAATGTGAGTCAGGGTGATGCTGTAGGTTTTATGGGTCAGAGGATCCTCCCCTGGTCAGTTTGCCCACAAATCTATATTTGATTCAAATACATATTGCACAGATACACAGTTGTTTAAAATTACATGCACCCGTCACATATCACATGAGGTATACTCTGTTCAAACTCTGCTCTTCCTGGGGGCTTGCATTCAGAAATGGCAACATTTTGCGCTTTTTAACTTGTTTTGCAATAACGGACATTTACCCAAATTTACACACATGTGCGCAAGGAGTATGGACATTAATTGATGAAGTGTCAGATTTTTAACATGCAGACATTTGGAGTGAGACCCTATTTTCCGCTAGCAACCCCCCAGAATACACCACAGGGTCCTAACGCATCTCAAAATGTTCACAGAAAAATCACAAGAATTATGGTATCATTTAGATAATTTTGACAAGTCCGCACCATGAGTTATACATCTTTCTTAAAATCATATTCTGGCCAACAGGGGTGTGTCTTCCCAGGTCACATGGCTGAGAAACCAGTTTGCCCACTTTCTTTAAGCTCAGCCTGTCCTCAGAGGGGGCTGCCACTCCCCGTTTCTGCCAAGAGGAAGCCACTTTTACGACGCCCCCAATATAAGATTTGCCTGAGTCCAGGACAGGCCTTTGTTCAACTCCCTGTAGCTGCTCCACCCCTAATCTAATCAGAGAGGTGACAACTCCTTTTGGCAAGGGGAAGAGTGGCTGAGCAGGTTTTAACTCCTGTGGGGGTAGATGTCAGGCAGAATTGGAATCTCTTTAAGCCAGTTTTTAGCTACGTCATTTTTTTGTTCCCAGTTTAAATCACTTACGATTTTTACATACACATTAAATAATTACTTCCTTCAAGTCATTTCAGAATATAGTTTTACATTGTATCCACCTCTTAGCAAGTCTTTCCTTGGTCTTGTTTTGTTTCATTTGTTCAGTTTTACACAAAAGTCTGGTGGTTTTAAAACGCTGGCTTTCTGATAGTGGTGAGTACTGGTAATGCAACCATTTTTGGGATTTAAGAAAATGAATTCCCCACAGTTCTAGGTTGCTTTTGGCAATCAGCATTGCCATTCCCAATGGTTTCAGGCTACTGTGTGGGTAGCCCAATGGTGGTTTTAGGCAGTGCCCTCCTGTGCTCATAACATAGGCAAAAATGTGTGGCGGCCTATTCTTCATGCATTTCCCTGTGCATTTTCTGGGAAGTTCTGGCCATCATGATGTTTTCCATGCCAGTACTGCACAGTTTTCCTATTCTGGCGTACATGTGGGCTTTTTGGCCATCTTGGATTTTCTAAGCCCACAGCACCAAATGTTGCAGCATGATAGCTCAAACGTTGGTCAGGACACCCAACAAGGCCGCTACCACTGTGCTCCTGCTTCCAAAACGTTGCCGGAGCGCACCGTGACTCATCTGCCGTGACGTCGCTGCTACAACATGCCATGTGTTTCACGAGCGCTCGTGCGGCATCCCGCCTCGTCGCCAGTTGTTGTGTGTCCCAGGGGGGTGTGGGTGGCCAAACACACGTGCACACACACACGCATGCACAGAGGAGTCAGACACGATGTTGCCGGTTGCATCACCCGGCGGCCACTGCCGCACGGACTTACTTTATTCTATTGCGCATGCGCGGGCCCAAACGAGGCTCGCGCATGCCCAGTGCGCACTCGGGACGTCACACCATGTACCTTTTTTAATAGATTGTAATAGGTTGAAAACTCAACCACATCGGCTAGACGCCTTCTTTTGCTGCGTGGGCCACACATCCTAAAAGGTCCCTTTTACGTACACACTTCTTAAGCGGCCAACAGGCACTTCTCACGCACTCCTCCCTGCACCCAGTCTTGATTTATGATCTCACTTAAAGTGCTGGTTACCGACAGAGGCACTCAGGGGCGTGAGCCAAAAGTGGCCATGAAAAAAGTTTTTTTCCAAGAGCCCCGCATTGCACACTGCAAGCGAATCAAGCGTGCAAGCTCGGCTCCTTCAAGTAGCATTTGGGGATTCTATGCCCAAGACATTGCGAAAAAAATGTTTCCAAATTTAAATGTGAAACCACTTTTGACTCTAAATTTTGGGTTAAACAATAGTTAAACATAACCCAAAACTGACACATAAAATCTATTTGTTGGGAGTGAGGATTCACACACTGGAATCGTTTTATAACACATTATTTTAAAGCAGTGTGGGGGAGAGGAGAGATGGAGGAAGTGGGTGAGGTGACTGAAAGGGTAAACGGAGCAGAGACGCCGGACGCATCAATCTTAGTTTGCTGATCGAGGACTTAAAACTGCACAGTCTGCTTTAGAGTGAGAAAGGGGTACAGATCGGTGGGGTGTTGGAGTGAATCCATTCTCGAGAAGAAAACAAATCAGAACTGCGTATGTCATCCGAGTATATTTATTAATTTCATTTATTTATTTTTATAATGCGCCACATGGCCGCAGGCTTCAGAGCGCACATGATATGAGGGTGGGGTGTACAGGATTTATTTCCGCCTATTAATGAGGCTGCTGATGCGCCATTTCTGAATATCAGCGTAGAGTTCAGTATGCACAGCCGAGTCGCGGTTGTCCAAGATACATCCACTGTCGGGACAAAACTAAGGGGATTTCTCTGCAATGAGTACATTACAGAAATTGCCTGGATTAATATTTTCTCCCGCTCCCAAACATAAACACTTTCGAGCGCGCGCTGGGGCGGAATGCAGCTTTTCGCGGGGAGCCTGGAGACAATGTGTGCACTGTCTGCCAGGAGATTTATCCTTCTTGAGTGGGGTTACCGATAAGGCATTTAAATGAAGCTCTGCCTGCGGTTGATTTCTTGGATTCTTTTACCCAAATGCTGCAGGTGTGCACTCCCGGGCGAAGGAAGCGTTGCCAGGCGGCCGAATCCACTCGCATGGCCGCGGGATAGTTTTCCCAGCCTCGCTTTGAGTCCAAAGCTGACAGACAGACCTGCCTCTGAAATCGCAGAGGAGACAGAGGGAATGCGTCATTAGGCGCCTATTTTGACAGTTCAGGCATCAGCTGGAGAAGTGCACCTGTTGACAGTGATTTGGCGGGCAACGTTCCATGGGAAAAAGGACCTTGCGATTTACACAAACTTTGGAAAATAAACCAACTGGACTTCAGGTTGTCATCCCATCATGCCACAACAAGTGTTGTGCTATTCGTTTTTCTATACTGCATCAGTCACCACTGTTTTGGTCTAACAGCATTGATGCTTGTCCGGAAAGTGGCGTATTGTTCCCCCACCAAGTGGATCCAGACCCTAGTTTGTGGCAGAATGGAAAAGAGTATCAAAGGAGAGGGAGGAAATGGCAGTGCCAGAATAAAACAAACAAGAAAGATGTGTACAAGTAAAAGGGAGGATGAAAGGTCGGGCTACCGTGTAGATAGTTTTCATGTCTGTAGCATCAATGAAGAGCGATCTGAGCACAGAGGTGACCAGGGAAGGGGCTAACACATTATGTTCTGATAACAAGCACTACATTCTGAAAAATAAGTAGGAGATGACAACAAATACATTTAAATGCACTGATGGTACAAAAGAACAAACGCAGCATTATAAAGGAGAAAAGCCTAAAAGAAGGAAAGAAAATATAAACGCTCGAAAGAAAGACGGAAATAAAGAAAGCAACATAAACAGAAAGAGAAAGAATGAGAGAGGAAAGAAAGAAAGAGAGAAAGAAATAAAGAGAGAAAGAAATAAAGAGAGAAAGAAAGAAAGAAAGAAAGAAAGAAAGAAAGAAAGAAAGAAAGAAAGAAAGAAAGAAAGAAAGAAAGAAAGAAAGAAAGTAGACCTGGAGAACGAGAGACAACAAGAGAGAAAGAAAAAAGGAAAGCGAAAGACAGGTGTATACAGAAGAAGTGAATACAAAAGAAAGAAGGAAAGAAAGAAGTCACACTACCACCTGCACCTCCTCAGAGGTATTCTTCCTTTCCTGAAAGGAAAAACCCTTCTTTGACGATGGAAAATAGAAGAAAAGATGGTACAAAAGAACAAATGCAGCATTATAAATGAGAAAAGCCTAAAAGAAGGAAAGAAAATATAAACGCTCGAAAGAAAGACGGAAATAAAGAAAGCAACACAGACATAAAGAGAAAGAAAAAGAAAGAAAGAAAGAAAGAAAGAAAGAAAGAAAGAAAGAAAGAAAGAAAGAAAGAAAGAAAGCAGACCTGGAGAACAAGAGACAACAAGAGAGAAAGAAAAAAGAAAATGAAAGAGAAAGGCAGGTGTATACAGAAGAAGTGAATACAAAAGAAATAAGGAAAGAAAGAAGTCACACTATTACAGCTGCACCTCCTCAGAGGTATTCTTCCTTCCCCCAGAAGCTCACTCTCTCCAGAGCTCTGGTTCTCTCTAGGCTGGACTATTGCAACAACCTCTTTCTAAATCTGCCTGCTTCTACTCTCCGCCCTCTGCAACTTATCCAGAACAGGACTGCAAGACTTGTCCTTGGCCTCAAGCCCAGGGATAGTATCCCTCCAGCACTGAAATCTCTGCACTGGCTTCCAGTGGCTGCGATGATTAAGTTAAAAACCCTCTGCATCATCCACAAGGCCTTCTGGGGCCTGGGTCCTCAATTCCTCCAACTCTCTCTTCCTAAATATCTTCCTTCTCAAGCTCTTCGCTCATCCACCTCCAACTCCTTGAGGGTCAGTCGCCTCTCCAAGCAACAAGTTGGTGGTAGATCTCTTTACTCGGCTGGTGCCTCCCTCTCGAACAGCCTCCCTGCCTCCCTTAAACTTGAGGAGAACCATCTCCGGTTCTAGAAGCTCCTCAAAACCTTTCTCTTTGCTTCTGCTTTTTCTCCTCCTCTCCTCTGCTGACCTCCTAGCTGTAACTGGAACTGCACTGGCTACCTGGACACCCTCTGATCTCGGGACCAGGTCCCTCCCCAGCCAGTGTTTCACACCTGCACTGCCCACCTGGCAACCCTTGCACTTGGGGACTGTATCTGTTTCCCTACAGTACCCCTCCCAGCCCTTGACACCTGATGTCTGCACTTACCCATGCACTTGCCACATGCTGGCCGCTACTTACTTATTGTTATCATCTTTGCCATGTACTGCACTGTCCCTGCCCCCTTCCCACGCACGTGCGCGATCTGAATAACACCTGGCCTATTAGGATCGTTGTCGTCCTCTCTTTGTTCCCCTCCCTTGCCTCGTCATGCCTTGAAACACTTGTGTATAGGCGCGTTATAAATGCCGTATCATATCATATCATATCATATCATAAGAGAAGCAAAGTGGAATAAAATGAAGGGAAATGGAAAGAAGCTAAGAATGATACAAAAATATGGAAACAATGATAGTGTAAGACAAGTCCTCCTCCAAGTATCAAAAATCAATCCAAAAGAGCCAAAAATGAATGCACGAGATATGAGAAAAACAAAAATGTATTATAACAGCCTAGGCAGAGAAATATCTCTAAAGACACTCAACTACAAAACATAAGATGGCCGCTTTTATAGCAAATTACCGAAAGGAAATACAACAGTTGTTACGAATCATGTGGTATGAAAGTTAGGGCAATAAAGTCTTGAGTGTGCTGGCACCATTATCAATATTATTTTATATAGAATACGGAAAGCTGCAGGAGTAGTTATCCAGAGCCTTACCCGGTGCCCTAGTGTTAATAGTATTTCCTTGAAATAACTAAGACCCTGCGGTACCCAATTGTCCAGTAAGAAAGACTCTAAAACATGTGTGTAATAATACATACATTGTATTGTACATTGATTTTACAAGTGAACCCTCGTCATACAAATCATCTTGACCATAAACATCATAGGAATTATAGACTTTCTGATAGCCCGATAACCAACTCTTCGTTATTTAGTCACACCATGTGAAGAGATACATCAGATATCACTACTGGTAACCGACATGTGTTTCGACCATAAGTCGTTCTCAAGGCCAAGATATATCCATAATTAAATCACATTCCTCCGTCTTGCTGTTGCACCAATTTAACAAATACAACATGAACTTTGACTCTCTTAAAAATATTATATTGCATAAAATATGGTTAAACCGAGAGAGAGGAAAACATAAGATATACACATAGATGAAATATCTATTACATTTATATTGCCAATGGTAACTTAGAAACCAGAACTTCCCAAAAGGACTGAAGTTAACTCTACTTTGCTAGCAGCTGCCACATATGGTCAACTATTCATAATATCCCCACAGGGGAATTTTATAGAGTCAGAAGGAACTGCAGCAAAGATCAGATTTTTTATCAGGAATGCAATTTATTGAATCAGATTCGGACCAATGGGGTATTCTCCGACATGCATACAAAGAGCCTATAACAACACTAAAAAATATATACAGGACTACTCTAGTCAAACCTGGGGATCGCACAAGAGGAGAAAGTAGACCTTTGATCAATATTAAAACCAAGTACTCCAGGGACATGCAAGTTCTACAAAGAATAGTACAGAAGCATTGGCATCTCCTGCAGATGGACCTAACCTAAATTCAACTACATGAGAGCACCAACTATTAAAACTAGGCTGAGTCCATCATTTTTTAAAGCAAGTGGAGAACTGGGTCTGAGTGGTAGTGATTGGTTAAGAACACTGGCAGGTTTCGACAAATGTGGGACATGCAGTTTGTGTCGATATGCACACTGTGACAGTACTAAATATGTTGGTGCCACAGACATTCTAACACATATAACCAATTTAACTAACTGTAAAACAAAATATGTTGTTTATGCAATTGAGTGTGCATGTAAGAACATTTACATTGGAAGTACAATTAGACAATTAAGAGTTCAGATCAGAGACCACTTATCGAGTCTCACCAACCCTGACCCAAAACTGCCTTTAGCTAATCATTGGCAGGAGCATCATCAAATGGACAGTAAACGTTACCTAAAATTCATTGGCCTACAAAGAGCTAAATGTGGCAAATGAGGGGATCAGAAACTTCTGCTAAGACAAATGGAAACAAGATGCATCTGCAGACTCTGCAGCACTCTTACCGGCCTCAACTCAGAGCATGAGATGAATGTGTTTTTGTGAATTTTGGATTGCTAGTCCAGTGTATATCAGACAAACAGGTATTTTGGTTCAAGGTTTGTGGATACACCATGATGATAATTTTAGAATGGATTTGATCAAACATGGCATGTGTGCACTTTTCGGACAGATGTTTCCAATTTAAAACAATGAAATGCAGAACAGTATAATACTGTTACAATTTGGTGATCCTAGGATATCTACTAGCATTATTAGGTATTGATTTTTTTTTTGGTGCGAAAGATTATTAAGCAACACTAATGGCCACATTAGTTATCGCACGTTTGAAAGGCTATGAGCAATTGATACATACATATATATATTGATATCTAGATAGACACTCTTGACAGAAACCCTTACTACTATTTGGCTATAAACAACCTATTGGATCTGATGTAGAGATTTATTGTGCACTCAATGTCTGGAATGTGCCATTTGTTCATAAGCAAGATGCATTCTAACAAACATCTGTTACAGGTATTGAACTACATGATGGTGGCAATATGACAACATTCCAGCTGATTTGCTTTCTCGAATTTTGATACCAGTATCAAGATGGATGATTTATTTATTTATATATGATAAGTAGATTTGTTGATGCTGCAGGACAAATTGATGCTTTTGGACGAAAAGATTACCCAAGGTATCATCATGGTTAAACAGCAACAAGGCTCAATCTACATGGCGAGTGCAATTTTAGAATGTTACACACTTTCTGTTTTTTCAATTATGATGTGTATTTGAGAAACATATTTAAAGCAGGGCTGAATGGAACTATCATAATTCTACTTGAAGTAATGATTCATCATTTTCAAATGTGTATTAGTACACATTTTTGGAGACATATGATTCCATTAAGTTACATCAGATTAACAATATAGTTAGAAGGGTTAGCAGGCCTATAATGTCACGACACCTCAAAAATGTAATTAATGAGGGCAGGTGGTGCAATAGTTTCTTCCCGTGGCATTTGTTGTTATTACAATGTCAACAAGGAAGTGAAGTCACACACATGGAAGGCGTTACGTCAGCTATCCAAATAAATACAAACAAAATCAAAATGGCACCTGTGCTGAAATTCAGGCGGGATGCACAATGTTCTTGGAATTTACCAGAGACCTAAGGTAAGTACAAGCAATTTTAGTCGAATAAGGGCTGCTTAACCTAACTAGAATCAGATAAGGGTTTAGAATTACTTACTGGAAATATCACACATGATTGCTGTATTTTGAATTATGGACTTTTAATCATGCTAGACTAAGGAAGTTGTAGACTATGATTATTTGGCAGCGTCATGATATCAGATGAATAAGTATATTCTCAGTATCTTTTGCATCAGATACCACATAGACGAATGAGCTATTATTTGCAGTTATGTTTGCCTGTAGGATAAAGGAAAGTACTTAACCTTGACATTCTAGATACATACAGTATCATTTGCATTACAGGAATCGAATCGTGCCAACATTGTATAATGAAATAATTTGAAACTTGCCTATTTTAGGCACACGATTGGTTGCTGCACATCGTAAGTGCAACAATGTGTAATTCATCACGTGTGATGGATCATCCTATCACAATATTGTATAATTTTATAATTCCTATGATGTTTATGGTCAAGATGATTTGTATGACACGGGTTATCTTGTAAAATCAATGTACAATACAATTTATCTATTATTATACACATGATTTGAGGTCTTTCTTGCTGAACAGTTGGTTAGCACAGGGTCTTAGTTATTTCAAAGAAATAATGTTACGAATCAATCACAATTTCTTAGTCTCGGATTGGCCTTCGTCATGGGCACTTCAGGTGCTTCCATACATTTCCTAACTCTTGTGAGTGAAAGAAAACGTTAAACCGTTAGTTCATTTGCATTGAGATCATCTCCTATAACACGTTTTCTCATTGGATAACACTCTTTTAAACATGTATCATTTATTCTCGACACTTAATTGGTTGCTCCAAGAGGAGTATGTGTGGAGTGAATGACTAAGGCAATGTCAACCAATCCCTATGTGAGATGTGACAGTGTGACATTAAAACTATAACCTAACATCCTTTCCCATTGACCTAACCGGTTGGCACCATCTTACTGTTCTCACCAATGTGAACTATTCATTGCTAGTTCACTTTGCAACACGTCGTTGGAAACATTACTTTCCTGTCCTTCCTTTCTCATGATTTACGTGCTGGGGCTTAGCGGCTTGCAAACTTTATTTTCCTACAATGACAGGGATGTTTTCTGCTGAGGGGGTGAGGATGTTCATTCTTGTGAGTTGTCTAACTAGATCTCGAGGCTTACATGTACTGTTTGTTCAGATTGGGGTAAAGTGGTACTGTCATTCTTTATCATTAGGAATACACAGCTGTTTCTATTAAGGGCATTGGGTTATGTTCAAATATAAGGTGAATGCACGACTTGCTGAAGCATGGCTACTTATGTTTTGTTGGGCCTACGCAAGACTATCTCTTTGTGTATGGGGCTACCGGCTTCCATGTTGTGTGCCTCTTTTACAGGGACTTTCGCAGCTTGTACTTTCAAGCACGTTTAGGGCGTTGAATGTATTCTCCAATGTTATTGTACACCCCAACATTAGCAAAACACAAAGATAAGTATGGAATGAAGGAACAATGTAAACAGTTGGGAGGATGGAAAAAAAGCAAGAAAGAAACAAAGAAAGAAAGAAGGAAAGAAGGAAACATGGAAACAGAAATGAACACGAAAGAAAGCAGGAAAGACAAGCAAAGAGAAATGGAATGAAGAAAAAATTGAAAAATCAAGGAAAGATGAAAAAAGTTGGAAGGAAAATAAAAGGAAGGAGGAAAGAGAAAGAAGGAGAAAGGAATCAAGAAAGAAATTGGAAGATGGAATGTAAAGAAAAAAGATGGAAGTAAATAAAAAGAAAAGGGATAGAGGGAAGGCTAGATAGGAAATAGCATAGTCTCCAAGCCAAGGCCAGTCCTTTTCAGGATAACCACCGAATTCATAATAGAATCCAATTTGGAGTCATTGTGCTTGTTTTACAAAGTTGGTTTTCAAAGGGAAAATCCATTGAAAAACGCTTTGTAAATCAGGCCATTGCATTGACATGTATTTTGCATGGAGCTCCTGAAGTGATGGACTGGTTTTGTCCTTGATGACTGGACTTAGAGAACCGGCGAGTACTGAGTGCAGGAAATGCAATGGCACTCTGAGTGGACGGAATAGCTCCTATTTTGCACTGTGTGCACATTTTCTTGGCAGTCCCATCCTAATTGGTTATGTTGCCCTATTACTAAAGACCGGAGGCTTGTGGGGGCAGTTCTGGAGTGACAAAGGGGCTACTCTAGGAAAGGCTGAATCTTTATCTTGGTTCAGATTCTATAAATGGCAGCGTATATTCTCTTTGGGGTGGCAAGCGACAACCACACCATTCTACAGGAGTGTTGGAGGACCAGGAAGCCGGATGTACGGTTCTTGAGTGGAGCCTTCGGATGAAGTGCCATAGCAGTGTATATCACTCATATCAAGGGAAACTGGTTAGAAGGACAACCACAGTTGCACTTCCGGAAGAAAGGTGTTTGTGTGTGTGTCTGTGTAAGTTGCTCAAACTGGCTGTGTCCCAATGAGAGTATATGTTATGTTATGTTATTTTGCATTTATATAGCGCCTTATGTTTAATTGGTATGATCTCAAAGCGCTGGTAGGTTGAACACTTCATCTGTTCAATTCAGTAGAGAGAGAGAGAGAGTCATAAGGTGCGTGGGTGCACCAGATATGTGTGCAGCTGGTGTGGCACTTGCATGATAGCTACTTCTTAGCGGTAGGTGTGGTGGTTGGGAGGTCAGGAATATGTGTTCATTCTGGTGGGTTGATACCCAGACTGATTTCTGGCTGCGTTAGGCCTGAGGAAACGCTTAGGCTGGCGGTGTGTGCTCAGCTAGCTGTGTTTAATTAGGATGATGAGGAGTATGTGGCGGGTGTTAGTATGAGAACAGCTATACCGAATGTGTCATAGTATAGCTGTGTTCTAGTTGAATGGTGGCGTATAGGAGAGAGTAAGCGTGGTGGTGTGATCTGGTGGTTTTCAGTAAGGCGATTGAGATCGAGTGCTCCTCTGTACCATCAATTCTATCTGTTTTATTCACTCTGTCCGTTCATTCAGCTTTGTCTGTTCATACATTTCATCTGGTTCGTCATTTAGTTTACTAGTCTTTCATTCATTGCATCATTCGATCCTTCATCTACATAAACTATTCCATCCAATCTGTTGATCCATTTCATCCTTCCCATCTGTTTAGTGTGGTACATCTGTTCCATCTTATTTATTCGTTCAATCTGTTCCATGTGTTTTACTTACTTCATCAGTTCAACCCGCTGCATCCATTCTATCCACTCCATCCGTTCCATCTACTCCATCAGTTCCATCCAGTCCATCCACTCCATCCGTTCCATCCACTTCATCGGTTCCATGCAGTCTATCCATTCCATGCACGCTATCTGTTCCATGAACTCCCTCTGTTCTATTTACTCCCTCTGCTCTATCCGTACCATGCACTCCAACTGTTCCATCCATTCTGTCCATTCCATCTTCTCTGTTCGTTCCATCCACTCTATCCGTTTCATCCACTCCATCCGTTCCATCCACTCCATGCGTTCCATCCACTCCATGAGTTCCATCCACTCCATGTGTTCCATCCACTCCAACCGTTCCATCCGCAACATCTGTTCCATCCACTCCATCCGATCCATCCACTTCATCTGATCCAATTATGGATCCACTCCATCCGAACCATCCACTCCATCCGTTCAGGCCACTCCATTCGTTCACTCCACACCATCTGTGCTGTCTACTGTATCCGTTTCATCCACTGTATCCGTTCAGTCCATTTGATCTGCTCCATTTGTTAGAGCTACTCATTTTTCCATTTGTTCAGTCTGCTCGGTAGTCTCATCTGTTCACTCCATTAATCCGTTTTATCTGTTTGATTCCTATCATCCGTTCAGTCTGTTCCATCCATTCGTTCGTTCTACCCACTCCATTCGTTCCACCAACTCCATCCGTTGCACCCACTCCATCCGTTCTAACCCCTCTATGTGTTTCGTCTGTTCTATTCGCTCTGCTAGCCAGTACGTTTACTCCGTTCTATCTGATTCGTCTTTTACATCCACTTCATCTGTTTGTTTTGACAAATAGACTTATTCCCGCTAGCTCTTGGTTCCATCCTTTGCATTCACTCTATCCGATTGATCCAATTTGTGCGTTTGATCCGCTCTATCTGTTCTGTCGACTCCATCTGTTCCATACACTCTATCCATTTCATCCACTCCATCCACTCCATCCGTTTCACCCACTCCATGCATTCCATCCACTCCATGAGTTCCATCCACTCCATGTGTTCCATCTACTCCAACTGTTCCATCGGCACCATCCGTTCCATCCACTCCATCCGTTCCATCCACTCCATCCGATCCATTCACTTCATCCGCTCCATCCACTCGATCCATCCACTCCATCCGTTCTGGCCACCCCATTCGTTCACTCCACACCATCTGTTCCGTCCACTCCATCTATTCTATCCACTCCATTTGTTCCATCCACTTGGTTTGTTCCATCGACTCTATTCGTTCCATCTGGTCTTTCAGTACTATCCACTCCATCTGTTCTATCTATTCCATCTACTACATCTGTTCCATCCACTCCAGTCCGCTCTGTATGTTTCATCTGCCCTATCCGTTCTATCCATTCCCCTTTTTCATTCTACTCCATCAGTTCCATCTATTCCATCTGTTCCATCCACTCCTTTTATTCCACCCTCTCCTTCTGCTCCATCTACTCCATCTGTTCATCCATTCCATCTGTCCCATCCACTTCATCAGTTCCATTCTTTCTACCTGTCTCATCTACTCTACCTTTTCCATTCACTTCATCTATTCCATCTACTCCATCAGATCGATGCACCCTAACTGTTCCCTCCGCTTTGTCCGCTGCATCAACTCCGTCTGTGCTGTCTAGTGTATCCGTTTTATCCACTGTATCCGTTCAGTCCATTTGATCTGTTCCATTTGTTAGAGCTACTCATGTTTCCATTCGTTCAGTCTGCTCGGTAGTCTCAACTGTTTGTTTTGACAAATAAATTTATTCCCGCTAGCTCTTGGTTCCATCCTTTGCATTCTTTCTATTCGATTGATTCATTCTGTGCGTTCTATCCGCTCTATCCAATCTTTCGACTCCATCTGTTCCATCTACCCCCTCCGCTTAATTCAGTCACCTTTTTCATCCATTTCATTCCTTTGGACACTTTATCTGTCCACTCCATCCTTTCCATGCGTTCGATCTTCTTTTCTGATTTGTTTACTTGGTTGGTATTTTATATTTCATCTATTCAGGATACTTCTTTTAATCCCTTCTTCTTCGATTCTATCCAATTCTTCTTCTGTTCTGTCCACTTCTCACGTTCCAACCACTTATTCTGTTCCAACCCTTCTTCTGTTCCAACCACTTCTTCCGTTCCAACCACTTCTTCCGTTCTATTCACTTATTCCGTTTTACTCACTTCTTCGGTTCCATCCATTTCATTCCGGATCAATCCACGTGTACCGTTCCATCCATTTGTACCGTTCCATCCACTTGTTCCATTCCATCCACTTGTTCCATTCCATCTGCTTCTACCGATCCATCCACTTCATCCGTTCCGTCCACTTCATTCGATCCATCCACTTTATCCGATCCATCCACTTTATCCGATACATCCACTTCATCCATTCTGTCTTCATCTCTTCGATCCGCTTCATCCGTTACACCTACTGCATTTGATTCATCTGCTTCGTCCGTTTCATCCGCTTCATCTGTTTCATCCATTTCATCCGCTGCATCCATTTCATCCGTTTCATCCACTGCTTTAGTTTCACCCACTGCATCTACTTCATTCCTTTCATCCATTTCATTCCTTTCATCCACTTCATTCGTTCTATTCAGTTTATCCGTTTTAATTTACCTAAGCAGTTTTAGTTTTCCATTTTCTCAATTGGGTCTCGATGCTGGATTGTTATTTTTGATGCAGCAACCATGGGCTACTGTTTATTTTGCTGTTATATTGTTTGTGTTAGGAGTCGATTTTTAGGGGAAGAGCCACGGTTTCAGTAATTTGCGGAAAGACATGAGGTCTTCGGTGTGTCGGATGTGGGGTGGAAGTGAGTTCCACAGAGTGGGGGCCAGGGCTGAGAATGATGATCCACCTAACCTGACTGAGTGCGTTTTTGGTATCACTAGGAGGCAGGCAGAGCTTGATCTTAGAGTGCGTGGTGGATGGTAGGGTTTTAGTTTGTCCTGAAGATATTGAGGTCCGGTTTTATGCATTACTCGGTGAGAGATGCATAAGGTTTTGAAGGTCACACTTCAGGTAACCGGAAGCCAGTGCAGAGTTTTGAGAGCTGGGGAGATGTGATCTCTTGGGCTGAGTGCTAGTAGCAGTTTGGGTGCAGCATTTTGTGCTCTTTGAAGTTTAGTCAGGTGATACGCATGGACTCCGAGATAGAGGGGGTTAGCATAGTCCTGTCTTGACATAACAATTGATTGGACCACAGAGAGTCTGTTGGGAAAGGAGAGGTATGGAAAAATGTGCCTAAGAATTTTGAGATGGTAGTGGCAGGACTTAGAGACATTGTTGACTTGGAGCGAGAGTGTTAGGTTAAGTCGAGAGTGCATCCAAGGTTTTTTACTGAGTTTGAGGTTGTTGCGGAATTGCCCATGGCAGATGCCCAGGGTAGGGGGTGCGGAAGAAGTTTGGTGTTGCCACACACCATGATTTCAGTTTTTGAGGGGTTTAACAGGAGGTGGTTTTTGGTCATCCAATGATCCCAAGTGCACTCTGGAGTGAGTGGCTAGCTGACTGTCCGGCAAGGACAGCCACCCTGCTGGGTGAGTGACAGCTAGGCTGGAATGAAAGAAGGGCGAAAACTGTTTAAAAGGCAAGTCTCTTGGACTGGAAAGCCGAGTCGACCACTGGAACGAAAAAACTGAAGACGAGCTGGAAGAGGACTGCTGCTGCAACTCCTGGACCGTTGGTTTGCCCGGTGAAGCCCTGCTGCAGGTCTGAATTGCCAAACTCCATTCGACAGAGAAGCTCCTTCAAGGACGGCTTCTTCCTTTGAGTTGGTGGGTCCAATCAACTCATAAGACACCTGGATACCAGTCTCAAGGCTGGTTAGTATTAACCAGGGAGAGGGACACCAGTTTGTGTTCTTGAATCTACAGCTACTGGAACTGAAGTGACTCCATCTTGTTTGCTTTCTTCAATGATCCCGTGCAGTGCAGGAGTCCCAGACATCCTCCCTCTTGTCCCCACGACTGAGGCTCAGGAACAGCGAGATCTGCAGGACCTGCCAGGAACCACGACTTCAGAAACATGTGTTTCTTCATTCAAAGGTACTGTACCAACCCGATTGAGAGAACGCCACTCTTGCGGTGAAAGTTCGTGAATCTTTTCCAACTTGCAGGCCTAATCAGCTTGTGACCCAACAAATGATTCTTTTTCGTCTAAACTACTTCTGAGAACATTTGCAAAGACTTTACCGTTTGATACCAGAACTGCTCCTATCCGGAACACTAGCACATTGACTTTGGCCTAGCCTATTGACTTGCATTGAACTCCTCTGATGAACTGAAACTATTTGCACTGCCTAGAAAGTGTTTGTGATCTATTCTACTTACCTTTGTCCTTTTTGCTCACTGCTAAGTAACTGAACTGCCATTTGTCTCCCATTTCAGGAAAGCTCAAACTCTCTCAAAAGCTTAGAGTTTTGTGTTGAAGTGTATGGATATATAATATTAAGTTGCCTCCTTCTAGTGAAATGTTTTCTAAATGATTGTGTAATAAATTACTAAGCGTTTTTACCAAGAAACCTTGAGTATAAGTGTCTACTTGAACCACTGTAATTGAAAGTCCTCTGTGTAACTATTTGTACTGCTCACAATCACTCTTGAGATAAGTCTGGCTGCTCAGCTCGCTACCAAAAACTGTGTGGTACAGACTTATACCAAAGGTTGGTTTGGCTAACACCTGTAGTCCTAATTGTGTGTAGTGGTCCCAGAGGGTACTGCCAGGCCCGGCCATGCGGTCGACAGCGTTGACCGGAACGCCAGCCGAAGTCTGTTCTGTCTTCGGCGGTGGTTCAGTAATCAAAGAGGGGAAGAAAGCTGTATAAATGACCAACGGTCAGGATTTTAACAAATTTGCAATTTAGGTTGAGCTCCACTTAAGGTGACCAGCTAGCTGGGCGGAAATAACAATCTGAGGGACCTCGATGCGTGAGGATTTCAGGGTACACTACACGTCACGTTAGGGATAGTGTTACAGACACGCCTATGCCAATGTCCCCTTTCGATCCTCGAAAGACAAGATACAATAATCTGCGGTTACCACTAGATGTCAGACTATATGCACGGCATGTGATTATAAGCAGATTAACAATCATCGGAAATTTCTATCACTTTTTGCAAACCGGAGTGTTCATCGCTTGCTTGTCTTTCACTTTCAACTGGTAACGTTCTTTCGACTGGATGTTCCTCCAACGTATTCCTCATCTTTGACATGCAATGTCGAGCTACGGCTGCTTTGGAAACCTTTCAGCAGAGGGCACCCTGCGTAAATGGCATCAATTCTATGTCCCTCGAAGGAGACTGTTGAGGGTAACATCATTGGATGTTATAAGTAGCATGCACGGTGCCCGTTGGCCTCAGTTCTGCTTTTCCCCTCCTCGTGTTAGTAAAGTTGCCCGTTAGTACCGGCAGGCAGTAGTCAGCCTTGTTGGAATGAAAGCTGTAATAGCATGGGAAATTCTACAGAGGGGTAGGATGGGAGGGCGATGAGGAATACGTTGGAGGAATATCCAGTCGAATAAACATTACCAGTTGGTAAGTAACTTGTTCTTCGAATGGATTGTGTCCTCCAAGGTATTCCTCATCTTTGACAGACTCCCAAAGCAGTATCCAAGACTGGACGAGGGTGGAGAATTTAGATTTGCTAATTGTCACAGGACAGATTACTGTTTTACCAAAAGCGACGTCCTGAGCGTGGGAAGTATCCAAGCAATAATGCTTGGTGAACGTGTGCAACAATGACCACATTGCAGCATCACAGATGTTTTGAATGGGCACTCCCATTTGCAGGGCTGTGGAAGAGGCCATGGCCCTGGTGGAGTGGGCCCTCAAACCCTCTGGTGGGTCCTTGCCCGCCAGTCTAACATTATGAAATAGTAAGGATGATCCACCTGGACAAAGTCTGTTTTGAAACAGCCTGCCCTAACATGTCAACACAAACGGCACAGTTGTTCTCTATATGTCATGTTATGTTACTGGGATGTATAGCACTCACCATTTGCCTTTTGTATGGCCTCTAGGAGCTCTGACAGAGTGGAGGAAAAGGGGGTATGTGTTGAGGGGAGGCAGGAGAAGGCATGGCCTCGATAGCTTTGCTGTTGTGTTGATGCATGAGGATCAGAAGTGTCCTTGACTCTACCTGCTATTTATCCGATGTACAGAGGCGTGCCTTTCCAGAGGGCATTCTCCTCTGCCCAGGGTGCACAGGTGCATTGGCAGAGAGGGGGGCATGGGGAGGGGGGTTCGTATGTAAGTTGGTTGCAGATGGTAGGGATATTTTACAGGCATGGTGTGCACGGCTTAGCTGGTATGCATGTAGTGTTTCAGAGAGTAGGGCATTTTGTGCGACTTTATGATACAATATTTGAACAATGTGTCAGATAAGCTTTGAAGATCTATGCAAGTCATTGTGGTAATATATATATATGGATGACAAATGCTCTTATGTGTTTAGAGCTTTGAAGGACAGTCTGACACCATGCACATTTATACCTATCAGTATATCTATGTATTCACCTCATACCTGGGCTATTTAAAAAACACTTATTTTTTGTGGGCTGCACATCTGCTAAATGCCAGTAAAGAAGTTCAGATTCTGGCTAGTAATTGGTTGCATACTGCAGTTGTCTCTGCCAACACATGTCCCCAGACTGATGACAAGAGGCTGTATGGAAACATCTGGAATGCAAAGAAACGTTAGATAATATTGTGAATGGAAAAAGTTGAATCTGACATGATTGGGTAGGAGTCTATGCATTTAGAAGTGCAATCAAATTGAACATTTATGATAGAGTTGTTGAAAATTAAATCAACAACTCTTTTTAAACACAAAATGGTCCACTTACTCGGACTGAACAGACGTCACAGCCCAAGCAAGGGGCACTGGAGGGACAGCTGGCATAGTGGGCCGCCCCTTTGTCTGGTTCGCCTCCACTGTCCAGCTCGCTGCCCGGTGGTGGCACTTAAATACCCAGTGCTCTTTGCAGACACCCTCTTTGTAGCCGGGACCTGAAAACAAGGAAGAAGCAGTGACTCCAGGTCCCCTAGGTTCCAAGGATTCGCAGGCATGGGTGGAGTGATAGGGTCGACGCACGCTAAGTGCCGACCCTCGCAAGGCTACCTGATACGGCCGGCTGGTGTATCCTCCACGGTGGCGCAAGTGCGCGCTGCCTCTCCCGCCACAGAGTGGGAGGCAATGTTTTGATATTACTATTGGCTGGAATAGGCTAGCATGGGCAGCCGTTATGAGAGGGTGGGCATGTTCCTGCACATGGGGCAACTGCTTACTGCCCACTGAGAGGATGGCCAGTCCTCGAAAGGAGCGCTAGAGGGACAGCCTGCACAGCGTGCCGCCCCTCTGGCTATCCCCCTCCCCCCAGGGGTACACAACACCTGCCTCTCCTGAGGGAGGCAGAAGGGCCTTCCCTTGGGCCCCTGGGTCCAGAGGAACGCTTAAAAATGTCTGGGGGCTGCAGGGACAGATCCACTTTTTACATGCCATGTTTTATATGCATGCAAACTGTGGTGTGAAAATGGCGGCTTGCTTAGCAAATACAGGTTGCTATTATGCCTCTGATCCGTTTTATGGGGGACTGCTTTTTACACCTTGTTTTTTTTTGTTTATGTGCATGCGCTGGGTTCACTGAATTTTTGCAGCCAAGTGCTTTGGCGGACTTAGGGCCAATGTTGAATGCGGACTTCCCTGTTTATATAATAAATGGGTCTTGTTTGCAGAAGGCCTTCCTCGCCTGCCGACAGGAGAGTGTGCCCGCAATGTTTCAATGTTTGATTAGTGATTTCAATACTGCAAAGTTATCATGCTGCCTGCATCCACCACGGCGTCCGTATCCACCATGGCTCGTGGTGTTTTTAAAGGAATGGTTCGGTCAAAAATGTTATTGCACCTACGGGTCGGCCATGTGTTTTTAAGCCTAAGTCGCTCGATTTTAGAAAAATTTCCTATGGACCTTACCCGAGTTTTCGTCCATTAAACGCACGCGAAAACAGGCACCAGGGAGCTGCCATTTTGTGATAATCCTATCATTTCCCCCATTGCGCTGGCTGACCTGCTTTTGCGGCACTAAATCATATCCCCCGCCCCTGAGCCTGACATTATCAAAACATTCATATTCCCTGCCTCTCTCCGTGACGTTACTGTGCTGCGTAGGCAAACGCGCCCAGTCGTCTTCTACGCGACTTCACACAGAACCCGGAAACCAACACAGATCAGCTCACAACACAGCGCGCCACAATTCGGAATATGAAACTGTACTTTAAAATCAAACAGCAACACGGTAAATTTGGTAAAGTACATTTATTTGACATTAAATGTTTATAGAATATTCTACAATTGCCATTTGAATTCCGAAAGTCATTTATTTTCTTTTATCTCTATCCGCAAATCCGTAAAATTTTATCGTGAGTCACGCGCTGTTCCTTTATGGTACACAGGGTGTTGGTTTTCGTTCAAAGAAACACTTTTGTCGCACGTTGAACCGCAAGGGTGTTCCATCAAGTAGGCACTAGGCCAGCGTAAAGGTTGATATGTTGCTTCTAGCCGCTAGTACCGCGTAAGGGCATATGGGCCCTTGGCGATCGTCCCATAAGATCATCAGAATGGAGCAGTTGTTTACATTAAGCTGCAGCTGGCGGCTGAAGAAACCGTCTACCGGTGTCTGAAACTGGTGGCAGGGGCAAAAGGGAAGGATGTACCTATTTTGAAAACATAAAATGTATAATTAGTCTCGCCAGCCGATCTTTATTAATATTATTCATTTCATTTATTACGGCCGAGCTCAAACTATTTGCTTTCAAGGATAGTGCAATGGAGTATGTTTGGCTCTAAAATCAATGCGAAAACTAACAAAATAAATCGAGGTTAGTACACAATGAGAAACAACTTTTTGTCTACATGCGTGTGGAATGTGGACCTGCATGCCCATGTGCCCGCTACAAGGACGATCCCACAAACCTTTTCAAAGCTCTTCATTCATTCATTTATTCATGCATCCATTCATTAATTCTTCATTCCGGTATAAAAGCGTCTAAAGAGTTACTTACATTATATTTGCAATTTCCATTGTGTCTCTGCGGAATGCAGTCCGTAAATCCCACTGTGCTCTTGACAACGATTTTTCATATACTGAACTAACATGAAACTCGGTCTAGTTAAAGAATTTTGTGCCTTATCGTCTCAAACGTTATTGCACCCTAAGCCCCCCTTCAAATGAAGTTCTTTCTGCATGGTCCCTGTCTCTCAAGGTAAAAAAACAATAGAACCTTATACTGCCAGTGCGAGTTGTGGGCCTCTTCAGGGCGCGAGGTGAAAATCAAAGCCGCTGACCTTCACTAGAAATGAGCATACATTCTTTCTTTGCAACATCCTGTAGTAAAGCCATCTGTGAGAACTTGAAGTTTCGAATCCATCTATGTAGTGCGCCTCAATGTGCAAATTCGAACTGGCTTCTCTCCCATCTGCAACGGCTCGCTTGGCGCATTCTAAGGCCCCAATTTTGTCCTCATTGTCTGCGAGCTTTGAAGCCCCAAAGAACCATAACTATTGAGACTTTTAATTTTTTGGGGAAGTTCAGGGAAAGTATAAAGTACCCGAGGAGTTGAGTTGAAAGTGAGATTTATTGTTTGTTTGTTTTATTATTTGCAATATGCAAGCCTCCCCTCGGTTAACAGTGCCCAGCATTTATAAGAGATTGCGAAAATTAGTTACATCAACAAAAATATATACATACACATATAGACAATGTCAGCAATATGAGGTGAATAGAGAGAGAATTCAAAGATGACACCCAGGTAGTTCGGCACCCAGGATGGTGAAGGTAGGGGTTAGGGTTAGCGTACTTTGTATGCACACTGTACAATAACATTTATTCACAAAAAGACAATCGTATTACAATTATTTAAACCGGGATTTGTACTTCACAACCAGCTCTCCTTTGGGTGGACATGGCACAGTGGCAATGTTGGGTGGCAATGGATCAGTGCTCTGCACAGAAACATTCAAAATTCCATATCTGTGCTTCTCTAATACAGCAACAATAAGGCTTTTGACAAAGTCGAACTCCATTTCCTCATAGACTGGTTTGATCACCCATTGCTTACTTCTTTTTGAAAAGGCCTTAGTTTAGCGAGGCATCCTTACATTACCGTTAGTCCTAGATTGTTCACGGCCGAGATTCTCGTTATGGGCCAAGACGGCAAGTAGAGTCCTATGTCTCATGCCCTGTATGCTGAAATGCAAGCGCTTTGGCCTGTACTTTAGGCACATATTGTGGAACACCTCCAAACCTCCTATGTGACAGAATTCTGTCAGTCCCCTCAAATCTCTTGATAGAGTTTTATCGAAAACAATCTTCTTAATGGCTTTATGTGTCAGTGAAGATGGATTCAACCACTCCTACTTCCGTGCCTACACTGGGGATAAAGGGCCATGTTCATATTGGTGGAAATGTAGGTTTTATGACCAGCGGTGCACGTTGGTACAGTGGTGCATCAGTGACCGCCATTTTTCAAGTAGTATTTCCACTGACCCTTCACAAGTTTTGGAGCTCCACCAAAGATCGTTGCTGATAGACTGGAACCACTCTGAAATACTTTCCAAACCTTTTATTTTTCCCTGCAGCCAAGATTTTCTTATTGATTGATTTAGCAAGATGCCATACATCAAATTGATGTTTAATATGTGGGAACTGCTCTCTCATTGTCTTGGCAATTGAAACGTGTCTGTCTGTGGCTATGAGGTCCATGTGCATTCCCCTCGATTGTAGATTTTCCACTGATTTTATAAATCCTCGTTTCTCCATGGCCACTAAGGATGTACATTGTGTTACCTGCACGACCACCGAACTCACAATTTTCTTACTATCCATGTCCTGAAAGTGGTAGGTGCAGTACTTGGCAGAAAATCCAGGGCTGTCGCACTGTCCATCGCCAGCTAGCCTGAATCGTTTGCCTTCGAATGTACTTGCTAGAGACAATTGTTCATTTTTCCAAGCATCACTAATGGCCGGAAACAGATAATCATGTTGGTATTTGTAGTACTGCGTTTTTTAAATGAAATGGAGTCCCACAAACTGAAAGAAAGACTGTAACTTTCTAAAACTGGAGCCACTAAAAAGTAATGCAGCTGCACACAGTAGATTGCGTGCTGACAGTTTCCCCAGCATCGGTTGTGCAGACCATGAGAACGTATGATGTAATCTACAGGCGGCATGTATTGTGACTTACTGCCTTGTTTTTGACGAGTCACATGAATCAATGGCTTCCCACATACTTTCCCTCTGATGGAATGCCCACATTTCAGCATACTTATAATATCCATCAAACAACTGTGGAATACTATGTATTTGCCCTCTTTCATTAGACTGTCATCCTGCGTCAAAGTTGTTTCGGCCTGTGACGTTGAGGACATATCACCACATTTGAAAGAAATATCGCTGCTATCAAGTTCTGATGCGTCGATGAATGCTGCTGCTGGTTCATTCTCTGTCATTTCAACATCTGCTACCTCAACATTGATGGGAGAACACAACAATGTCGACATCTTTTTTGGTGGCAATTTTTTGGCGGGTGTAGATTGTGTGAATTGATCTGCGACTACTTCAGAGCTATATTCAATACATCCAGTATCATGTTGTTGCGGCGGTGCGGTGGTACTGTAGCAATGGTCCAATACAACTTTGCTGGATTCTCCGGACACATTAATTTCATGTCTCATGCCGCGTCTGAATTAATAGTTCCTCCATAGTGTAAATGGTCTGGTAAGCAACAGCTCTCATTCGCTTCACTGGGCCTCATTCCGAGGCTGGCGCTATCCATGGAGTAAATAGCACCATGGTAAACAACCATGGAGCTATTTACTCCATGGAAATCCGGCATGGTGAATGGAGTAATTACCGGTCCATTCCAAGGTTGGAGGGACCGGTAATTCCCCATTCACCATACCGGTTCCCCATCCCCATTCCTGCCCCCATAGGGCTCAATGGGAATGGGGAAGGAGTAAATTACGGCACCGTAAATTACGGTGCCGTAATTTACTCCAAGGTCCCTTTGCGGGTTGGATTTTTAATGCCTGCTAAAAGCAGGCGTTAAATGCCAACCCGCAAAAGGGAACTCGCAATATGGTGGTAAGTGTTAACGGTCACCGTTGCCATTAACGGTGACCGTTAACCCTTACCTCCAGCCTCGGAATGAGGCCCACTGTCTTTGTATGTATAGTTCGTAGACACACGGGTAACTAGAGGACAGATTGGAAAAGGGATGTTCAGTTTAAACACAAGATAAAGTATAGTACAATTGACTGGAAAAAAACATAAAATAGTCCCCAGCACAAAAATTTTTCTAAAGTTATGAACTGTTTGTAACTAACCTTATTTTAGTTTCTTTTCTTTGCAACTTTTTTGACTCGACGTTCAACATCTGCACGCTGTTGCTCCGATATGTATCCGCATGTCTCCCCTTCCTCTTGCGCTGCAACAACTATATTTTCTGTATCCGCATAGACAGCATGGAATGAGGCTCCATCGACTCCCTGAAACATAGTATTTTCATTACTGTGTATCAAAATATTGTTAGCGTAAAACGCACGTGAGGACGAACACACATGTACATCTCAATAGCCAAACACGATTTAAACATTGTGTGGAACAATCAAACGACAAGTATTCGAGCTCTGATGACCTAGTTCGATGGAGATGTCAGTATCCATACCTCTGGATCTACATGGACTGCCACGAATGATTGTATTGAAGAGGAGGCATCAGCAACTCCCTGAAACACAGTACTTGCGTTAGTATGGTTTTCAATATCGTAAACATAACACACACTTGAGGTCGACGGCGCAGGTACATATAAAGAGATAACCACAAATGTTGCATTGTCTAAAAGAATCAAGGAATATTTGAAAATGATCAGATTTAATCGACTTATTTCTCCGATTTCTTTACATCTGCATCATCTAAATGGGATCTTGTGATTGTAGTGGAAGCTCCATCATCTCCCTGAAACACAGTACTTGCGTTAATAGGGAAGAAAGTATAGCAAATGGAATCACGTTATATGATCACGCTCGATGGAGCTGTCAGTATCCATACCTCATGCTGCTGAAGAATATCTAGGGCTGTTGTCAATGTGGTGCGCACTTCCGAAAGCTGTTGCGCCGATTCGTATCCGCATGGTCCCGCTTCCACTGGAATTACTTGAATGTCAGTCTCCGCATCAAGTGCGTGGGTGACGATTCAACAACTGCCTGAAACATAGTATTTGCATTAGTAAGGATTACAATATTGAAAACACAACACACGCTTGGGGTCGACCGCACAGGTACATATCAACGGCTAACCACAAATGAAACATGGTGTAGAACAATCAAACAACAAGTGTTCCAGTCCTGATGATCACGGTCAGTTGAGCTGTCAGTATCCATACCTCGGGCTGCTGAAGAACATCTAGGGCTGTTGTCAATGTGGCGGACGCTTCAGCATCTCCCTGAAAGACAGTACTTGCATTAGTATGGATAACACTAATTATAACTGAAATACAAATACAACTAAGGTGTATATCAATTGGAAAGCACTAACCAAACAATTGGTAAAATAATCACACGATACATACAAACTATTACTTGACATGCATAAAACAAGTCTGTAGCGGAATAGCCAAGTATGATTACCTGATTCGCGCTAGAAGTGGTTGATAACTGCGAGCACGTGACGGAAGTAGAATGTTCTTGCTTCAGATTCAAGGGATAGTCAAGAAGTTGTAAAGGTAAATTATTGTTTGATAATGAAATGCCAATATTTAAAATTGCCATGTAAGGAGACAGAAAACTTGAGTAATGGGCAATATAGCACAGTTCCCTGTGCCCATATATAGATTTCGTTTGTGGGTTATGAAATCTAAAAATAATATATTGATAAATGTCATCATTCAAAAAGCTATACACTCATATCAATGTCGAAAGTATTACAAATTGGAAACAACACCTAAAATATCAATGAATCCATTCGGCTACACACTACCGCAAGGCATCAAGCTAAAAACGGACACTTGACTCACCAGTGGCGGATTGTGGATGAATAGAGTGGGAATAGCATTTGCGAGCAATTTTCATGTCGATCGCCGTTTGTTCTTCTTTGTTACCCAAGATGTGGTGTACATGTTCGAGGGAAAGTGCTGGCTGCAGATGCGGTATCGATCATCCCTCTTGTCCTCAAAGACTTGTTGGACTCTACTTTCCAGCTCATCCAGTGGATATCCGCAATGTCTGACCCATTCTCTTATTCGATCAACAGTTTTCGGGAATACATGCATTGTAGTGCCTTCAGATTTAGCATGGGTCTTCGAAGGGCAACCGCTAATTGAACAGGCAGGCATTGTTGAAAATTCTGAAAAGTAAATATGAAGATTATTATAAAACCTTGATTGAATAAAAATGTCATGAAAAAGTAAATGAACCATACCATGCTCAATGCAAGGTTTGTTTTGGTCGCCGGAACTATACCAGTTCATCATGTGCGGCTTAGTATTTGCATAAGTTACATACATTTCTGTTTTGTCTTGCACGAAAAGGAACCATGCTTACATTATAGACTGGACCCCCGAAGGATGCAATTCGATGACAATTGACTCAGATGAAAATAAATAGATCTATTGATAGCATAACAATTGAAACTCAAGTCAATAGCAATGAGACCAATGACCATAGCTCTATTGGGTACTGTAATAGCAAATAAATTGAAATGTAAAAATGACCGAAATATGACTAGGATACATGGCCTTACCTTGACCAACAAACAGTTGGATTCAGCAGGCCGAGCAGTATGTTGCAGGAGAACAGGTAGATGGCCACACGCAGCACACTGACGAGTTTGCTCGAAGTGGTCACAGATAGCACAGCGACGAGCAGATTAGCATAGATCTCAGTGCTTCTCAGGTAGAAGGTTCAGGAGTTGACTTGCAAAGCACAAAGATGTTCTCATGAGACATATAAAGTGGTTTATAAAGTATTAGAAACAGGGGTGTGTTTGTGAATGAATGACGTGTGTATGTAGTGGTATTATGTTTATTGCAGGGGGGCAGCCTGCCTCAGGGGAGGCCTGCCTGGAGACACGGGGTCTGAGGAGGCCATGTGAGCGATGGCCCCTGGGCGTGGCATACCTTTTGAAGTGTACATGCTGTTTGGCACCTTGGCCGTTTGCGCCCGTCACAGCCCCCCATGCCAGCGCTCATCCCCAGGTGCGAACCGCCTTTGATAGAGGGGGTGGGATGGATAGGCCTGGGGCGTGCAGATAAGGCACACAAAGACTGCTGAATGGAGACACACTTATGTAGATTGCAGGGGGGCGGCCTGCCTCAGGGGAGGCCTGCCTGGAGACACAGGGTCTGAGGAGGCCATGTGAGCGATGGCCCCTGGGCGTGGGATACCTTTTGAAGTGTAAATGCTGTTTGGCACCTTGGCCATTTGCGCCCGTCCCTTGCCCTCATGTGATGTTAACTTTCGCGTAGATGGGAACACTGAGCAGGACACGGGGCATCCATTTTTGTACCCCCTTTCCACTCCATTTTGGTGACCAGGCCTCACTGCGATAGTACAGCGCGCAGAGCACATGGTCCACAGCCTCGTTCCCACTCTGACTGGAAAACTCCAGGGATATTTGCAACAGCTAATAAATGTAACACATCACTCTCTGAGATCACGGTCCTGCATGTGAACCGGCCTGAACCAAGCACATGGCTCGTTCATCTCCACAAACATGTCCTTGCCCACGCACTCTCGCCAGTGGAAAGTTACTGCCATTCTGACCCTGTGTCCCTGCAAGGTATTCTCTTCATGTGCCAGACCACTGACCACGCCATGATGCCCACCTAGCAGATCCCCAACTAACATTAGACCCCTACTGCAGTATATCGTTGCCTATCAATAACAAATGCCACTGATCGGAGATTCTTGTGAGCACAGACCCACACTTCAAACAGTGTATTATAGTGGTCAAGACCCTTGACCTAAGGCCTGTATAATCCAATGTTAATTGATAGTATTGATATATGTGTGACTTTTATAGAGATATAACCGACTGAAAGACTTTGAACTAGTGTTATTTAGTGCATGCATTATTGATAATATATTATGTTAGCTTAGATAGTGACCACCCCGCTTCAGAGCGACCTGAACTTCACCCATTCCGAGCACAGGTGTCTGATGTCCATCCTTGAATGGAGACACACTTGATTGATTTAAAAAATCGAAACAACCGTTGTTAAAATATATGTGGTGTTTTATTTTGTAGCTTATTTTGATGACACAAAAATACAAAACTTTACACATTGTACAGTTCAGGTTGCAGCACAGCGAGAGAAAATCCCCAGTACTGACCGCTGTCACTCGGGAACGTTTCTCTTATGGTACGAACGGCACAGGCGGGTATCACTCTTCGAACGCGGTTTCCAAGCCTCCTGTGAAGCCACCATGTAAAGGAACGATAGGCCACCAGCCTGTACCACCTGTGAAAAGGAATGAAACAAACTGTTTTTAAATGACCAAGATAAGTTTAATAAACATTTGTTGTCAATGACAATTCTTGTAACTAATGGCATTATGCTCAGACAAATGCTATCTAGAGACTGCACACTATTGAACGACTTTCATGCGTTACAATGATATGTAGATGTAATTTTGGATATAGTAGAAGACCATGAAATAGGAGTGGCATGACAAGCAGAGTATACTTACTCGTTACTCGGATTACGAGGACGAACAGTTGCGCGAAGTTCGTGCATAATCACCATCATTATCCTCAACACGGACCGTGTGAGGCAGGCTGCCCTGAAGTCTGGCAGCTCGGTGATGCATTGCGGTCGTGGCTCGCCTTCCGAAATGTAGGCCACGCATCCTGTGTTTTCACAGCAGCAGCAGTTCTCCTCCTCGGTCGGCATTAGCTCGCACCGATTGCATGTGCACCAGGTGGAAACACTGTCCATGCGACTAGGTCCAGTGTCCTCATCCGTTGATTCGTCCTGCCAACTGCTGTCCGAAGCCCCATCGTTTTTGCGTGTTTCCCTTTCCAGTAGTTCCTCCTCGGTGTACTCGGGCTCGTACATGTAGGGCATTATTGTATCCATTGTGTGTTGCACAAACTAAAATAATTGATAGCGGTGGTACTGGTATCTGTCCACACGGGCTACAAGCAACGAAGGTAGCTGACCAGAGCACAGAAACGAGTCACAGAATACTCAAAGTAACACAGAGAGAGGAATGGAATCGAAAATCTGCTGCTGTGTGTTGTGAAACGGTCTGTTTATACTTATTGAGGAAAGAGGCGTCCTGCCATTTCCATGGCGACACGTCATTAGCTGAAGCGCAGCGAATGTTGACACGAGACGTGCTTTGGCATTGTGAAATGGGCGGTACGTGGCTGCTGATGACAGGCTCAGGGGCGGGGGATATGATTTAGTGCCGCAAAAGCAGGTCAGCCAGGGCGATGGGGGAAATGATAGGATTATCACAAAATGGCAGCTGCCTGGTGTCTGTTTTTGCGTGCATTTAATGGACGAAAACTCGGGTAAGGTCCATAGGAAATATTTCTAAAATCGAGCGACTTAGGCTTAAAAACACATGGCCGACCTGTAGGGGCAATACAAAATTTTGACCGAACCATTCCTTTAAGAGCACGGCTGACTTTGCGTCGACACATGCAAATCTCTACATAGCTTGAGTTGCAGGGCTGCTTGTGAAGCTAGTGTGCTCTGTTTGTTGGCTACATGCATTGCGCACAGGCATGAGATTGTGTAGTGCGTGTCTTGCAGGAGGCATGCATCCTCGAAACGGAGTCCGTTACGGGCGGGGTTTTAGCCCATAGTGTTACTTTGTGCAAGTGTATGTATTTCACACGGGGGAGACCCGATCAAAGGTACTTTGCCCTCGTGATTGCAGTGATTTTGTAAGTACGTGTCTTCAGTGCTGCACGCATCCGCCAATGCGCCAGTTACTGCCCATTATGTAGCCCGTGGTAATCGGTAAGGGGATATAAAACACGGCGCAGCAAGTGTGAGCCCCCAGGGTACTGGGGGCAGGAAACCAAAATAATGACATCTGGGCGCTTTGGCAGGAACCCCGGTCTACTGGGGACATTTCGTTTGTTTTTACAAATACACAAGATTCCGCCTAGAGAGAAATGTGCTGTCCATTTGGATGGCAGGTTCCCAATAATGGCTCCTTTCACGAGAGTTCTTGGAGGGAAGGGACTCGTTTCTTCAGTGGTTTAAACGGGTGAACATTTGCACAGTGCATCACACATTGCATGCTACGTTGGGCAGCAAGGACCTGTTAGTGGTTTAAAAGGGTGCACATTTGCACAGTGCATCACACATTGCATTCTACGTTGGGCAGCAAGGACCTGTTAGTGGTTTAAAAAGGTGCACATTTGCACAGTGCATCACACATTGCAAATCTTTGCAACCTTCTCATGGCAGTACAGGAGTGCCCCGCCAGACCTGCTGAGGCAGCGGAAACGAGCCTTCAGTAGGCCGAATGCCTGTTCTATGACTACACGGGTACGTGAGTGGGCATGGTTGTAGTCCTCCTCATGCTGGTTCTGTGGGTTCCGGATTGGTGTAAGGAGCCATCTCTTCAGTGGATACCCGGCATCACCTGTATGTGGACAAAGAAGGATGTTTGTGGAATAACATTGCTACGTACGCATCCCCCCCCCTTCCTGCCACGTAATTGACGCATCACCTACCCCACATTCACATGCATTAAATGAGACTCACCGAGTAGCCAGGATCGGTGCCCTGCGTGTCGCTCCATGTAGCGTGGTACTGTAGAGTTCCTCAAGACCATAGAGTCATGGGTTGATCCTGGAAATCGGGCACAACAATGTGTAAAGATCCTGTTGGAGTCACACACCATTTGTACATTGATAGAATGATATTGTTTCCGGTTGCGGTACTGGACCTCCATGGCATGTGGGACAACCAATTCCACATGGGTGCAGTCGATGGCACCAATGCAACCCGGTATGCCGCCAAGTGCATGGAATCCCACTTTTGCGTTTGTGAGCTCCTGCTCCGAGCGTGGTAAACAGATGTAGTCGTCTCCGTGCTTCAGGAGGGCATCAAGCACTTGGAATAGTGTCCGTGACAATAGTGGCTGTGAAATGCCATGTAACTGTCCGACTGTGTGCTGGTAGGTGCCTGTGGCCAGGAAGTGGAGTACAGACACCACCTTCAGTAGGGGTGGGATGGCGGTTGGGCTATCTATCATGCTGACAAGGTCAGCGTGTGTCATGTCGACAATGGCGGTTATGGTGTCCCGGTCCAAACGGTAGAGGGTGTGGATCTGCTCAGCAGTGAGGTTGAACGGATTTGCACGGAGGCGTGGGATTGCGGGCTGCCTGCGTGGTGGTAGTGGCTGTGCTGGTGGGCCTTGCTGCCCCTGCCTTGCCCTCCTCCTCCTCCTCCTCCTGCGTCTCCTCTGTGCGGCCGGTTGTTGCAGTCGTTGGTGTTCGTCTTCTTCTTGAAGTTGGAGTACTTGCAGTGCTATCAGGTCCCCCAGGCCCAACATCGCTAGTCCTGTCGGTAGCATTTGGGAGTGGGTGTGGTTGTGGGAGGGGTTTGGGTGTGCAATTTATGTGTTTTCAGGCTGTATAGCCTCCACCTGTGGTGATTCATTTCACCTGTGCCAGCTGCAATTACTTTTGGGCGAGCACGTCCCGCACACAATGCTGCTATTTGACGCATGGCATCTTGCAATTACAATCATGTATATGATCCCGATGGCAGTGAAATATTGATTAATATGTTGATTCTGCTATGGTCCCATTGTTTCACATACTATTTTTGCAGTCGCGGACAAACTTGTGAAGGGTCAGTGGAATGTAGTACTCGATCAACGGTGGACCCTCATGCAGCACTGTACCGACGTTCACCGACGGGCGGGGAGTCCCATTAGTGATTGAAGCCAGTTGCCATTTTCACACACAGCCGCACTACATAGATGTATTTGTGAATCCAAGCGTTCACAGATGCCTTTTCGACGTGATGTTGCAAATGAGGAATTCGAAGGACAGCGCTTTTGCTTTTCAACTAGCGGCGAGGAGACGCCCACAGGTCTGACTGGAAATGTAACGTTCTATTGTTGAATGTCCTTGGGACAGGGCCCATGACGAGAATGCAATGATTGATGTGAATTGAATGGGATGCGCAATAGCGTAGTGGACGATGAGGCAGGACGTCCCCAAAAACATGTTACTTCACTACACTAGTGAACCGGGCAGGAGCACAGTGGATTTTGCAGACTGCATTACGCACAGACTCAATGGAAATTTCAAATGTAATGTGAGTAAATATTCAGGCATTTCTATTCCGGGATGAGGGAATGATGAATGGATGCATGGACAGATGATTTAATTGAGAGTTTGTCATGTGCATGGCTTTTTGATATCTATCCCCTTCCCCTGCGCTATGTGATGCAAAGCTGCCATAGTGGGTCCATCATCTGTCTGCCCTTGTTGAACCCTCCCTGTCTCGACGCGCCTTCAAACACTTGTGTCTGTGCACGTTACTAATCACATCTAATGGATTCTGTTTTGACAGACGCATGCACACATACACTCGTTAGTAATAGTGTATTGAGCTCGATTTATGTCGTTCTGATTCGCAAGTGATTTTTTGGCGACATTAATCCTTTTGAGTGTGCTAGCATGCATATGGTTGTATATTTAGTGTGTTGAATGAACTGAGTAATTCATATGAAGTTCGGATGCCCATGCTATTATTTTTTTCTTTTGGGTGACAGGTATCTCCTCCCCTTTTGCCGCTGCCATCTGTACGCCACTCCTGCAGATGGCTTTTTCAGTCGACACCTGCAGCTTCGAGTTAATCAGTGGAGCACCATTACGATCTTATGGGACGATCGCCAATGGGCCACATGCCCTTACGCAGTACTAGTGGCTAGGAGCAACATATGTACCTTTCAGCTGGACTAGTGCCTACTTCATGGGACTGCCCTGCGGTTCTAGGCGCTTCTGTGTTGCCTTTTTGGTCGTAAATGTAGGCCCTGTGTACCATGAAGGAACACAGCGTCACACAAGTAGAAGCTGGTCATTCATTGCGGATGCAGCCCACAGTGATGGAAATCATTTGGGAGTTAGTTTGCGAATAGCTGTATGGGCTTGGTGATTTGGATGTGCATTAAAATTATGTTCAGATATTGACCGTGTGGCCTTATTCTTTACTAGTGATGTTGCATATTCCGATTTGTGGCGCGATGTATTGTGAGATGATCTGCATTGGGTTCCGGCTTCTGAGTGGAGTTGTGTGGTTTCTGTACTGGCCGCGTTTACCTACGAGGAGTTGTGCAATGTGGCAGGGAGTGGAGTACAGGCACTCAGTAGGGCCATGTACGGTTGGTTCGCGATGCCGTAATTCTCACCATGGCGGAAAGGTACTTTCCGCCATGCTTGATGGCGTTGAGTACATGTCCGCTAGGGTCACAATTCGCGTACCGTTGCGCCATGGCGGAAATTACGGTTTTGCAAGGCGCGCGTGCGCGTGCTTGGTGCAGTTAGCGTTGGCGTTCACTACGGTGTCGCTAATGGCATCGTACTTTACAGTGACGGGTCATGATCGCAACGAGCGGTATTCGATGGCGGTATTTCATTTCCGCCTTCGTTTTTGGAATTCCGCCAGGGTCGTAATGAGGCCCATTGACTTTTTGAGGGAAGGTCAGGGAAAGTATAACGTACCCGAGGAGTTGAGTTGAAAGTGAGATTTATTGTTTGTTTTATTATTTGCAATACTCAAGCCTTGCGAAACTTAGTTACAGCAACAAAAATATATACATAAACATATTGACAAGGTCAGCGATATGAGGTGAATAGAGAGAGAAGTCAAACATGATAGGTTGTTCGCCACCCAGGATGGTGAAGGGAGGGGTAAGGGTTAGCATACTTTGTATGTACATTGTACAATAACAATTATTTACAAAAAGACAATCATATTACAATTATTTAAACCGGGATTTGTACTTCACAATCAGCTCTGCTTTGGGTGGACATGGCACAGTGGCAATGTTCGGTGGCAATGCATCAGTGCTCTGCACAGAAACGTTCAAAATTCCATATCTGTGCTTCTAGAGTACAGCAACAATAAGGCGTTTTAGAAAGTTGAACTCCATTTCCTCATAGACTGGTTTGATGACCCATTGCTTACTCCTTTTAGAAAACACCTTAGTGTAGTGAGGCATCCTTACATTAGCCGTAGTCCTAGCTGAGATTCCCGTTATTGGCCAAGACCGCAAGTAGAGTCCTATGTTTCATGCCCTGTATGCTGAAATGCAAGCGCTTTGGCCTGTACTTTAGGCACATATTGTGGAACACCTCCAAACCTCCTGTGTGACAGAATTCTGTCAGTCCCCTCAAATCTCTTGATAGAGTTTTATCGAAAACAATCTTCTCAATGTTTTTGTGTGTCGGTTAAGATGGAATCAACCACTTCTTCTTCCGTGCCTCCTCTGGGGACAAAGGGCCATGTTGACATTGGTGGAAATGTAGGTTTTCTGACCAGCGGTGAACGTTGGTACAGTGGTGAATCAATGACCGGCATTTTTCAAGTAGTATTTCCACTGACCCTTCACAAGTTTTGGAGCTCCACCTAAGATGGTTGCTGATAGACTGGGATCACTGTGAAATACTTTCCAAACCTTTTTTTTTCCCTGCAGCTGAGATTTTCTTATTGATTGATTTAGCAAGTTACCATACATCAAATTGATGTTTAATATGTGGGAACTGCTCTCTCATTGTCTTGGCAATTGAAACGTGTCTGTCCGTGGCTATGAGGTCGATGTGCATTCCCCTCGATTGTAGATATTCCGCTGATTTTATAAATCCTAGTTTCTCCATGGCCACTGAGGATGTACATTGTGTTACCTGCACGACCACCAAACTCACAATTTTCTTACTATCCATGTCCTGAAAGTGGTAGGTGCAGTACTTGGCAGAAAATCCAGGGCTGTCGCACTGTCCATCGCCGGCTAGCCTGAATCGTTTCCCTTTGAATGTACTTGCTAGAGACAATTGTTCAATTTTCCCAGCATCACTAATGGCCGGAAACAGATAATCATGTTGGTATTTGTAGTACTGCGTTTTAGAAATGAAATGAAGTCCCACAAACTGAAATAAAGACCCACTAAAAAGTGATGCAGCTGCACACAGTAGATTGCCTGCTGGCAGCTTCCCCAGCATCGGTTGTGCAGACCATGAGAACGCATGATTTTATCTACAGGCGGCATGTATTTTGACGTTACTGCCTTGTTTTTGACGAGTCACATGAATCAATGGCCTCCGACATACTTTCCCTCTGACGGAATGCCCACATTTCAGCATATTTATAATATCCATCAAACAACTGTCGAATACTATGTATTTGCCCTCTTTCATTAGACTGTCATCCGGTGTCACACTTGTTTCGGACTGCATCGTTGAGGACATTTCACCACAACTGAAAGAAATATCGCCGATATCAGGTTCTGATGCGTCGGTGAATGCTGCTGCTGGTTCATTCTCTGTCATTTCAACATCTGTAACTTCAACATTGATGGGAGAACACAACATTGTCGAAAGCTTTTTTGGTGGCAATTTTTTGGCGGGTGTAGATTGTGTGAATTGATCTGTGACTACTTCCGAGCTATCCTAAATACATTCAGTATCATCTTCTTGTGGTGGTGCAGTCGCACTGTAGCAATGGTCCATTACAACTTTACTGGATTCTCCGGACACATTCATTTCATGTTCTGGGCATTGGATATGAGCATCTCTAGTCACAACACGCGGCGTCTGAATTAATAGTTCCTCCATAGTGTAAATGGTCTGGCAAGCAACATCTTTCATTCGCTTCACTGTCTGTGTATGTATAGTTCGTAGACCCACGGGTAACTGCAGGACAGATTGGAAAAGGGATGTTCAGTTTAAACACAAGATAAAGTATAGTACAATTGACTGGAAAAACCATAAAATAGTCCCCAGCACAAAGAAATTCTAAAGTTATGAACTGTTTGTAACTAACCTTATTTTTGTTTCTTTTCTTTGCAACTTTCTTGACTCGACCTTCAACATCTGCACGCTGTAGCTCCGATTCGTTTCCGCATCTCTTCCCTTCCTCTTGCGCTGCAATGACTATATTTTCTGTATCCGCATAGACAGCACGGAATGAGGCTCCATCGACTCCCTGAAACAGGGTACTTTCATTACTATGTATCACAATATTGATAACATAAAACACACGTGAGGACGAACACACAGGTACATCTCAATAGCTCAACACGAATTAAACATTGTGTAGAACAATCAAACGACAAGTATTTGAGCTCTGATGACCTAGTTCCATGGAACTGTCAGTATCCATACCTCTGACTCTGCATGGACTGCCATGAATGATTGTATTGGAGAGGAGGCATCAGCAACTCCCTGAAACACAGTACTTGCGTTAGTATGGTTTTCAATATGGTCAGCATAACACACACCTGGGGTCGACGGCACAGGTACATATAAAGAGATAACCACAAATGATGCATTGTCCAAAAGAATCAAGGAATATTTAAATATGATCAGATGTAATCGACTTATTTCTCCGATTTCTTTACATCTGCATCATCTAAATGGGATCTTGTGATTGTAGTGGAAGCTCCATCGTCTCCCTGAAACACAGTACTTGCGTCAATAGGGAAGAAAGTATAGCAAATGGAATCATGTTATATGATCACCCTCGATGGAGCTGTCAGTATCCATACCTCGTGCTGCTGAAGAATATCTATGGATGTTGTAAATGTGGTGCGCACTTCCGAAAGCTTTTGCGCCGATTCGTATCCGCATGGTCCCGCTTCCACTTCCCCTGGAATTACTTGAATGTCAGTCTCCGCATCAAGTGCGTGGGTTGACGCTTCAACAACTGCCTGAAACATAGTATTTGCATTAGTAAGGATTACAATATTGAAAACACAACACACACTTGGGTTCGACCACACAGGTACATATCAATGGCTAACCACGAATGAAACATGGTGTAGAACAATCAAACGACAAGTGTTCCAGTCCTGATGATCACGGTCGATGGAGCTGTCAGTATCCATTACGCGTTCTGCTGAAGAACATCAAGGCCTGTTGTCAATGTGGTGGATTCTTCAGCATCTCCCTGAAAGACAGTACTTGCATTAGTATGGATAACACTAATTATAACTGAAAACAAACACCAGAGGACGACAACTAAGGTGTATATCAATTGGAAAGCACTAACCAAACAATTGGTAAAATAATCACATGATACATAAAAACTATTACTTGACATGCATAAAACAAGTCTGTAGCGGAATAGCCAAGTATGATTAACTGATACGCGCTAGAAGTGGCTGATAACTGCGGGCACGTCACGGATGTAGAATGTTCTTGCTTCAGATTCAGTGGATAGTCAAGCAGTTTTAAAGGTAAATTATTGTTTGATAATGAAATGCAAATATTAAAAAATTACCATGTAAACCGGCAGAATACTTGAGAATAATGCTATTAAAAATGCGCAATATAGCACAGTTCCCTGTGCCCATAAATAGATTTCCTTTGGGGGTTATAAAATCGAAAAATAATTTATTGATAAATGTCATTATTCAAAAAGCTATACACGCATATCAATATCTAAAGTATTACAAGGGACACAACGCCTAAAATATCAATTAATCCATTCGGCTACCTACACACTATCGCAAGGCCTAAAGCTAAATCCAGACACTTGACTCACCAGTGGCGGAATGTGGACGAATAGAGTTGGAATAGCGTTTGCGAGCAATTTTCGTGTCGTTCGCCGTTTACTATTTTTTGTTACCCAAGATGTGGCGTACATTTTCGAGGAAAAGTGCCGGCTGCAGATGCGGTATCGATCACCCCTCTTGTCATCCGACACTTGCTGGATGCTACTTTCAAGCTCTTCCGGTGGATATCCGCAATGTCTGACCCATTCTCTTATTCGATCAACAGTTTTAGGGAATACATGCATTGTAGTGCCTTCAGATTTAGCATGGGTCTTCGAA